>NC_056504.1:28382334-28385197 GCF_014905685.2 Nematolebias whitei
ATATATATATATATATATATATATATATATATATATATATATATATACACACATAGGAGCATTATGTGTAGAACCATTAGACTGAGGAACAGCTTCTACCCTGAGGCTGTTAGACTCATGAATATCTAACCAGGATAATCACTGTGAAAAATCACATTATGTTGCTGCTGATCTGTTTCATGTTTCTGTGTTCATGCGTGCTCATCTGCTTACACAGACTCATGTTCATGCTGCTGTTCGGCGTAATGTTTTTAAGCTACCAGTGCTTAGTGTATATTTAGTTGATGTTTTTCTTAGTTCATATCTTAGATCTTATTACTGTTTTTCTTTTACATTGTATTGTTGGATGTAACTGGGTCCCTGTGTACATAATTCTGTTCCACCACATGTACCACATGGGGTGCGAATGCCAAATAAAGAACCTTGAATCATTTAATCCTTGAATATATATACTGTAAATTTATAATAATTTACATAATAATTTATTTATTATAAATATTAAGAACAAATTGTACTCAAGCAATAAACGCCTCTAAGAGTTTAACCTTTTCAACATAATCAATCTTTTCACATTGTTGACATTAAATAAGGGCAGCACAGTGGCGCAACTGGTAGAGCTGCTGCCTCTCAGCGAGCAAGTCCTTGGTTCAAACCCCAGTCCAGGGGCCTTTCTGGGTGGAGTTTGCATGTTCTCTCTGTGAATGCGTGGGTTTTCTCTGGGTACTCCGGTTTCCTCCCACAGACCTAAAAACATACATGTTAGGCTGATTGGTGACTCTAAATTGTCACTAGGTGTGAGTGAGAGAGTGAATGGTTGTTTGTCTCGTTTGTCTCTATGTGGCCCTGTGATGGACTGGAGACCCGTCCAGGGTGTACCCCGCCCCTCGCACAGTGATTGCTGGACATGGGCACCGGCGACCCCCGTGACCCAAAATGGAATAAGCGGGTAAAGATAATGGATGGATGGATGGATGGGTCAGCTTCTCGCTCAGCTCTCCAACAATCTGATTTAAAGAGGATGAGTTTCAAAAGAGATCAGTTTCTCCTATTTGAACTTACAAACAAAATCAAATATAATTCTGAACTTCATTTTTTTAATTTTACTTTTCAGTCTGATTGTGAGTGAAATCTGACTATTTTTCTTGCCAAGTTAGACGTTACATATTTTCTGATAAGCTCATTGTTTGGATGTGAAGACAAAAACAAACTAAACCAACAAATTTACCTGAAGGGATAACTAAAATCAATGTCGATGCTGACATTGTTCTGCCTCCTAGCTGTGCAGTCCACTTTAACCTGGAGTTGGCCATAGTATCCTCCACAGGTCACAAACGCACAAATGGCCAAAATCTATAACAAACAAGATGTAAAAAGTGACATCAGTGGTATCATTTATTCTCTCTTTAAAAAATATTCTCCAAATCCATGAGTGAGGGCAGCATGTTGCATATTAAATGCACATTAATTAATGAATGACAGATCAAAACAGTTGAAAATCGATTTGAAAAACAAAGGCTGAATAATTTAAAGGTAGGAAGATCATTAACAGAGCCGCTGGCTGTGCACTGGAGGGAGGCCACAGCAGTAGAGTCAGACACAACTGTCACTTTTTTATTCCCAACACTTACACTTGCATCGCAAACACAAACTGAGTGTTAACTTTCTGTAAGTCGTTAACTTTCAATCATGAATAAAGGTTGAAACCTTTTGAAAAGATCAAGAATCTCATAAACTCCTGATTATTCAGACCATATTATTTGTGCTTTAAGCTTAATAAAACAAAATTTATTCTAAAAAAAAAAGACAAACGTTAGTAAAAAGGGAACTTACCGGAGCAAAAATAACCATACACATTTAAAGAACAAAGAGCCCAACTCCTCACAGCGCCGGCAGCTGTTCTCATCAGGAGGAGCTGTAACTGATGCAGACAGGAAAAACCAGAGCAGCTCTTCCAGCACAAGGGGGCTGGGGTGGGTGGGGGTCTAACTGGGGATGTCATCCTCGAGATGGGGTCTGAGATCTACTACTCCACATTCAGTCACATAACATGTACATTAAGAAACCAGATCACTGTGGTTAGCTTCAAAATATGCATTTTACTGAAAAATGTATTGATTTTATTTTGCTTCTGATCCAATAATAAAAATATCACAATAATAATAATCTGTTCTGAGAGTGGGGCTACAAACATGCAACAAATGTAAGATGTGGGGCATCGTATTAATTATTTGTGTTGTGTCTGAACTAAATCTGGAGGCTGCAAAGAACAGATGTGCACACACAAATCAGTTAAAATGTAGTGCCATTATGAATTAATTTTGTGCATCTGATTATGGATGGTGTAAGGAAGGTAGTTTTGTCATTATTTTAAACTTGTTTTCTGTAAACTCCAATAAAGGTAACCCTACTAAGCATTTTTACAGTTTTCAAACAAACAACCTTATAACCTATTATTATATTTAAACATGTTTTGTGTGACTATAAATGTTAAAGCATTATACCAATTTGATAAAATAAATCTAAATACATTTTAAATATGAAACATTTGATCTTTGTTAACGTGTGATAACTTCTTCCTCAGTAAACGTTAATAAAATCTGTCTAATAAATGATGTAAAGGAGTCTGTTGCTGGCCTCTCTTGGTGAAGAGACTGTATTACAGATTCATGTTTAGGCAGTACTTCTGAACTTTGTTGACATTACAGTTACTGTGGCAGAATAAAGTGTTCGCATCAGCAAAACATTTGCTTATGTTCAATGATCTAAACCATTTTTACTTGAATCCATCCATCCATCCATCCATCTCTCTCTCTCTCTCTCTCTCTCTCTCTCTCTCTCTCTCTCTCTCTCTCTCTCTCTCTCT
>NC_056504.1:28385597-28390443 GCF_014905685.2 Nematolebias whitei
TAAATAAATAAATAGTTAGGCCTGGGCCTCCCAGCTCAAGCTGCTGCCCCCTGCGACCCGACTTTGGACTTTGGAACAAGGGGAAGATGATGGATGGATGGAATAAATAGTTTAAAAAAAACATTAATGTACACATATTGTGGAACTTTCACATCTAACTGGATGCCAACTTCAGACAAAAAGAAAAGAAAAAAGAAAACAATGTTTAAAATGATAAACAGATAAAGAGAAATAAATGCATTTCGATTCCAGCAAAAAAGAAAAAAAACTCAAGGAACAAATGTTCAACTCATACCTCTCCCTGCCATATTCCACCTGCAATACAACCACTTTGAACACACACGCACCCCCCCACCCCCCATACACACACATACATATATATATATATATATATATATATATATATATATATATGATTTGTAATTCCACCTACACTTTTAAAGAAAACTTGTACATTATTAGTTAAGTCACTGGGGGCCGAGATGTAGAGGTCGGGCAGCAAACATGGGCACAGAAAGTCACAGGTTCAACTCCACGCAATCCCCATTTGTCGTGGTGTCCATGAGCAAGACACCTGTAGTGAACCTAACCTGATGTCAAACTAAGCCTAAGGTCAAAACACTTGACCTTAAGAACCTTGTGGGACAGAAACTGTTATTTCATTGATCTGCATCCAGAAATACAGTTTGACCCATCCTGAGACTTTCTTTCTTGAATTAATCAAGTAGAAAAGACAATTCTCTATGATCATTACTACTTTACAAATGTTTTGATAATCAAATTGTGTTAGTTCAAACAATGTTTACAGCTTGTGAAGAGAACTACTCATTTTTATTTACATAAACAGTAAGTAATGATTTTTATTCCTCATTCAAAGAAGAAATCAGGGTAATATGCATTTCTTGATTTTTCTGTCTTCAATGAGCAAATTTGTAAGTGTGTTAGAGTTCGAGGTTCGGTCAACTAAAAGTTTACTGAAAAGAAATGTCATGTTTAACTTTTACAGAAGATACAGGAGAGTTTGACTCCACGAAGTCTGGTTTTCTCCAATAATCTTTCTGTCTGTTTTAAACAAACTTAATCTCTGTCCTTGACTTTGATAACACCTTACATCACAAACCACACCTCTGTTCTGGTCCATCGACCAATCAAAAAGCTCTAAATTGACCCGGAAGTCGAACCCATTTAAATGTGGCAACTTCCCGGTTCTCTCAGAGTGTTCGGGGATGCAGCTCCTGGAGAAGTGAGATGAAAAGTTCTCTGATAGAGAAGCTTCAGAGTTCTCTCAGGGATGAGATGTGACGAGTAGAGTTCTGAAGGAGTTCAGAATTCTTGCAATCCAGGATGCAGAGACGATTTTGGGAATTATAACTTCTGTTTGGATAACCTCACACGACTCCTAAGGGTTTGGCAGTCCTCACGGAGACGCTGAAAGAGTCAGAAGGGAACTCCACACCGACGCTGATTCTATCATCTGCAAGGTAAAAGGTTCTATTTCGACCAAGCGTACCGTGGCCAAGCTGATTCCCCAAAGAGCGTGTTGTTCTGGTCCTACAGATAAATTCCCTCACACATCTCTCTGTAAGATAAATCTCCATCTTTCATCTTTAAACTCTCCTTTCTCCTAAAATCATTACAGATATTTTAGAAATGTCTGAAGCAAAGTTCTCAATCACCGCCATGTGATTGATGTCTGCTGTTCTGCTGAGAAGTGAGGATAATCGCCGTATTGTCCCACTTCCTGTGAAACTAGCCATGTTATTGTTTTCATATTTTGCCAAATTAATGTAAATGTTTGATGTTAAACTTTGATTCTGCAAATAAATGACCGCATTCATTTTGATGGGTCAAAGATAAATAACGTCTCTCGTTACATTTCTGTTAAATTCAATGCACGACATTTACACAGTCAGAAAAATGAAGAACTCGTGAAATGTATGAATATATCCTGCATATGTCATACTACACACCTAATCCCTAATTGTTCTCCGGGCAGCTATGTAAGCATAGCTGCCCACTGATCCACCTGGGTGTATCTCACTTGTTATGGGTTAAATGCAGAGAACTAATTTCATCATTATATAGAAACATACAATGATGACAACACATAGAACTTTACTTTACTTTAAGACGGATCCACAGCACATTTATACATGCTTTGATTTCATAGCTACTCAAGATGTCCTCCACACCAACACAGAAATGGCTCTGACTCAGTCAGTTTTACAGATATTGAGCTAAATTTTGATGTGGTAGTAACTGAGAGCCATTCACAACAAGCACTCTGAGTGAGTCAGCCATCCCATTAGACATAACTTTCAAGTTTTCACATTTGATATATGGAACTAGATTTGATTGAATTTTAACTAATTCTATGTTAATCAATTGGGACTATATTTTATTTTTAGATAAAGCTCAGATTAATGGATGTCATTGTTCATCAGTGTAGGATAAACATCTCTAAACAGTTTGGACTGCACTAAGCAGCAGTAAGAACTCTTCTGGGCACACCTAGATGAATCTATAGGTGTGTGATCATTTAAACAGAAGATAAATGCAACAAATTAGCAGCTAAGACACCTACGATGGCTGGGCCACGTCAGAAAAATGGATGCTAGTCACATTCCAAATCATCTCATTCATGACAAGCTAGCAAAAGGTTCTGGAACTCAAACTCTGGATCGCTCGAACTGCTGGATGTCCACTTGTGCTTTGAAGTTGCACAAGAGTGGAAGTGTTTAGTCCCTGCAAGAGGAACAGGCAATGGCATCATCCCTCACTGCTGGATGCAACAGATAATCTCCCTCAGTAATCGGTTTGTTCAGCCACAAACTAAAGAGCAGATAGATGTTGGGTGCTTCACCATTGTAGTGAACTAGGCCTGAGACTTTATGGGACAGAAGCTGTCATTTCATTGATTTGAATTCAGAAATACAGGTTGACCCATCCTGAGACTTTCTTTCTTTAAGAGTTCAAGTGAAAGAACACTCTCTTTTCTATTATCATTACTGTTTTACAAATGTTTGATAATCAAAGTGTTTTTAGTTCAAACCATTTTAGATGTTGCAGTGAACTAATCATTTTTAATTAACTGTGAAACAGTAACAATGATTTTTAATCCTCATGCAAAGTTAGAATTCATGTTAAGGTCTGTTACAGAGTAATTATGCATTTTCTGATTTTCTGTCTTTGAATGAGCAGTGTAAGTTGGTCCAAGGTTGGAGTCAAACGCAAACAAGTTGTTGGAACGACTTGTCATGTTTTTAAATCCTCTCAGACGTAAATAGAGAAGCTGGCACCTGTTTTCCGCCAACTCGTCTAAATATTCCTCTCGTCTGTCTGGAAAACATTTTCAATCTGTTATAACATTCTTGCTGTTTTTCTAACTCCTAGTGACCTCTTACGTCACAAAAACACACCCCTGTCTGGTTGAAACGACCAATCAGGAAACTCCCAAGTGAACCGGAAATAGAGCTCTTTAAAGGTTGGTACTTCCTAGTTCAACCCAGTCGAGTTTCCAGTCGAGGTCCCAGTCGATTTGGGAGTTGAGCTCCAGTCGTTTGGGAGAACAGAAGTCCAGCCATGATTCAAAGCTCTTTCGAGTATTGGGGATTATGATATCTTCCACCTCTGAGTGGAACTCTGACGGACTCCACTCATGTGAAGTCCACTCGTGAGGTAAATTTGTGTCGAACAAGTACCGTCACTACTTCGGACGATTCACAGCTGTTCCTACGGAGACGCTGAAAGGGTGCGTTAAATGGAATTTCGTATCAGGGAGACATCTCCAGGTAAAAGAGATTTCTATCACCTAAGTGTACCGGGGAAGAAGCTGGGGAAAACCCGGAGAGTGCCGTTCTGATGCTGACACAAACATTCTCCCTCATCCATCTGTTTCTCCCTCTAAACTTCATCTTTTCATCTTTAAAACTCTTCTATCAAGTAGAAATCATTCCAGATATTTTTAGAAGTGTCTGTTGTACAGCTGGAAGTGAGAAAACAATCGCCGTATTGTTTACTCCGTGTAAAACTTGCTAAATTAGCCATGTTGTTATTTTCCATATTTTGCCAATTAACGTAAATGTGTGATGTGTTAAACTTTGATTCTGTTAATAAATGACCCACTGTCGTTGGTGAGTCAAAGATAATTAACGTCTCACGTCACATTTTCTAAATTCAATGCACATTATATACAGTCCAGAAAAATGAAAGAATCCGTTTAATTTATGAATATATATCATGCATATGTTCATTCTACACCATCATCTCCTGAGCATAGATGGATGCCAAAGAGAAATTCAACAAAGTAGCCACTATTTTAGCTCTGACAGCATTTTAAGATGTTTTCTTCTCAGTGGTGGTAGTATCATTATTTGGGCCTGGTTTACAGCTTGTCTTGCAAAATTCTGCCTAATGTTATGAAGTTCTGGGGTAAATCCAAAGGAATAGGTGAATATGTGGTAAAGAAGAGGAACAGTAAAAAAAATAAAACTATATGAATGCAAAACAAACTAAAAATGACTAAATAAATACATTTGTCAAATATCTGGACAAAAAAAGCATGAACTTGAGTTATTTATCTTAGCCTCAGTAACTATGTGTGGCTTTATTTTAAGCTGATATAAATTCATATGTTTTACAAAGACTGTAGACTAAATCAATAGATTATTTGATAAACTATTGCGCTACTCACACTTTCCAAGCATTAGTTAACACAGAAACAGAATTTGGATTAAAGCCAGCAGAAGTCATTAAAACTGAGATTTACATTCTTAATGTTTTTCTCATGTGGTTTTGGGGTTGATAATGAAGTGAAAGATCACACTTTGTTGGTAGTTGGCTGTAG
>NC_056504.1:28390543-28410035 GCF_014905685.2 Nematolebias whitei
CAAGAAGCTGTGTGTGTAGACTGCTGGCTCACTCCAGTATGAAGCAGAAGCATCTGAGAGGCACGGAAACGTCAAATTTAATGGGTTCAAACTCACTTGTGAAAAATGACAGGCACCCATTGCGAGAAAGTAAAGGCAGACGACATGAGGAGTCTTTTAATATCCATTTTACTGAAGCTGCAGGCTGACAGCAACATTAAACTAATGTGGCAGTCTTAATGAGAAGAGACATAAAAATCCACCCTCTAGTGTTTTCAAAAATAACATTTTACAATAGTTTGTTGTTCTCCTTCTTCTTCTTTTAAATTTCGGTTGTGAAACAATTAATATGTGGAAATGTAAAACCTATTAAATGAAAGACATTTTACAACTTCCAGCTGTTTCCTTTGGTTTAAATGTGAGGAGTTTTATGCAGAGTAATATTTGTCTGAGGGTCGCCATATTAGCTGTACAGTACTGGATCAAAATATTAACATATAATAAATAATTTAATTTTACTCTTATATGGGGCACTGCCAGTTCTCTCTTTCATAATATTTTTTTCATTTTCAATAAAAAAATTGTGACTGATCTGTAAGAACACTTTTAATCCTAAAGTTTTATCTTTCAGGAGATTAGTTTTTTACTTGATGTTTTCCACTCAGGTCCAAAGAAAATATGAACTTTGCCATTCAAACATTATTTTTGCTTAGTTTTTGTCATGATCAGGGGGTGGTTGAGACCCAAATGCAAGCAGGACTCCAACAAGGTCACAAAAAAGGCGTTTTAATCGCAAAAAGGCAACAATAAGAAATAATGCTGTCGGGGCAGCGATACTACTTACATTCGTAGGAAATACATGAAATACCAAGGCACTACGAGACGACCGTGAAGATGCAGCTTAAGCACCTAATGCTCCCCTGCCTGAGATGCAGGAGAGCACAGTTTATAAAGGGAAGTCTCTAATTAAAACCAATACGTAGCACCCGAGAGTCATTAACTATCTGCACAGAGCAGGGCAGGTGCAGATCCCTACAGTTTTTGTTACAACACCAATAGCTTTACCATTTTCTGAGCATATTTTAAGGTTTATTTATGGTCATGCATTGTTTTTTTTAACAAAACACATCAGCAAGTAAAGAAAAGCCATTTTCTCCAATACATCATAGCTTCATAATTATTAAATTTAACCAAAATAATTAGTCATTAATAATCAGTCATAACTCATTTTATGAATTGCTGTTGCATTATTAGTGTTTAGCGTATATCTTAGATCTTTTGGCGTGCTATTTGGCATTCGTTTCGCGGGTAACAATTCACAATAAGTTACACAAAATTTGATTAACTACAGGGGAATGTCTCAGTAACGAATGGGTAGTTAACTAGTACTTACTGGGGAACACACAGCCAAGCCTTGTTAGGGGACAACTGGTTTGTTACTTTGTGAATGAAGAGGAAATAATCAAGAACTAATGGGTAGTTACCAAGGAGGAACAAATCAGGAGCTAATGGGTAGTTAACCAGTAGTAACTGGTGAACACACAGCCAAGTCTTATTAGGGGACTACTGGTTTGTTACCACAGAAACATAGGAGACATTCTCCATGTGGGTTCTGAATAAACCCTGCACCAGTGAGGTCACAGGTCGTAATTGTCAAAAACCTGTTTCCTAGTGGTTACTGATGTTATTGGATTTTCTCCTTTGTAAACCTATTGATGAAAGACATCATCAGTTTCATAATCTTGTACTGGTGTCATCTTAAATATGTCTGACTATCACTTACTGAGTACCAAATCATTGCCTGGCTCTTATTTTGTTCACAGATGTAGTGAAGTGTTGCACACTCCAACAATGAAGACGTCGAGGCGTGCATTTGTTTGCAAATAATCTTTTTACTTTCCGTTTCTCTGAAAATACAAACAACAGGCACAGATAAGCCCGGCGTGCTTCACACTAATAGGTGTTCTACTGAGCTGCAGACATTTCCAACACAGATACTTAGGACCAGGGCTGCTCCTAGTGCTTGTTTGGACTAACTACGCCCCAACTCAATTCCCCCTCAGCCAAAATATTAATTTTCACTGTGCCTATAACTCTGCAGCCTAACTTGAATACTGAAATACATAGTGGGTTTTAATTACAAAACAAAACAAAACAAAATATTTAACAGAAGATATATATTAAGTGGGGGGTGCCCCTTGTTCTGAAGCCCCCTGTCATTGGTCCTCCACAGAAGCATCATACCAAGTACTTACTGAGGAACCAATCATTACTTAATTATTACCTGACCATTACCCACTGGTCTGTTCCTGTGGTAACAAACCAGTTGGCCCCTAATAAGCTTGGCTGTGTGTTCACCAGTTACTACTGGTTAACTACCCATTAGCTCCTAATTTGTTCCTCTTTGGTTTCCTTGGTAAGTACCCATTTGTTCTTGATTAGATCCTCTTCATTTACAAGATAACTAACCAGTAGTCCCCTAATAAGGCTTGGCTATGTGTTCACCACTTACTACTGGTTAACTACCCATTAGCTCCTGATTTGGTCCTGATTCGTTCCTGGGGCGTTCTTTAGTAGGTAATCACATTTTGTGTACCTTATTGTAAAGCGTTACTGTTTCACGTATTTTAGATCCTCATATACTGTTTCTTGTTACACTTCATATTTTTGCTATTGGTGGATGCAACTGGGACCCTGTGAACACAATTTCATTCTACCTCATGTACCACATGTGGTAAAATGACAATAAACCTGACTTGAACATTAATATTTGAAGGGATGATTTTTTTTATTTTATTTTTTATGTTGTCATGTCTCAGAAGGAAACAGACTTTTTGCTATTGCTTTATTGGCTCTAAAGGGATTGTGTAAAAGCTAATTTGAAGCCTAAATTGATCCTTTCCGACAACAGCAGCCGATGCCATCTGAAGAAACAAACTGCCAAACATCATGGTAGTTGTAGTCCTTTCAGAACTGGTGCTCATATTTCCCACATAATTTGAGGACTTATTTGTCTGGCTGCCAGCAGTGGCTGTAACTTTCAGACAGTGTGTGTTTTTTAACTTTTCACAACAGTTGTGGCAGTCTGGAAATAAAGTTTTAATATTATATATAACTATTTGTTGGTTGGTCATTTTACACTTTGGTCTCAATGGAAACATTTAACTTGCAACCTAAAAGAAAATCCTGATGTCTGGCTGACAATGAGACATTTTGAATTACTGTCTAAAGATTAAATTCTGTAAAGCAGTAAATTGTTTTCCACCCTTACTTCAGGTGATGTTTTAATTGTTTATACATATCTAAAGGACACCCAGAGGGTACATGATAGTATGATAGTATCACCACACATACACATTTAGTTTATCCTGAATAATATAGTCAATCAAACTTCAGTGGAGCTTGATCAGAATGCAGCAGCTAAACTGCTGAGAAGCGCTCTCACATTCGCTGATCTGTATGCATAGACCTCCAGATCAATACAGAACTCAGTTCAAGGTTCTGGTCTGGACTATTAAGGTTTCTAAATGTCCTTTTAAACATTTCCTGAACTTTTACAGCCAAATGCCACCACCAGGACTCTAAGGATGACTGACTGAATGCTGCCATCTGTTCCTAGACCAGACTTTAAAACTAAAAATGGCAGAAACGTTGCAGTGTGGAACTCTTCATTCAGTGGATTTATTCAAGAATCACTTCATCTTTTTAGACTGGCCTGAAACATTTTATTCCATTCATCTCTTTTATTTGATTGTACTCTAGCTTATTTTGTTATTATTATTTTTAATATCTTGATTAGTTCCATCTTTGTGACTTTTGTGTTTTTGATGTGAGGTGTTCAGTGATTTTTTAAAAATCTTGAAGTGTATAACAAATGAAAGATCTTATATCTTATATAATTCAGTATATTTATATAGCACTAAATCACAACAGAAGTAATCTCAGGGCACTGAACAGAAACATTCATATATAAAAATAATAATTTAACATAAATTATCTGAGGAGCAGACTGCTTTGATTTGAACTCCATCACAGAACACTCATCTTGATCAAGCATGAAGGCGACAGTGGAAAGAAAATACTCCCTCATGAGGAAGAAACTTTTAGCAGAACCAGGCTCAGGACAAGTGGTCATCTGCTTCAATTGTCTGGGTTTGGTAGGAACAGATACACAATGGCAGATCAAGACTCACATGTTAAGATAGAAATAGTATCAAATGAAAACTATTCAATTTTAGAAAATAATTTAAGGAAATGAGTAATGAAATATCTTATATTTATAAATGAAAACTCTTTAAATGTATAACAAAATTTGAATTTACTTTCTCTATGTTGAGGCTACATTCGTTTTTTGCGATCGCAAACGTAAACCTTGGCTGAATGCAGAGGTGCGTACCCTGCTGGAAGCCAGGAACACTGCCTTCAGGTCTGGAAGCTCAGAGGAGCTGAGCAGGACAAGAAAAGAGCTGGTTGCTGGTATTAAGAGGGCCAAGGCCACATATGCAAAGAGGATCGAGGGTCAATTCATCTCACAAGACCCTCGGAGCATGTGGAGGGGCATTAAGTGCATAAGATTATAAAGGCAGGAGTGAACAATGCCCCAAAGACCCATCTCTGCCTGATGCCCTCAACAAGTTCTATGCACGCTTTGAAGACCCGAACAGACCACCCAGCACCAGACTCACCTCACCACCGGACGAAGAGCATCTCAGCGTGACCTCAGCAGAAGTAAGGAGTACCTTCAGGAGGATTAATCCGCACAAAGCAACTGGCCCAGACAACATCCCCGGAAAAGTGTTGAAGGAATGTGCTGATCAGCTCTGTGAGGTGCTGGCAGACATCTTTAACACCTCACTTACCCTGGAGACGGTTCCCACCTGCCTGAAGACTGCCACCATCATCCCAGTCCCAAAAAGCTCTACAGTGACTGGTCTGAATGACTATCGGCCAGTGGCCCTCACCCCGATAGTCGCTAAATGCTTAGAAAAACTGGTCATGACTCGCATCAAAACAACCATCAACATCAATGAGGACCCTCATCAGTACGCATACCGTGAGAACCGATCAACAGAGGATGCAATCTCCTCTGTGGTCCACACTGCGCTCAACCACCTGGAGCAGAAAAACTCTTACGTCCGTATGCTCTTTGTGGACTTCACATCCGCCTTCAACACCATGATCCCCCAAACCCTGATGGACAAACTATCCACACTAGGACTAAGCCCCTCCATCTGTAACTGGGTACTAGACTTTTTAACAAACAGACCACAGTTAGTGAGGATCCACAACCTCTCCTCCTCCGCCATAACCCTCAGCACTGGCTCTCCTCAGGGATGTGTGTTGAGCCCCCTCCTGTTTGCTCACGTATGATTGTGCAGCTACCCATCCAGGCTGTCACATTGTAAAGTTTGCAGATGATACAGCGGTGGTGGGATGCATCACAAACAATGATGAGTCCAGCTACAGGCAAGAGGTGGAACACCTGGAGAGCTGGTGCAGAGAGAATAACCTTCACATCAATGTGAAGAAGACAAAGGAGATGATTGTGGACTTCAGAAGGAACAAAAACACCTACACCCCCCAGAACATAAGAGGATCTGCGGTGGAAGTGGTCTCCAGCTACAAGTACTTGGGTGTACACATGAATGACAACCTCACCTGGAGCAACAACACCACCAGCCTGATCAAGAAAGCTCATCAGAGACTCTACTTCCTCAGACGGCTGAGGCGAGCTGGTCTGGGAAGCTCAGTCCTCACCTCCTTCTACAGGTGTGCAGTGGAGAGCATCCTGTGCTCCAGCATCAATGTGTGGCATGGAGGCTGCACAGCTGCAGAAAGAAAAGCTTTGCAGAGAGTGGTGAAGGCTGCACAGAAATCTGTTGGAATCAGCCTCCCCACCATCACAGTCATCTACACCTCCAGATGCAGGAAGAGGGCCACCTGCATCATGAAGGACCCCACTCACCCAGCACACACACTTTTTGCCCCACTCCCCTCAGGAAGGAGGTTAAGGAGCATTAAGTGTGGAACCACTAGACTGAGGAACAGCTTCTACCCTGAGGCTGTTAGACTTATGAATCTCTAACCAGAATAATCACTGTGAAAAACCATATCATGTTGCTGCTGATCTGTTTCATGTTGCTGCTGATCTGTTTTAATGTTGATGTGTTCATGCGTGCACATCTGCTCACAGACTCATGTTCATGTTTGTGCTGATGTTCAATGTTTTATGTTATGAGTGCTTAGTGTATATTTAGTTGATGTTTTTCTTAGTTCATATCTTAGATGTTATTACTGTTTTTCTTATACATTTTATTGTTGGATGTAACTGGGACCCTGTGTACATAATTTCGCTCCACCACATGTACCACATGAGGTGCGAATGACAATAAAGAAACTCTGACTCTGACTCTGACATTCTTTTGAGGACATGGTTTCATCTTTCCTTACAAAGGTTGTAAAGATGCTCTGTGATTTGTTTTTGCCAGCAGAAGGCAGTATTTAGCTGCACTGAGTGAGAAGAAAATAGCTCAAGCTGCAGTCATGTCCTCCTCTTTCTTTCTCACGGCCTCACATCTTTCTTCTCCTCTCACTGCAGATTACAGTTGACAAATGTTGCCTCCTGCATGCACAATGAGCTGAACGTCCTGCAGCTCCTCAGCTGTTGGGTTAAAAAAAAATGCATTCTGCAACTGCTGAGAGGATTTTTGCTGCTCTAACACAAATGATGGTGATTTTTCATCATGTGAGAGTGTTGAGGCTCCAGCATCTCGCTGCATTCATTATTAATGAATCTTTTTCCGGCATCATCTCTCCACTATACGCCGAAAACTCTTGAGAGGAGGGAGGAGATGAGCAAAAATCCAGTGCTTGTCGTTCGGTTCACCTATCAGTTACACCAAACATTCCCTAATAGGTTGAGTTCCAAAGAATCGATCCCAAAAGTGCAAATTGAGACCAAAGCAGAATGGATTCAACACTGAATATTTATAAAAATAATCCTTCTGTGCAGTTTGAAAAGATATGGTGCATATAAATTGAGAGCAAAAGAAAAAGGAAAGTCTGGTTAAGGAACAGACTCAAAGTGTTTTTATTTTTTTGGACCTGCAGGGATTCTACCTCAAACTCCCTACAAGATTAAGGTTAAGAAGGCAAGACAAAGCCATTAAAACAGCATTGTCTATTTAACGTTTTACCAGGATTTGCTGAGAGTGGGTGTGTAGGATGGTGTTATGTAAAAGGATTTGTAGTTTGTAGTGTCTTCAAAACACGGTTTCGCCCTGAAAGCCAACCTGCATCATGCAGCTAAATAAACTATAGTTTTACAGTAAACATCTTAAATTGTTTGTTCTACTGGTAATAAACACATTCTTGGTGAAACAGGTAACCATCATAGTTTTTTTTTTTTTTTTTTTTTCCTCTTCTTTTGTTGGGTGGGAAACCTTCTCTAAGACAGCCATAATTACTGCAATGCCGATACTGACCCTATTCCATCAATCTTACATTAAAAATGCGCACAGCATTTAAATATTTCAAAGCGCTCCCGGTTAACTTCAGAGAAGCTCAGAGCCTTTGTGTGTGTGTTTTGATCTGACAAACACCTTTAAAAGAAAGGAGGAAAATTGACTGTTGATGGCTAAAGACAAATCAGTCATATGCAAGAAGAAATACAGGCCTGACTGCTCTGCATTCAAGATAAATTTGTTGCAGCAAAAAATAGTCACACCTTTCCTGTGTCACCTTCTCACTTGGGCTGTGCCAGCATGAGAAAATATCCTGCATAAAATAATCTTGCTCTTTAAATAGAAAGAATAGCCAGAGGGGGGTAAAAAATGAGGAGAACTGATGGAGGGCAGACATGAATATCTCATCCTGCAGACAGTCTGATGTTTGATCTGAGCTGCTCATTGCTTCGGGTCCTACATGTCACCTGTGTGAACCTGCTGAACACAAGCACACAACAACACTCATGATAAAGCTGAAAACGTGATTTTGAAGTGCTTTAAGTGATTCTGTTTGGGCGCTGATGATTTTCTTGTATGGTTTTATTTTCTATTTGAGATTCTCTAACATGGATGAAATCAGGATTACTGTCAACACAGAGGCAGGTACAAAATCAGACCTGGACAGGCCTAAAATGTGATGAATAGGATGAGTATGATAAAAAACAACTTTCCTTTGTATGGTTGTGAGAAGCTCAAATGATTTATATCACTCAGTTGAAATCAATACATTTTCCCCTCTGACTCAGTTGAGTACGTTTGTTTATTTTACTTATTTTTCATTTCCCAAAGATTTCACATTTGATCTGTTTCTGCAAACTATTCTACTGTATTTTGGGCATTCATATAAGAAAACGTACAGCTTGTTCAGGAGATAAGAGCAATGACTTCTGTTTTTCTTTCTCTTATTTTGTTAAATTTTTATACTTTTCAAAATATTTAACTTTATTTACAAATACTTTCCCCTTAGAAACACAGTGAGTGATCTTGAGTACTTTTATAAACAGTTTTTTTTTGTTTTGTTTTTTTCAAATTTAGTACAGGACATATGTTATACGTATTTTATATATTTTTTAATATGACATCTTCAGCTACCATTCTGCTACATTTTATTTATGGACCTTTATTTAACCAGGCAAATCCCATTGAGATCACAGATCTCTTTTGCAAGGGAAGCCTGGGCCTGAAGGCAGCCTAACATGCATGTTCTTGTTCTGTGGGAGGAAACCGGAGTACCCGGAGAAAACCCACACAAACACGAGAAGAACATGCAAACTCCACACAGAAAGACCTCAAGTCCAACCCGGGATTGAACCCAGGACCTTCTTGCTGTGAGGCAACAGTGCTAACCACTGAGCCATCCAGCTGCAAATTTAAGTTCTTGCTAGCCTTTTAATACATCTAGCTTTGAATATTCTGCTAGTTCTAGCTATCCTTTTG
The DNA here is from genome assembly GCF_014905685.2 of Nematolebias whitei. Lineage (NCBI taxonomy): Eukaryota > Metazoa > Chordata > Actinopteri > Cyprinodontiformes > Rivulidae > Nematolebias > Nematolebias whitei. The sequence goes on from NC_056504.1 coordinate 28,399,465, forward strand.
TTTTAGCTTTTAGCAACACTTCTGCTTTTGACTAGCTGTTGCTAATTTAAAACTTTTGCTAAGCATTTGCTGATTTTATTTAATGTCTGGCCACATGTAACTTTTAGCTAGCCTTCTGCTACTTTTAGCTTTTAGTCAGTCAATTTGCTTATTTTAATTATTATCTATACTTTGGCAGTCACCTTTGTGACCTCTGCTCCTTGTAGCCTCACTGTTCCATTGGCCTCCCTCTCATTCACATACGTGAACTCTGTCTTTGAGACGATTCTCTGTCTGTCCTGTCTTTCTGCACCTTCCAGTGTTTTTCTATTCCTTGTGTTTCGGCTCCTATGCACACCAGACCCAAATCTAATCACTGTAGGTATTTCTCACTTTTTCTCATTAGTGTCAGTATTTAATCTTTGTTTTCACTCCCTTGGTATCCGAGCCTTAACTAACCTACTGGTACTCTTCCATTGTGTCTTGGTCTGGCTTCCCACTTCATGTTTGCGCCCTCCTTGTGAAGTAAGTTTTGCTGCCCTGTCAACAGTTTGTTTTGTTTATCCATCCATCCATTTTCTTCCGCTTATCCGGGGTCGGGTCGCGGGGGTAGCAGCTTAAGTAGGGAGGCCTAGACTTCCCTCTCCTCAGCCACTTGGGCCTACTCCTCCGGGGGAATCCTGAGGCGTTCCAAGGCCAACCGAGAAACATAGTCCCTCCAGCGTGTCCTGGGTCTTCCTCTGGGTCTCCTCCCAGTTTGACGTGTCCGGAACACCTCACCAGGGCGGCGTCCATGAGGCATCCTAACCAGATGCCCGAGCCACCTCAACTGGCTCCTCTCGACGTGGAGAAGAAGCGGCTCTACTCCGAGTCCCTCCCGAATGATCGAGCTTCTCACCCTATCTCTACTGGAGAGCCCAGACACTCTGTGGAGAAAACTCATTTCGGCCACTTATATCCGAGATCTCGTTCTTTCGTTCACAACCCAAAGCTCATGACCATAGATGAGGGTAGGAACGTAGATCGATCGGTAAATTGAGAGCTTCGCCTTTTGACTCAGCTCTCTCTTCACCACGACAGACCTGTACAGCGCCTGCTTCACTGCAGATCTGCCTATTGATCTCACACTCCATTTTTCCCTCATTTGTGAACAAGACCCCAAGATACTTGAACTCCTCCCCTTGAGGCAGGACCTCCTCCCTGACCCGGAGAGGGCACTCTACCCTTTTCCGGCTCAAGACCATGGCCTCGGATTTGGAGGAACTGATCTTCATCCCGGCTGTGTCGCACTCGGCTGCGAACTGCTCCAGTTGTTTTGTTTATATAAAATAAATTATTATTACTTATTTTACCTGGAGTCTCCTGCCTCTGGCTGCACTTGAGTTCAACACACTAACAACCAGATCATGTCTGTCTTACTATGGCTGACTTTCATTCCTCTTCTTTCAAGCACATACCTACCTCTCTAAGTTCACTTCCACCTGTTCCCTGTTCTCATCCCAGATCACAATGTCATCTGCAAACACCATAGTCCATGGTAGTGCCATGTTTTACCCCCTTCAGGCCACAGTCTATCTGTTTTCATGTTTTATTCATCACAGTTCATTTCTGTTCTCTTCACCCTGCTCCATTCATTCTGCTCCACGCCCCTCTGCAATCAGCGCACATGCGATCCACCTGTCACCTGCCCTTTGAAAACACCAAGTTTCCATTCAATAGTCGCCAGATTTTTGAAAGCTCTTTGACAATATATATCCAGCGTTCCATGCCTTGACTTTTTCCTTGCCTTGACTCTTTGCCTGTGTTCACAGACTCCTCCCTTTACCTGACCCTTTTTGGATTTATTGCTGAGCATGGTAAAGACTCTGCTTTCCTCCTCCTTTGACTATGCTTACAGATCACAATTTGGTTTGGGTCTCTGCTTTCTTCTCTTCTGTGTATGAACCCTGCTAAGTTTCCTGGACCCTGCCTCTGGATTTACCCCCCACGAATCACGCACAGCTCCAAAGTCTGCTCCACAGCTGCAGTTCACTCTGGATGAGTGACGTCACCGGTACCAGTGCAACTACAACACCTGCCACACTACAAACTGAGAAGGTTAGTGACTAATTCCAGCAAACTTCTAAAACGCCTCGTCCTCATCATAGCCACTAACCTATCTCTCTTAACAGACTGGACTTTTGTCTGGACCCAGACCTCCACCAGAAGCTGCTTTAGCAATAAACTGTTTCAAATAATTCCTGAGTCTGGTGTTGTGCTGATCCAAATGGGTTCTTTTCAGAGTTGCATTTGGGCCCAAAAAATCCAACCCGGCCCCAGCCCATAGCCATCATTTCCGAACCCAACCCGACAAATTAACAGTAATTACATGTCCAACCCCCCATCCGCCCCCCCCCCCCCCCCCCATTTTTAATTAAGCTTTGACTGCTTATATAGTTAACGGTCGGTGAATGTACCTGGCTGAATAAAGGGGGTAGAAGATCACAGAGCTGATGGGGTGTTTGTCCTTTCATGGCCATCAAAACACACTAAATCCCTGCTTCTGTCAGCATTATTCAGACACGGACCCTGCTCTGACATGTCAGATATTTTGTGATCTCACCTGTTTGAGTCGTCAGCTGCGTGCATCCAATGAGTGCAGCGGCTGAATGAACGTCCATTTAGGCTGATGATCGCTGGCAGTAGTCCATCTGAAGCTTAACTGAACTTTTGACCTCTTTCAAGGCCAGTCAGCGCATGGTCAAATGACAGTGTGCGGCTGGTGACTGTATGTCAAGCCATGTTGCCATATAATTGGATCGTCAGCCGCGCACATCCGCTGATGCAATCAAAAGCCCAACACCGACCCGGCACGCACATTATTATGGCTCGGCCCTAATCCGGGTTCAGGTTTGAAATGACAGCTCTAGTCCATGGGGATTACTGCCTGGCCTCATCTGTTAGTCGGTCTATCACCAGAGCAAACAAGAAGGGGCTCAGAGCCGAGGCTTAATGCAATCCCACCTCCTCCTTGAAGCTATCTGTGACGGAGTACATCTCACCACTGTCCTGCTGTCCTCATACATGTCCTGTACCAGTCTAACATGCTTCTCTGCCACTCCAGATTTCCTCATGCAATACCACACCTCCTCCATCGGCACCATGTCATATGCGTTTTCTAAATCCACAAAGACACAATGAAGTTCTTTCTGACCCTCTCTGCACTTCTCCATCAACATCCTCAAAGTAAATATGGCATCTGTGGTGCTTTTTATTTGTTTGTTTGTTTTTTGCTCACAAATTATCAACTCTCATCTAAGTCTTCCTTGCACAACTCTCTCCCAAATCGTCACTGTATGACTCTTCAACTTAATTCCCCTGTAGTTTCTACAACTTTGTACATCACCCTTGTTCTTAAAAATGGGCACCAGCACACGTCCTCTCCATTCCTCAGTCATTTCTCATCCTCAAATATGCCATTGAATATTTGAGTCATAAACCTCACTGCCATCTCTCCAAGAAATTTACAAACCTCCACTGGTATGTCATCAGGTCCTACTGCCTTCCCCTTCTTTATTCTTTTCAGAGCTTTCTGAACTTCAACCTCACTAAGATTTCCCACTTTCTGGTCCACAACTTATATGACCTTTACTGTTCTTTCCCTTTCATTCTCTTCATTCATTAGCCCCTCAAAGTATTCTTTCCATCTTCCCATCACACTCTCCTCACTTCTTAGAACATTACCATTTCTATCTTTCACAAGCCTAACTTGCTGCACATCCTTTTCAGCCTGATCCCTCTGTTTCACCAATCAGTAACAAGTCCTTCTCACCCTCTTTAGTGTCCAACCTCCTATACAACTCATGATACACCTTCTGCTTTGCCTTTTCTACCTCCATCTCCTTATATTCTTGTCTCCTGTCTTCAGTCCTCTCACTGTCATATTTCTTCTTGGCTAATCTCTTTCTTTGAATAGCTTCCTGCACTTCACTGTTCCACCACCAGATTTCCTTATCTATTTTCTGTCCAGATGACACACAAAGTCCCTTCTTACTGATCTCTCTAATTACTGTTGCTGTAGTAGCCCAGTTATTTGGAAGCTCTTTCTTACTCTCTTTTAAGCTCTTTTCTTACCAACCAGAGCCTTTAATAGCTCATCTCTGAACTCACAACAGTCTTCTTTCCTCATTGTCCACCATTTGGTCTTCTTCTCTGATTTTACATATTTTCTCTTCTTCTCAACAACAGTCACTCTACACACAACCATCCAATGCTGTCAGGCCACACTCTCCCTTGCCACAACCTTACAGTCCCCAATCTCCCTCAGGTTTTCTCTTCTACACAGAATGTAGTCAACCTGCGTACTCCTCCCTCCACTCTTATAGGTCACTCTATGTTCCTCACTAATTTTGGAAATAAGTGTTGACTCCAGCCATTTCCATTCTCTTGGCTAAATCTACTACCATTAGTCCTTCCTGGTTTTTTTTTCCTTGACACCAAACCTATCCACCACTTCCTCATCCCCTTTGTTTCCTTTGCCATCATGTCTATTCAGGTCTGCTCTGATAACCACTCTTTCCTCCCTAGGGATACTCTATCACTTCATCCAGATCCTTCCAAAATTTATCTTTCTCCTCTACATCACATCCATCTTATTGAGTTTAACCACTAACTACTTTTAGCATTAGACCTTCTACTTTTACCTTCAGACACATCACCCTATCTGACACTTTTTTCATCTCTACTAAATTATTTGCTATCTCCTCATTCAGGACCACCCCTACTCTATATATTTTTTTATATCCACATCATGATAAAACAGTTTAAACCCTGTCCCAATGCTGCAAGCCTTCCACGTGGTGTTTTGGACACATACAACATCCACCTTCCTTCTCTGCATCATGTCAGCCAGCTCTCTACGTTTTCCTGTCATTGGCCCCACATTTAGAGTTGCAACCCTCAGTCCTACATTCTTGACTTTCCTCTCCTCCCTCTGTCTCCTGACATGTTTTCCTACTCATGGTCTTGGACTAACAGTAGTACAATTTCCACTGGTACCCTGTGTGTCAACAGCATCTGTGGCAGTCATTCTTAACCCAGGCCTTGACCAATCTGGTATGGTGTTGCTTAGATGAAATTGCATATTAGTTTTTGGCAAAAGTGTTTTATGTTGGATGCCCTTCCTGACACAACCCTCATAATTCATGCGGGCTTGGGACCCGTACAAGAGGTACACTGGCTTGTGCTCCCTAGTGGCTGGTTTTCTGTTGCCATTAATTGCAGTTGCAAAAATCACAGATTCTGATGTAAATATCCATATCACAAGCAGGGATGTAAAAATGTTTAAAATAGTATTAATTTAGCTCCTCGTGATCTGGCTTTTTGCTTAGCAGAATCAACGCTTTTGTTTCCCCTACAAACTGAGACTGTTCAAGAAGTTATCTATAGCATGTAAGATATTAATTGTTCATGACCTTTTCATAAAAAAACCAATTCAAAAGATCTGAACTACCAGTTTAGGAGTGTTATATATCTGTAGATGTACATTACAGAGGTAAAAAAAATAAAAAATAAATCAAAGTAGAAGGTACTAATCTGTCCAACAGAAGACATTGCTCCTGAAACATCTCATTAGTAGTCCAAGATTTTCTTTGCCGACTTGTCAACATCCTCATGTAATACATTTGCATGACACTTACCCCCAAACTGGTTTGTTCTGCCTCAAACAAGGAACTTTCACACTCCATTACCTCTAATCAGTCAAAACAGACCCGGTCTTTGATGGGTTCCATGAAAAATTGATGTAACTTCACAATGTATTTAGAAAAGTGTCAAAAACAGCGACTAGTGGTGCATGTGGAAGGTTTTAGGAGAAACCTAAATTGCATTTTAGAACACAGTTGTCTGGCTTATGAGAGCAGCATCCAGCTGTCTGCTCTGCCTTTACATTTTTGCAGTAAAGCTAAATGAGAAGTTCTAGGCAGGCCTAGGCTTGGGACGCTGTTGCTCTGGGGTATCAGGCTGTGTCAATCTCATTTTCTGTGCAGTGAAGGATTGTGGGTATTTAACCAACACAGATGGACGTGTGCAGTCAGCTAAAAAGCTATACATGCTGAGCCATCTGGTACAAGGAAGTTAGCACAAGCTGAGAGCAGCTTAAAACATCTCATTTCAAGATGAAGAGAGTGAAGTGTTGTTGTGATGGTGGTGAGATGTCACAGGATTAGATCTTTGCTAGATGGATTTACTCTTGTTGTGCAAAAGTGTTTTCAAGCAACTGCTTATTTTTTATGCCATTAATGCATTATAATAACATATATTCCACAATGATAAAAGGTTAATCTTTACCACCCAACACCAATTGTAAGGACAGAGAAATTGTATTTTCTCTGTGTCTGTGTGTTTGTTTTATTAGCAAAATATCACATTACTTTATTTTAATGAAGCTGGTAGAAAGTAATCATTAGCTATAGAGCTAGAATTTTATTATTTTTTTGGAGGCAATCAGATTTTGAGGTGGCACAGCCAACTGACTTTTTTGTTTATTTTTTTTATTAAAATAAACTGCCAGAACTCAGCCAGTTTTACAAATAATAACCTGGATTTTGGTGCAGTAGTTGCTGAGACTGATCTCTAACATTCAGTCTGAGTCGCAACTGATTGTACTAGATCTTTGGTTAAAATGTTGCCATTTACTATTTAGATTCAACTTTGTGTGTTAGCAAAATATATTTTACGGTGTCAGTTGATTTTATGTTTTTTATGCTTGCTTGTATGTGTTAGTGTACAGCACTATGGTCAATGGTGTTGTTTTTAAGGTGCTTTATAAATAAAGTTGTATTGTATTATTGTATTGTAAGTTAATTTCTTAGGTTTAAATAATCACAAGGAGGCCAGTCACAAATATTGGTTGGTATCTAACGCTCCAGTAGGGAAAGGAACACGTGGGCAGCCTCTTTTGGTCCTGGGGCTTGTTAAGGAGATGATCCACAGCTGCTGCTCATTGGCGCCACCCAGGACTCAGGAACCTGCAGAAAAAACTGGAATCCTGCATTCTCAAATGTATTAGTACAGCTAAAAAAACTCAGATAATGTAGTCTAATCTGATTTAGTCTAATTCTTTCATATATTTAGCAGTCAAGTTTTGTTCATCCATGACCCAGTTTCTTCTGAAACTACCTGATTTACATTGTAAGTACTTATAAATATCCCAATTCACATAAAGCTGTCTGTCTAAAGAAATTAATAAATTGCATCGAATCATTATTTTTGATTCAGAGTTAGAGTCAGAGATTCTTTATTGTCATTTGCACCACATGTGGTACATGTGGTGGGATGAAATTATGTACACAGGGTCCTAGTTACATCCAACAATAAAATGTTAAAGAAAAACAATGATAACATCTAAGATATGAACTAAAAAACATCAACTAAAAATACACTAACAGCATAAAAACATTATGTCAAACAGCAGCACGAACTTGAGCATGAGTCTGTGTGAGCAGATGAGCACGCATGAACAGAATATGAAACAGCTCAGCAGCAATATGATGTGATTTTTCACAGTGATTATTCTGGTTAGAGATTCATGAGTCTAACAATCTCAGGGTAGAAGCTGTTCCTCAGTCTAGTGGTTCTGCACTTAATGCTCCTTAACCTCCTGCCTGAGGGGAGTGGGGCAAAAAATGTGTGTGCTGGGTGAGTGGGGTCCTTCATGATGCAGGTGGCCCTCTTCCTGCATATGGAGGAGTAGATGTATGTGATGGTGGAGAGACTGACTCCAACAGTCTTCTGTGCAGCCTTCACTACTCTCTGCAAAGCTTTTCTTTCTGCAGCTGTGCAGACTCCATGCCACACATTGATGCTTGAGCACAGGATGCTCTCCACTGCACACCTGTAGAAGGAGGTGAGGACTGAGCTTCCCAGACCAGCTCGTCTCAGCCGCCTGAGGAAGTAGAGTCTCTGATTTGCTTTCTTGATCAGGCTGGAAGTGTTGTTACCCCAGGTGAGGTTGTCATTCATGTGTACACCCAAGAACTTGTAGCTAGAGACTACTTCCACCGCAGATCTTCTTATGTTCATGGGGGTGTAGGTGTTCAGTCTTCTCTGAACTATCTCTCCACACATTTAACTGGAGTTCTCCAGCAGACCCATGCTCAGGTTGGGCTGTAATCTCCTGTAGAGCATCAACATTTAATGTGTACACACTTCACTTCATTCAGAAGCACATGAGTACAGAACACGAGTCAATTATTAATGTTTAAAGGATTTAAAAACTTATGCTGCTGGGGTTAGTCTGAGACCTCACCGATGGAGCCAAGGAGTCTTCAAAAAAGAGGGGAACTCGTCAACAAACCTCACCCTACAGGTAGCTTCTCAAAGACTTAACAAGTACAGAGCACACAAACAAACTTTAATTTTTACCTTTCTTTAGTTCTGGAAATCACATTGTTTTATTTATCTCTTCACTTTCATTATTTGATTTTGTCTCGATTCGGCATGTGAAGCACTTGGAGCTGCGGGTTGGTATGAAAGGTGTTTTACAATTAATGTTTGGAATCTTTAGGGCAGGCTGTGTAAGTAAGAACATCTGGAGCATCAACCAGTCAGTCCAGCTGACAGAGTCAGTTTGATCAGAGAGGTGATGCATGCTGGACTTTTCCTCTGTGCATTCTAAAGCCACTTCATGAAAACTGCCATGAAGGGAAGGATGGTGGAGTTAACTGTTGAAGCTTGAAAGGTTAATAAAGGATTACAAAATACAGTTTAAATTTCAAAAAAATGTTTTTGTCTAAAAATATGTTTCTTATAACTAGGTCTTTGTTTACAATTTGTTTTTCCAATCATGAAAAAATAGTTAAGACTATTATGTCCACTAGGGATTCTCTTACTAAAGGACAACATTTCTCCTCCTTTGCTTGTTTGCATGTCTGTCTCACCATGCTGCACACCTGGAATCACTTCCTCCTCATCAGTGGACTGCATAAAAGCTTCAGTGATCTAGTGCCACACCCCTTTTATCCTTGGGCATGTCCACTTGGTTCTGAGCATGGTTGTAATGTGGTTGACTGACTCTGAATTGAACTCGGCGTACCAAGTAGTTTAGCAACACTGAGTTGATCTTGTTCATCTTTTGTGAACAGTTCTATTTATCATTTGTTTAGATGGGAAGTTTGATAGAGGCTCTCTGCCATTTTATTTTTAATTAACTTTTCTCCTGTTTTGTGGTCAGACAAGGAGCTTAGGAATAGTAGTTTGTTTTGTTAGATAAGAGTTGTTTTTTGCTTTCTAGCCACAAGGGGCATTATTTTGTTTGTTTTGGCCTTGGAGACCCCGACGTTCATGGCTTCCCTTCTGCCTGTAAAGCCTAAAACTCTTAGATTATTTAATTATTGAAATAACAAATTGGGTTGTTTTCTATTCATAAGCTTTGTTTAGTTTACAAGTTTTGTTATGCCATGTGCCAACTCATTCCAAGGGTTGTAACAGTTATTCTCAATGAACTAAGATTATTGCCTCTGAGAATACAAGAAATTTCCAGATTTGGTCTCCTTCAATTTGAAGAAATCTAGTGGTTGTATTGAACATTCAGTTTTTCCATCCCATACAGCTGGACTAACTGCTTTTCCTATCAAGGATCAGTTTCATTCAAGAAAACGCATTTGATTTTATTTCTTTGTCCACTGGAACACACTTTTTACCCATCTTAAAAACCCAAGATGTCAGAATAAGACATTCCATTTTAAAGAAGCTTTTAAATTTTTCAAAATCTGTTTATTTCATGAACACTTCTGCTTACTTTGTTATGCCTTTCACACACAAGTACAACTTGTTGGTAATGGTAACTTAAAATGTTAAACTTTATAAATTATTTCCCAGCAATACACTGAGATCTCGTCATTTCATCCTTGTGCCACATTAAGTTTTATTGAATGGTCTATTTTTTTAAGCTTTAAGATGGTCTTTAGTTCACTGAGTAAACCTTTTCCTGCCTCAGATTTTAATTCAATTCAGTATTTATATAGCACCAAGTCACACCAGAAGTTGTCTCAGGGTACTGTACATAAACATTCACATACGTTATAAAAGCCAATTAAGAAATGTTATTGATCTAAGGATGCCAGCAGAATGTGTTGAATCTTTACTTTGTTGCAGTCTCCCATCCTGAGCAAGCACAAAGGCAACAGTGGAAAGGAAAAAGCCCCTTTTAACAGGAAGAAACCTCCAGCAGAACCAAGCTCAGAACTATTGGCCATCTTTTTTTTTTTTTTTTTTTTGACCAATTGGGGTTTGAGAGGACAGGAAGGAGAAGCAAGCAATCGATTTTCTTATTGTTTTTGTAAAGCACTTTTTTTTAAACTGAGAAAGTTACCACACTTTACATTTAAAATGCAGTTAGCAATGAGCCTAAAATTAAACTTTACCGTTGGATATTTGATCAAAACCTCTGTGGACCAAATGCAACAGCCTTTTGTTCAGCCTGAATACACACTGTCTGCATGGCCTGGGTTAGGTGCAAATCTTAGATATCCTATGCAGCAACAGTTTATTTATGTCAACCCCCTGCACACACACACACACACACACACACACACACACACACACACACACAC
>NC_056504.1:28410045-28425352 GCF_014905685.2 Nematolebias whitei
CACACACACACACACACACACACACACACACACACACACACACACACCAGAGAGAAAAGAGTCCTGCTGGCTGCCCCTCCCTTCAACGCCAGGCAGCATGAGGCAGATAGGAAATCATTGACTCTCTGCTCTTCCTCCTTTTCTCTGCTGCACTTACACCCCACAGAGTAACCCAGTTCAGTCAGTGGCAATCTGAGAATAGCCCTGTGGCAGCCATCTTAGGTGTTCCACTGCAGGATGTGAGGAGCTACAGAAGCCTCCATGTGCTCCTCCAGGCCCCGCTCCGCCTCAGAGTTCAGGACCATGGCCAGCTCCCGGCTGGATGGAGAGGAGAGGCCACCTCCGGCAGCTCGTTCAGCTGTAGTTAGACTAAACTCCCCCTACCCTGCCCCTCCCCTCGGCTAAACTCCCCCTACCCTGCCCCTCCCCTCGGCTCCATCTCCCTACTCCCCACCCCCTCCTCACAGCCGCAGCACTGGCCGACCAATAAAACGCAGAAAATGCGTAAGCGTCGCCTGCTCGGCGCAGGCGGAGCGAGCTCAGTGAGAAGCAGCCTCCTCTCCAGCATCACTCCGTCCTGCTGACATCCTCCCAGCCAGCGTAGTGGTACACAGCCAGGGCCTGTCCACTTATCTCCACTTCGGACGCATTCGACTCTGAAAATCTCGGATAAGACAACCGGTCCGGGTCACGGTCCGAGGACGCCGCCGTCCTCCGCTGGTTGATCTGTGAGGAGCGCATCAGTCCTCAAACGAGCAAAGATGTTGGACCCGTCGTCCAGCGAGGAGGAATCGGACGGGATAGTGGAGGAGGAGAGCAAAGAGGCGATGGCACCTCAGGCCGGAGGATCCCGCATCTCTCCGAGCCGGACCAGCGAGAGCTCGGGCGGACTGGCGCCCAGCAGCAGCAGCCGCAGCAGCGCCCGGCCGACCAGTCCGAGCCCGTCCGCCGTCAGCGAGGAGAAGGAGGACCTGGAGAAGCTGCACAGGGAGGAAGAGGAGCGCAAAAAGAAGCTGCAGCTGTATGTGTTCGTGATGCGATGCATCGCGTACCCGTTCAACGCGAAGCAGCCCACAGACATGGCGAGGCGGCAGCAGAAGGTAAGGGGCCTGTCGGTGGAAAGCCGTGATTCTTCACGGGATGATGATGAACTGCTTTCTTCTCGCACATGTTGTCATTGATGACCTAGATAAGCTAAAGAGCACAGGAAGGAAAGCCTGGGGTTGGCCACCATATAAGGCCCGTCCTGTCATTGTGCACGCTCAAACACTTTATTTTGACGCAAATCTTTGAGCAGACACAAGCCCCTGGATAGTGGAGGGACATGTGGTGCTGCAGACTCGCTGCCCAGTCCTTCAGATTAAGTGAATGGGCGCTCAGGAGGCGGTGGATGACGATTTACAACAGGACGTTGTCCTACTTGGAAACGCATCTCCCAGATACGCAGCTGTATCCGGTTTTATGTCCCCGCTCCTCCTTGCTGGTTCCCAGTTCCGGACTGTTTGCGCCATCACTTATCTCGTCAATTTGGCCTCCCAAGGTGACTTTTAGGCACACACATCCCTTAGGAGGAGGGCATCTTAATAGCATTTCTCCTCAAGCAGATTATCTTGGCATCTGCCTGAAGGACGACTGCTAATTAACTGCACACGATTGCGTTTGTACCTGTTTCTGTCCCCTTTACAACGTGCAGCTTGTGTGGTTTTACTGGGAAGAGGACAAGGCCCTCATCCTGGTTTTACAACCCTGCTGTGTTCCTCCATTGATGCTGGAACCAGTTTTGGGTCATACTGTCCTTACTGTCAAAGTCACCGTGTGAGGCTCTGTACTGCAGAGAAGATTCCTTTTAAAGAGGGCACTACCCCCAGTTTATCAACTTATCAGCCTGTTGCTATAATAAAATCATAAATATGAACCTCATTATGTTTTTAGTTCTGCTTGTTGTTTGAAACCGTCACGGCTGCACGAAGTTGTGCTCATTTCACAAGTGTCATGTGCTCGATAACTCAGATTTTTGGATTACAGCAAACAAAACAATGGACACTTTTTTTTTTAATCTAACCTGCAGACTTTTAATGTTCCACTGGACACCATTAAGCCATATGGTTTGTTTTATTCTGCTGACTCATGCACACACGCACGTGGGAGGTAGGAACCACTCTGCTTCCATGAATGTTTGTTTCCGTCGAGTGTAGGTTGATGGTAGTCTGAGGCGAGACTTAGTAAGGCTACTTTGATATCTGGGAGTCAGCCACAGTCCTCTGCTGTGGGTGAGCGAATATCTGGATAAGAAACCGTCTGTAGTCCAACCAGGAAATCAAAAATGTCTCTGTCTGATAGAGCTGGCCTCTAAACAGTCAGTTCTAGCAGCATAATTATAATTATTGAACAACTTGTGAAATAGTGAATGCTCTTTTATCAAACAATATGATTTTTTTTATTTTATTCAGTTAACGAGCTGCCTTGTTTAAAGAATGTTTCAAATCAAGAACTAATGTCAAAACTGACTGATGTTTAGCAGCTTTGGTGGGCAAAATGTGATCCGAGGGTCAGAAGTGGCCCCCGAATTATATAAATCTGGCCCTTTTCTGTCTGTTACCAAACTATCCTATGATTCAGTGAACTGGTTTAAATGAAACTCTCAGAAATTAATCACTGGATGCACATTCATAAGTAATCAACTTTTTTTTTTTTTTTTACTTAGTCCAATTCAAGATGGCCACCACAACTAATCAAACTTAAGTACAAGACAAAAATGGCTTTGTTTCGGTCAAATTTACATCATATATATTTATATATACATACAAATGCATTTACATTTATACAGATTTGTGATAGAAGCATGAAGTGTTGATGAGAGCAGTGTGCCAGTAATTGAAACACTGACCCACTGTCAGTTCTGTGCTCTCCGAAAGTATAAAATACTGCATTCTGTTACTTTTTTCTTTTAGCTGTGTATGAAGCATTTAGGTCATCTTTATTTGCTGGCTAAAATATTTGATTCAACATCTAATTAGTTGCATAATCGCCTATTATTTAGCTCCAGATTATTATTTTTTTTAGCACAATGCGATACCTTCAGTTTGATTCCCTGTACATTTGTGCATACTGCACAGTACAGATACATTTGATCAGTTGAACTAATTCAATAATTGATTGATCTTTGTGGCCCTGTGATGGACTTGCGATCTGTCCAGGGTGTACCCCACCCCTTGCACAGTGATTGCTGGACATGGGCACCGGCGACCCCCGTGACCCAAAATGGAAGAAGCAGGTAAAGATAATGGATGGATTGATCTTTGTGACATCTCATTCACTAAAACACCTAAAACTTCGCAGGAGATTGAGAGGAAAGAACACATTTCTTGCTCTTTGTCAGGAAATTGATCAATTAATTGTTGTGGAATGACACAAGATTAAAGATGAAGACTTGTTCTTCTGAAAACGGACCTTTAGAGCTGTAAACAAACCACTAGCAGAGCCCTGCAGTGAGAGCTTTCTTTAGTGTTTTCACTCTTCATTGTCACACTAGTTACAGCTCAGATCACACAGCGTTTTTCTGTGACTCCATCCATCCATCCATCCATCCATTATCTTTACCCGCCTATTCCATTTTGGGTCACGGGGGTCGCTGGTGCCCATGTCCAGCAATCACTGTGCGAGGGGCGGGGTACACCCTGGACGGGTCGCAAGTCCATCACAGGGACACATAGAGACAAACGAGACAAACAACCATTCACTCTCTCACTCACACCTAGGGACAATTTAGAGTTACCAATCAGCCTAACATGCACATTTTGGGTCTGTGGGAGGAAACCGGAGTACCCGGAGAAAACCCACGCATGCACGGAGAGAACATGCAAACTCCACCCAGAAAGGCCCCTGGACCGGGGTTTGAACCAGAGACCTGCTCGCTGAGAGGAAGCAGCTCTACCAGTTGCGCCACCGTGCTGCCCTTTTCTGTGACTCGTGTTCAGATTTTGATATTGTAGCTGTTGGGATGGTTCCCCCAACACATATTGTGAACTCTAAAAATATTTGCTTCCTTTGGTTAAAACTTTAGCTTAAACTGTATGTCTGTTAGCAAAATATTCCATGAACCACTGGATATATTTTGCCGGGACTTTCAGAAATTAATCTTTGGATATGTCTGCACGTGACTGCCATTTGGAGTCACTCCATTTCAAGATGAAAACCACAGCTATTGTAGCCAATATTAAAAACACTGCTATAACTCAATTAAATTTATAGATGTTGAGCTAAAATATAAAGTGGTAGTACTTTCTAGCTGATAGTTGCCCACAACACTTAAACTGAAAATGACATCTTGTGATGTTGCACAAAACGTGCATGACTTTATTTTCAATCTTTAATAATCAGGCAACATGCATTCCTTCAAGGAATACTGTCTTTAATCTGATTTGGTTTAGCTGTTTGTAGTTAAAAAAGGCTACATGTATTCATTGTAGTTCACTATAGAATATTCTGAGCTAGTCATAGTAACTCTCCATATTTGTCTTCACTATGATTGTAATTCCTCCCATCATTTGATGCACGTCTAATATTTAGCTCTTTGCCATCGTGGTTGTTACAGATTGGTCACAGAAATATGATTAAACAATTTATGTAATGAAAAGACTTAAAGGCCTCAGCACAACATGTGGAGCAGCTCCACAATAATCCGTTATTAGAAGCTCTGGCACCCAAGCCACAGTGATGAAAAAATAAAATAAAACCGAATAGACCTTGCTGTTTCTGCTGTTTTTTTCAATGACCTTGTCAAAAAGGATAAGCCAGTGGGGCAGTGAGAGATTGTTGCCTCCCTTTGAAGGACGAAAGGAAATGTTTTGTTGTTTAACGTGAAGGAAGGCTGCCGTTTGTCAAATGCTGGATGAGTGCTCATGCATAATTAACTGGTGGCACGCTTGTTTGCACACAAGCCTGGCCATCTTTGGGCATACTTACACTAATGGCTCTCTTCACAGAGGAAGAGTAAATCACTGAAATTATTTTGCAGATGTATAGATTGTGTTGATGCAATTATTGTGATTGTCCTGGTAGTGCCTTTATTTAATCACAACAATGGGCGTAAATTATTCAAACATAGCAGGTCGTATAAAAAAGATATATCTTTTTTTCCTTCAGTATAAGTATATTTATCGTATTATGTTGTGAACAGATATTTATAAGAATAAATGTGTTTAAAAGATTTCCTTAGGATAACAGTATAGTTCTGATATTTGCTCAGTTTGTTAGATGATCATTTGTTCTGTTGTAAAAAAAATATACATTTTCAAAATTTCATAGTATTTGGAATCAACAGCAGCATGTTCTGTACAAATCATAGCAAATGTGGTTAATTCAGGCTGATGACAACCTCACAAATTTGTAAGAAATCCTTAAGCAAATCAAAAGCATGCATTCCTTTAAGGAATGCATTTCACCTGGTGCCTTTATTTCAAGATGGCCACCACATTTTGCAGCATTTGTTAGAGCTCAGAGTATGTATTGGAAGTACGTATGTATGCATTGCTTCTTATCAAATTCAAAATTGAATTCAAAATCTTACTTCTAACCTACAAAGCCCTCAACAACCTAGCTCCATGTTATATTACATATCCTATTTTTCTGTGTTTTCCTAGCAGAGCACTTTGTTCTCAGACTGCAGATTTACTAGTGGTTCCTAGAGTTTCCAAAAGCCGAATGGGAGGAAGATCTTTCAGTTATCAGGCTCCTCTCTGTTGTGACTTAGCGCTTAATAAATCAACTGAATTGAAGATGACCCACAGCTACTGCTACATCAAGTTTTAACAGACTTTTTTGTTGTTGTAATTTTAAGTAAGTTGTAGCTATTAATGAGCTGTTGCAGCCATTTTGAACTGGGCTGACTACAAATCTTAATCAGTTTTGTACATAAAGTGATCCCTTACAGTTTCTTTAAAATCAGTCAGCTGGTCCATGAGAAGTTTTGTTCACAGACAGAGTTGACGCCAGGAATTACAAGTTTTCGGACAAAGCTCTTGTGCAATCTGTAGTGCTTAGAACATGTGTTGGGGATGACTGTGAGCTACTACTACACCAAATTCCAGCTCAATTTATGCACAATAGGTTGATGTATAGCAATCTTTGTGTTTCATAAAATCAGCTGGCTGGAGGCCATGTCAAGTTTTCGCCTAATGTTAATCAATTTTAGATGTACGTCCAGTAATTATTTTATGAAAGTTTAATTAAAATCTGTTCTGTGGTTTGATATATTTTGCCAATATTAGACAAATGAACATGCGTGTGCACAAGCACACATGCACGAACACGAGCAAAACCTTTATCCCTCTGCCTTTGCTTGCCCTGGTGGGTGATAAAAATAAAGTTTACAGTTAATTTTGTTTGAATTGTGATCTATCAAAATCCATGTGTTAATATAATTCAAAATGCAGCCACATTTTCAAACTAAACAATATTTTATTTTGACTTTTGTTTATTTAAAAAAAAAAAGAGTTTTTAAAGGTAATCAGGTGGAATGAGCTGGCACTTTGCCTCCAATAGTTTTTAGTTGTCTTGGCAAAGTAAATGAGGAGTTTATGACCTTTTTGCTTTCATATTCTAACCAGTTCAAGCAAGATAACAGCTTTGTAATGCTCTAAGTGACACTGGTGTGTGTGGAGCAGAGTTGTCCATATGGGATACGTTTCTCACCTCTACACTGCCGTTTGTGTTTGTAAAAGTGAGAATTTGGAGTAAAAATAAAGAACTCGGGGAAAAGATATGTTGGAAAACTGTACAGTAATTTGAACACAAGCAAATGAAGTTGGCTTGTGGTACAGTGATTTAAATAAAACACAAAATGTCCTTTTTAAACCACCTTGGCAGGATGGTTGCATTGATTATTTGATCC
This sequence comes from Nematolebias whitei, assembly GCF_014905685.2. Lineage (NCBI taxonomy): Eukaryota > Metazoa > Chordata > Actinopteri > Cyprinodontiformes > Rivulidae > Nematolebias > Nematolebias whitei. The sequence continues at coordinate 28,416,938 of NC_056504.1, forward strand.
AATTAAAGGTCATAGAGAGATGTAATTATCTAGTCTTTGCTGATGGCAGATAAATATGTATTAATGATGGCATTGACAGCATTTGAACTGACGAACAAATTGATATTAGAAACTGAACGGTCATGAGGAGAAAATGGATTGAACTACAAAGTGTGACTAAACTGACAACAGAACAAACAATTCAAGGCCTCACTGTTCATGACAGAAAGCTCATTACTCACCGCCTTCAATGCAAAAGTTTTAAACTAAAATCATCTTATGTTGAGAATTGACAGAGTTGTAGTAATTTTGGTCAATCTTGACAAAAACATCAATCTATTAATACTCAAATTATGTGATGTGAAAGACACTCAGCTACCCAGTCCATTTTTAGCTGAGTATCTGTAGAACTGATTGCATTAAACCCATTTTTATGTTGGATGATTGATTAGATGTGGTAGCCATCTTGAATTGGGTTACCTCCAAAATCTAATCAGTGGTAGTTGTCCATTATGGCTGGGCAACATGGACCAAAATTAATATCTCAATATTTTTTTAAGTTAAATTGCGATATACAATATACTTTGTATATCTCAATATTTTTCTTTCCATAAAGTAATAACAAATAAATTTCTGAGTCAAAGCTTTGTCCCTGTTGTCACAAAGGCACATTAATTAACTGTACAAAATAAATGTCTAAAAAAATATTAACTATTTACATATATTAAAGTTTGTTTTTAATATTATATAATAATAATATTATACTGTTTGCAAAATTTTACATTCATAAATGTCGTTTTACAAAATGTCTTCCAGCTGTAAAAGCATTAAAAAATGATTTATTATTATTTAGTAAATCTTTGAAAAAAATTAATACAGCCCCAGCAGTCAAACTTTTCTCAATAATATCAGAATTTAAGTTGGTATAAACCCCACATTTTTTTATTTTATTTTTGTTTTTATTTTATTGTGATGTTGATATTATTTTTCTATCCCTGATTACTCGCCTATAATTTGTTGTTAATAGTTTTTAGAATGCACTAAGATGTTGTGGTTTCGCTCGGGATATTGTTGGGGAGGTTTTTTGTATGTATATTTTCTGAAGGGTTTGTTGATTGTGAGGTTGTCATTGTGACTGCTTTTGTATGTCTCTTTGTGTTTGTATTGTTCTAATAAAAAAAATAAAAAATAAAGTTTGTTTTTTAGATATTTTACATATATTAAATAATAAGCCTCCCCAGCTGCGATGCTTTTACAATGTTAGTGTGTGTGAAGCAGCAGTGAGGGACTGTTTGTATTCAGTGAGGGAGGAGGAGGGGGCGAGATGAGCACAGATGTGAGAAAAAGTACAACTAAACAGATTTTCAAGCCTAATTATAATGCAGCATAGAATTGTCAATACAGATGATATAGTCGACTGTAAATGGACTGTACTTGTATAGCGCTTTTCTATCTTATTTCAAGATACTCAAAGCGCTTTACACTACAATCTGTCCTCATTTACCCATTCATACAGCACTCTACTAGATTTCTACAAAGCTAATTGAACAAATCATTTTAAAGAGACTAATCAGTGCTTTATCACATTCATACACTGATGGGACACACATCAGAGGCAACGAGGGGTTCAGTGTCTTGCCCAGGGACACTTCAGCATGTGACTGCTTGTGGATTCGAACCCCCAACTCTCGCATTGGAGGAAGACTGCTCTAACCCCTCAGCCACAGCCGCCCCATAGTCCCATCTTATATCGCATATGAAATTATCTCGATATTTTTAAAACATCAAGATATTGCTCAGCCCTATTGTCCATCCAGTTAATAATTTCTGCTGGTTTTATAAAATTCCATTCAGTGATTCGTGAGATATTTTGCTTACAGAAAGACAAGGTTGACTCCAAATGTTGGTGCCAATGTTTGAAGCAAAACAATCATACGATGTGCCGAGCATTGAATATAAGTTTGGGATTACTCTTGGCTACTACTACTTTAAATTATAGCTTAATATCTTTAAAGTTGACTAAATTACATCTACTTTTATGTTCTCTTACATCACGTAGCTGTGGTGGCCATCTTAAATCAGATAGATTTCAAATGTTAAATCAGTTTATAAATGTATGCTCAATGATTATTTTGTGAGAATGTCTCTAAATTTTGTCATGCTGGTTCATGAGATATTTTCTTAACTGACATCATCTGTTACAAGCAGATAAAATATCACCTGCTTTTTTGGGTGATGAACAAAAATACTAACTGATTCAGCCACAGTTTTGTGCACTGCATATATTTATAAACCTTTAATGTGAGTCAACCACACTTTCATTTTCAACAAAAGGTGTGCGCCTCCCTTTCTCTCACCCAATATTTGATGAAAATCAGAACTATTAAAACAAATTTACATCTGAACTCAGGCACATGTTTAGACAAAAGACTGTAGCTGCGAATGGAGAGCACGAGTATGTCAAGGAAGTAATTTTGAATTATTATGTAAGATCTCTCTAAAATGCTGTTCCTGAAACAAGGCATCCAGTAAGTCCAAGTCACGCTTTGAGGCAACAATGAAACATGCCAGTCTGGATGTGAAAGCTGCTGCATGGAAATGGTCTACTCTTCTTCTTAGCAGCTGATTCCAAACTGTGTTTCTGTAGCACTAATGAGAACATGGGAAGGTGCTCGCCGATGATACCAATACAAAAGTGGAGTCAGAAAAGAAATGACAGCTGAAAAGCAGCAGGTGAAATTACCCCCTCACCAGCAAATATGTGCAGCCTTTTGAAACATGGATCACAGCTTCACAAATTACACATATTTCATTCTTTCAGAGCAGGAGGGGAAGCTGAGTTTAGTTGTGACGATGCCCTTTCTTAAAGGTTTGACCAAATGAACGCAGGATCAAACTGGCTTTTGTTTGCCTCTTTTTTTAAATCCACTCTTTGGTCCTGATTTTCAGTGGGCAAACATTAAATCACCATAAGCTTCTGAGTGAAAATACTGCAAATGGAGGGCAGCATTGCGTAAGGAATTATTCTAACCTCAATACAACATTTTACAAAGTAATCTTCCTCTCTTTTTATACACTTTTTATACATTCTTTTGTACATGGTGTTTGCTGCTTTAATGTATATGTTCTCATAAAACATTTTCTATCTTCATCTGCTGTTCAAAGAGACAACCTAAATAAATGCTGAACATCATTACCCAACATTCAGACAAATCGTTTAATTTGGTTTATGAAAAACATGAATATATTACAATTAAACTCCATATTTTGATTGCATAAATGTCTATGCAAGTTATGATTATGGTATTCAAAAGAATAGTTCAAATCTTCTGAAGTTAGGTTCTGTGCACAGGTTGTGAACAATAAATATCTTACCTGTTGCAGATATTTTTTTTAAATGACCCCAGTTTGCACAAACATAGTTTATTTCTAGGTCTTTATAGGTCTCTCTTGAAAATGAGTACTCGTGACTCGGTGAAACTACCCATATAAATAAAGGTTAAATGGAAGAAGGAAAAAAAAAAACCTCTCCTGACAGATGAACTCATGACTAGTCCAAATGGGGCCAGAACAAAATGGATTAGTGCTGGCTTAAAACAACTCCAATATGTAAAATGTCTTAGCAGTTTTCATCTATTTTGTAAACCTTTACATTCCTGTAAAGTCTGAATTACATAGTTGTACACAAAGAGTGTTATGGTTATTTGCAAGTGCTCATACTGGCAGCATCGGCTAGCTGTAGCTCTTCTGGTGAAGTCTGGGGCACTTCCAGCAAAACATAATAAAAAGAGCTGCCAGAATAATTACGTAATATAAGTCTAACAGCATTGCAAAAAAATTTTTTTTAAGTATTTGGATGGACTGCTACAAAATTTTTAGTATTAGACTTGTTTTTAGGAACAACAGTACACTTTGCTCGACGCCACTCAGATTAGCTGTTAGCTCATTGATATGCTCGAATTTCAAAAGGAAAGGAAATGAAATAGTTCAAAGTATCATTTGTAACTGGTTAACATTAATAGTTCTTCTCTACCAATGCACAATATTAAAAAAAAGATCAGTGAGCAAGCACTCTATCAATATAACAAGGAATAGTTTTGACTGCACTAAATCATAGGCAATTATATATCAACTATCATGCATTCACATTCTACTATATTAAATGTGATCTATCAACTCACTGTCCTTGATTCCCACTAATGATTTAGTTGATATTGACAAAAGAAAAGAAAATGTGAGTTTATTATAATTATTTTTATTTTATTTTATTTTATTTATTTATTCATTTCATAACAAAATAAAATACATATCAATTAGCATATATGTAATTAGAAAACAATTATAAATATAAAATGAAAGGTAGCAGATGAAGAAAAAATCTTATTGAATCTGCTCCTTATTTATCTAATAAACCATTCAAACAAACATATTCAGAAAATTATCAGAAACAAGTAAATAACTCAAGTAATATTTCAAATATCCAACATTTTTCATGAAATACATTCATATATATTTTTTTAGCAATTGAATTTTTACCATTTTCTTAAATACCGAGATTGATTTAGCTTCCTTAACATCTAACTCCAAGTCGTTCCACAGTCCAACACCCTGAATTAGGGTAGATCTTCCCTTCAAACTGGTTCTGAATTGCGGTTTAACAAAAACATCTTTCCCCTTAAGATTATAATTACTAGCTCTTTTTACACAATGCATTTGGATATTAGAAGGCAATGTATTATTATGAGCTCTATACATGAATGACAAAATGGTATAATCCACCAAATCAGGGAACTTCAACAACTTCATTTGACAAAATAATATACTCGATGGATGATAATAATGTTTACCCTTGATAATTCTTACAACTCTTTTCTGCAAAATAAAAATAGACTTTGTAATTGATTTACATGCTTTTCCCCAAACATTAACACAATAAATCAAATGTGGCACAACAATTGTATTGTACATCAAATACAATGCTTTGTCATTCAGTAGATACTTAACTCTATAAAATATTGCGATAGATTTTAATATTTTCATTTTAACAGAATTTATATGTTGCTTCCATGATAATTTATCATCAATGATGACACCCAAAAACTTCACCTCATATACTCTACAGATTTCAGAATCTTCAATCTTGAATGAAACATCAATATTTTTATTTTTATTGCTAAATATCATATAGTTAGTCTTATCCAAATTTAACGATACTTTGTTTAGTCTAAACCAACTTTGAATTTTACAAAACTCAATCATCATTAATTCCAATAACTGTTCAATATTCTTACCAGAACAAAAAAAAGTTGTGTCATCCGCAAAAAGAACGCATTTAAGGAGGCTGGACACCTTAACCAAATCATTCACATACAAGATGAACAACTTTGGACCAATTACAGATCCTTGAGGAACTCCACATGTAATGGTGCAGTAATCCGATCTCACATCATTTATCTGCACAAATTGGTTCCTGTTTTTTAAGTAACTGCACACCCACTGCAGTGCCAATCCTCTGATACCGTATTTGTATAATTTTTCAAAAAGAATGTTATGATCGACAGTATCAAATGCCTTTTTTAAGTCCACAAACACACTCACACAATACTGTTTTCGGTCCACAGCAGTTGTTACTTGTTCCATAAAGTCTACTAGCGCCATGGATGTGGAATTTTTTTCTCTAAAACCATATTGGCTATTAGTTAGAATATTTTGCCTTTCAATAAATTGGTCTAGTCTGTTACTAAATAATTTCTCCAAGATCTTAGAAAACTGTGGTAACAAGGATATCGGTCGATAGTTATTAAACACACATTTGTCACCACCTTTAAAAAGAGGAACCACTTTAGCCACCTTCATTCTATCAGGAAATACTCACTTAGTAAAAGATAAATTACATACATATGTAAATGGTTCGATTACATGACCCAATATGTGTTTTACAAACATCATGTCCATATCCATCCAATCCTTTGATCTTTTGTCTACAAATTTATTGACTACAGTCATTATTTCATATTTGTCAGTTCCAGTCAGGAACATACTTGCAAGATAATCATCAATTAAATAGTTCACATTGTTATCCACTTTAGGTATCGTTGCAGCAAGGCTGGATCCAATGTTCACAAAGTATTGATTAAATCCATTAGCAATTACATTTTCATCACATACATTCTTGTTGTCTATTGTAAAGTTTTGTGAAATGCCTGTTTTTCTTATATTTTTTTTATAAAACATTATTCACTACCCGCCATGTTGCCTTGATGTCTCCTTTACTTTTATTCAATAAATCACTATAATATTCTTTCTTATGTTTTCTTATAATCCCGACTAATTTATTTTTATACTTCTTATATTTGTCTTCTGCTTCTTTTGTTCTACATTTTAGGAAACATGCATACAAATAGTTTTTCTTTTTACAAGCATTTCTCAAACCCTTCGTCATCCATTGTTGGTCAACAACTTTCTTCTTAGTGTGGTTTTTTGTTACACAATTTTTTTTTATATAAAGCTTCAAAGATATTCATAAACGCATCATATGATTCATTTACATCATCAACATAAACACTATCCCAGTTTTGTTCCGCTAAGTCATCTTTCAGTTTATCCAATGCTTTCTTAGATGTATTTATTATTTTAGTTATACTTGGAATTATTTTTTTGGTTGTTTGATACTTCTTGTAAATTGTAAACACTGGTAAATGATCACTAAGATCACTCATTAAAATACCACCAGTCACATTCCCATTTGTTGTATTTGTAAAAATATTGTCAATTATAGTTGCACTGTGAGACGTGATTCTTGTTGGCTTTGAAATTAATGGGTAAAGATTTAACGAATGCATTGATTCTATAAATGTACCGACGTTGTTAGAATCTTTTTTTATTCCTAAATCAATATTAAAGTCACCACACAGAAAAATTGTTTTGTTACATCTTTTATCAAACAGTTCAATAATTTTATCTGTGAATGCCTCAATATTCGATCCAGGTGGTCTGTATACACAACTTATTATAATATTTCTGTCATTATTATTAATAATTTCAATAGTTATCATTTCAATTAAATTCTCATCAATCATTGACATTTCTCTGATTAAATTACATTTTATAGCACTATTTACAAAAAGTGCCACACCACCACCTCTTTTGTTATATCTATTCATAGTATATAATTCATACCCATCGATTTGTGCATTAACTATATTTTCATCCTTTAACCACGTCTCAGACAATGCGATTATTGTAAATGTTCGATCAAGTTGTTTTAAATAATCAGTAATCTTGGAAATATTTGCATTTATACTCCTACAATTGAAATGAATTATAGATAAGCCAGATTTTTTTAGGCTAAGATCATTAAATTGTTGTTCACTATAATATTCACAATCCTCTATTATTGGAAAAAAACCAGGATCAATCAAGTCATCAACATTGTATATTTTCGATTCAGTTTCAGTATGATCTGTCATAGTCAAAAACATCCGTTCATTGAACAAATGTTTTATCAATTATGTATTAAATGTAATTTGATGATTTGATGGTTTCCATTCTTCTGGATTATTTAAATTTTTCCAAGTCCTTCATTTCCTTTATTATTTTGGGTTGTGATTGTTCTTTTACTTTTATCCAAACATATCCATTTCTCGTCCATGTAGATGTTATATTTTTTTGTTTTTTTAACAACCTTGACTCCCGTGCAATGTTGGCATTCTTTTTTGTTAGATGTTCATTTATATACACCTTTGTGCCCTTTAGTTTTTTTGCCTGCATCAACACATTATTTCTAAGTTTCCTGCTAATAAATCTAACCACTATTGCTGGTTTAATTTTATCCTGTCCTGGCAAGGTGTAGCAGGTAGACACATCCTCCTGTTCAATATTAAAGTCTTTGTCCTGCAGAAATGATATAACTTGGTCTTCCAGTGTCTGAAGATCTTGCTGTGATGCGTCCTCCGTTGTTACCGAACCCATCACAGCTTTTGCAAAAGACTTTGGTTTTACTGTAAAACCAGTTATAATCAGATTCTCCAATCTAGCATTTCTTTCCATATCGTCAACTTTTTTTTCAAGTTCAATTATTTTTTGGTCTTTTTCATTTATTTGAATTTTTAGTTGTTTTACTTCTTCAAACAAACCAAGTAATAGTTCTTGTTTTGAAGTCAGTTTAGTCAATTCCATACTCATAAAGTCCAAAGACTTTTTAATGTCCTCCATTTCCTCAACACCTTGTTCATCCAAATGTTCTTTCTTTCCACGTCTGGATTTATTAGACATTATTAAGTTTACTCACGACCTGTAGATTTTTACACAGCCGAGAAAAGCCGGCGCCCGATCCCTGGTCACAACAGCCCTCTGATGGTAGCCAGCAGCTACAGTGGAAGAGTCATGATAGCTGCTCCTGGGCCTGGTTGTAGCTGCTCCTGGGCCTGGTTGTAG
>NC_056504.1:28425362-28435048 GCF_014905685.2 Nematolebias whitei
GTAGCTGCTCCTGGGCCTGGTTGTAGCTGCTCCTGGGCCTGGTTGTATCTGCTCCTGGGCCTGGTTGTAGCTGCACCTGGGCCTGGTTGTAGCTGCTCATCACAGACAGCAGATCCAGCTCCTTGGACTAAACTCGACACTCCTTTATTGACTTTTATGATTTTTTTTTTTTTTTTATTGAATAGTTTGATTTTAAAGCTCCCGTGAGGTGCAGTGTCCATCTGCACGTCTGCACACGGCAGCCATCTTGAATCTAATCCTCATAATATTAATCATAACTTTTCCACAAAACTTCACTTTAAAATATTAAAATTATTTCCTTAAAATATAGCGTCAGACAAAATTGGTCAGTTGAGGAAAAAAAAAACTTAGGGCTAAATACAAATAAATTAATTTCATGTAAACAACTAAAGCAAAGACTGTGCGCTGAAAAGCTAATGTTCAACATTGCTGAGAAACACCTCAGTTTTGCAAAGAGTACCACAGCACTCTTGAGAAGGGAAGCAGATTTGTGAGGCTGAGAACACCGTCTTCAGAGACTGAGAAAGATAGAGCCTTGGGGTGATGTGATTTCTTGCTATATTACTGCATAAGATACAGTGCAATTACTGCTGCACATGCTGTACATTAGTCATACTTGGAAAATCCAAATGAAGTTTGGGCTGTAAAAGGAAAAAGTTGAAAACACTGTTTTTGATACAGCACTGCAACCAGTACTTATTGGTATTTTTTATGATATATTGTCAATGTTGAAATAAACATTAATCAGGTGTGAATACAGTAGGTCAGGGATCTGCAAATCTGCGTCTGGAGCCACATGTGGCTCTTAAGAGCCTCTGAAGTGGTTCCTTGGACTGTGACAAAAACATTGAGAATTTTTGTCATTATTTAAAGTTAATAGGAAACACTTGTCCAGACATTTTGCAATATGTGCATGAAATATCTGGCATAATAACACAAATATTGTAACATAAATGTTATGTTTTGTTTTATTGGTAATACACAATGCTACCAATAATTAGACCTGTCACAATAACAAATTTTGCTGGGCGATTAATTGTCTCAGAAATTATTGTGATAAATGATAATATTGTTTGAAATTTGACAATAATTAGTAATTGTTGTTAAGTTTAAGAAGAAATGTTGGTTAATTTGTTTTGAGTGTAGTACATATTTTTGTCCACCTGATGGCAGTATAAGACTGTTTGAAACGAAGGATGGATAGTGAGGGAGCGAGCAGAGTGTCTCTTTAAGAAAAATGGGAGGGAGGCCCCTTGACGTGACATGGGCCGTCTCTCTTTGGTTCTCAAAATGGTGGTTGCTTGGTGTGGTTTGAGCTATTTAGCATTGAATTTTTCACACAAAACTTTTAATAAAACATCAGTAAACAAGTTCTCAGCTTTTTTTTGGCAGAGAAAATCAACTTTTTACACAAAGGCACGGGTTTCAACTGTGAATTTTGGAGCTTAGACAAGACGGAGTTTTTTTTTGCGGTCGGCCTGTTAGTTTAGCTCGTAGCTTAGCTTCTCAGCTTAACTGCTTTTAACGATCCAAAAACACAATTTTGGACGGTTAAATGGATTTTAAAGAGAAAATAGAAAGAGAGGGGTCAGTGAAGATCACCAGAGTTGAGCCTTTTGTCATCCAGTGTCTTCAGTAGAAAGAGAGACACGAAGAAATGATAAAGCCAATAAATATGTTGTAATATTTGTGTGTGTGTATACATACATAACATATGAAAACGTATGTATGTATCAGTGAAACTTTCATAGAAGGGCACTTTTCTGTCGTGATCTCTCTTTTGTGTTATTTACTGTTTTCTGTGATTGGAGTGGTGGTGCAGAGTTTAGAGAAGGTGGGTCTGTGATTGGAAGATCGCTGGTTCATCTCCCGGTACCGACAACATCCAAATGTGGGTGGGATTGGTGAAACACCCACACCTGTCTCCAGCTTCATTTGCCCCACTCTGGGCCCTTGAGCAAGGCCCGTAACCCCCACCATCTGCTCCCCCGGGTGCCCTATAGCAGCTCTCTGCTCCACTCAGAGGGCATCCGGTGCAAAAACAATTGCCAAGTCTTCGTGCGATTTAGTTCACTGTGGTGACCCCTGAAGAAGGGAACAGCAGAAAGAAGAAAAAAATGGTCTCTTTAAATTTAGTGCCATTATGTTACACCTTTTCCATGTGATTTGCATCACAAGACACTGATGGTTTTCCAATGATTTTCTATTGAGTATTTTATACTGCTACGTCAGTCTTTTTTTTTTTTATTCAACCTTTATTTATACAGGTTTGACTCACCGAGTCATGAGGTCTCATTTTCAAGAGTGACGTGATTTAGACAGACCACATTTAAGATACACACAACAATAAGCAGCCATAAAATGCATATAAAATAATTGTAAATAAAATAGTGATATATACAAAATACAATCAAGCTACATTGTGAAATGAGGTAAAATACTAAAAACAGGAACATATCACTTAACTTTTTGTAAATAAATTCGTTTTGTTATTTTATCTTTGAGCAATCATGTGTTTTGGTTTGCCCTTTAGGTTCCACACTCTCACCAAACATGATACTTTCAGTACAGCAGGTGCCAAAAGGCTCTTTGGGATTTGTTTGGGTGCTTAAAGAGCTGGTTTAGAGCAGCTCCTCAGAAGTAGGTCAGCTGAGCCAAATGATCTATATCCCAGTAAAGAGCCATAATTCCCTTTTAATATTCCAAACATAAACCAGACACATCACGACATGTCTGACCTGAGGAAAGGAGCATTGTGAGCAAACAAACAAAGGGAGACTAACACAGACACTATAAATACACAATCAAAGCTATTACTGAGACACACCAGAAGAGGAAGTAAAACAAGACACAACATAAAAACCATCAACAAAATGAACCGCATGTAATATGACCAAAACCAGAAACGCACGACTGAAATTTAAGACAAATTAAATTGAAAATAAATCATTTCAGAAAGCATAAAGTAAAATAGCTAGATTTTGTATTTTTGGCCTCAGTGGCACCAAATCTCATCTAGTTTACCACTTAAATGATTTTGGTGTTTCTATACCATCTAAGTATCATCTAGGCATCAAGTGATGAAGTAGTTTTGTTAAAGATGTGTTTTTCCTCTTCTCAGTTTTAAAAACTTTTAGAATCACAACTCTTCTGGCAGCTCTACTGGTGGTCAAATGCTTCAAAGAGACATTTTGATCTTCAGGTCTGAAAGGAACAGCAACTGTAGCTAGAGAAAGAAATTTCAGTGTTTAGTTTAGTTTATTATTTTTTGAATATGTAAAAAAAAAAATAGCATGAAGCATAATGTCAAAACTTTTTGTTTTACATATTCAAGGGAGTGGGTAGAAGTATAAACTTATCAAAATTCCCACTCCTTAACCACTTACATAATCTTGCATTTATTACATGTATAATCCATACATATAACAACTAAATCCATATTTATCCATCATTATAGTATCTATTTAAGTTAACTATAGTAGATGAACAATTATTATTCCTTTAACTTCACCAAAAACAAACACATCAATAACCAATAACAACGCCAACAAAAACATTGAATATTATTATTATATCCAGCAATAATCATATGTTTATATGATAATTTGAACAGTTTTATGTTTGGACATTGTTTAAGTTCAATATTCAAATTATTCCACAGTTTGACTCCACTTACTGATACACAAGTTTTTTCTAGTAGTTCTGATTTTGCATATTTTAAACTGTGATTCCCCCGTTAATGTATAAATTTGCTCCTTAATTTTAAACAGGTCTTGAATGTTTTCTGGTAATTGTTTATTTTTTGCTTTGTAAAAAATTAGAGTTGTCTGTAGTTTCACTGTGTCAATGAACTTTAATAATTTAGATTTTACAAATAGTGTTTTAGTGCTTTCTAAATATCCCACCTTATGGATTACTCTTATTGCTTTTTTTTTTTTTTGTAGTGTTGTTAATGCCTGTAGTGCAGTTTTGTAGTTATTGCCCCAGATTTCTGCACAATGGCTTAAATAAGGTGTTCATAACAAGAAAAATACATTCTTATTGTACCAAAGTTCATGCTCAATAATCCAGGTATAAAATCCAACAATGTTCAGTCAGGTCATCTGGATGGTTTCTTTTTTTTAGCTGAGATGTTTCATCCTTCATCCAAAAGACTTCTTTGATTTGAGGAGCCACTAACAATCACAACTGATTCCCACAAACCGCATACTCCATATCCATAAAAAGGTAAAAAATAAAATAAATTGACTTTGTTTGTAACTGAAGAAGTTTCACAAATCATCCGAGGAGCTTTCTCAATTCAAAGAAACAAGGAGGATCTGAGGAAAGCTCCTCGGATGAGAAGAGAAATGTTTTCAGTTACAAATAAAGTTCAGTTGTTTTGTTTTTAACCTTTTTGTTTGTTTGTTTTTGGATTTACCATGTCCTGGATGACTGAGAATCTTCACCAGAGCATACTCCATAATGGAAAAAAACGGTTTTCTGGTGCTAAGATGGCCTCCGGGGTCCGCCCTCTTCCCCGTCAACTCCTTTGAGACGGTCATGTCACAGTGGTTCTAAACACCAAAGTTCATGTTCAATAATCCAGGTATAAAATCCAACAATGTTCAGTCAGGTCATCTGGACAGTTTCTTTTTTTACCTGAGACTTTTCGTCCTCCATCCAAAGGATATTGAGGATGAACTTTGGAGTTTAGAGTATACTGTTCGTGGGAACTAGATCAATAAATACTTACAATCTTCCAAATGCACTCACTATTTTCTTATTCATCAAGTTAAAAAGAATAAACATTTTATTTCAATTTGCTGACTTGTGCTGCCTGTTTGGTCTTTCTAGCATATACTGACCTATGGATGAGTGCACATGGTGCCATCCAAGAGTTAACAGAGATAATCGTCTTGGAAGGTGAAGTGATGTGGAAGAGAAAATGAAAGAATCAGACCACAGAGAAAGTGATTTGTGACAGAAGCATGGAGTGTTAATGAGAGCAGTGTGCCAGTAATTGAAACACTGACCCACTGTCAGTTCTGTGCTCTCCGAAAGTATAAAATACTGCATTCATACCACTTATGTTACTTTTTTCTTTTAGCTGTGTATGAGGCATTTAGGTAATCTTTATTTGCTGGCTGAAATATTTGACTCAACATCTAATTAGTTGCTTAATCACCTGTTATTCAGCTCCAGATTCTCTTTGAGCACAATGAGATACCTTCAGTTTGATTTCCCGTGTGTATCCACAGTACATTTGTATATAGTACACAGATGTATTTGATCAATTGGACTAATTCAATAATTGATTGAGCGTTGTGACATTTCATTCACTAAAACACCTAAAACTGCTCAGGAGATTGAGAGGAAAGACCAAATGTCTTGCTCTTAGTCTAGAAAATGATCAGTTAATTGTTGTGGAATGATACAAGACTAAAGATGAAGACCTGTTCTGTTGAAAATGGACCTTTATAGCTGTAAACGAACCACTAGCAGAGCCCTGCAGTGTGAGAGCTTTCTTTAGTGTTTTCACTCTTCAATGCTGCACTATTGCAGCTCAGATCACACAGCGTTTTTTTTTACTTGTGTTCAGATTTTCTCATTATACTGTTCAATTACAAAACAAAATTAAAAAAAAAAGTTCAATTATTTCATCAGAACTGACATCAGCACGGTTGAGGAAAGCTGATTGAGGATTCTGAACATGAAGTAACACCCACAGAAAAGGTCAGATGATCTAAAGAGGCACAAAATGGAAAGAAAAGGATGAGGAAGTTCACAAAATTTCTTGTATTGATCATTAAGGGCAATGTGATCTGACTGGGAAATAAAACAGACATGTTTGGAACTGTAAAGAGAGCACAAAGGAACTAATGAGAATGCAGTTTCACAGAGATTTGTCAGATTCCTGTTTATATGAGTGTCTGACTGTATAGGAAGTCAAAAACTGCAGACATAGCTGTAAGAGTCAAGGCGAGGAGGGGGAGGAGGAATGGCAGTGGTTGTCGAAAATAAATGGTGTAATTCTGGATGTGTAATAATCTTGAATATTACTGAGGAGCGTCAATGCCCCCCAAGCTTTAAGCTCTTAGTAGTGAGTTTCTGTCCATTTTGTCTACTAGGACACACAACCTGTGTTACATTATCAACTCAGTGACACTAAAGACATCTCATAAAGATGCACTGCAGCAATAATATTGTCTTTGAACAAATGGATCTTAACTAAGACATTTTCCATAATAAAGGTAGATTTAGTTAATTGTCTTTAAATGAAATACATTTTTCACTACACAGTTATTTCCATAAAATACATACTGGTAAATCCTGCAAAACATACATCTATGGATTAAATTTGTTGTGCGTAGTGTTGAGAGGATCTAAAATGGAGGCAAGGCAACAGATCAAAAACTGGAAACCTTAATAAAGAAACAAGCATCAGTAACTAAAATGTACTACAGCAGTAGGATATGACAATGTGAAGAAGAGAGCAGTGGGTATAAATACTGTAAAAAGTGATTCCTAAGAGAGAACAGCTGGGCTTCTTATTAGATGCAGTGCAAATGTGAGTTAAGGCCTGAAAATCAAGACAGGCTGAGGAAAACAACGGCAGTAGACTAAGGCAAGAAACTAAGGCGTTAAACTAACACGTTAAACAAAACAATGTCTACATTAGTCCCTGTGATGGTCTTGCAACCTGTCCAGGATGTACCCTACCCCTCGCACAGTGATTGCTGAACATGGGCACCGACAACCCCCGTGACCCAAAATGGAAGAAGCGGGTAAAAGATAATGGATGGATGGATGGATGTCTACATTAAACACAAAAGGCATACCTAAACAATAAAACACATGGTAACCATTCTCAATGGGGAAGAAAATGAACCACTTTTTTCCTAAAGTTATTGTGTCAAGCATTTTTCCCCACAATTAGTATTAATTTGTAAAAAATATTTTTTGAGTTGTCAGACATACAGTAGATACATGGTGGCAAGTTTATGTTGTGCTCCTGTGTCCCCTTAAACATTTTTCCAGTAGCTAGTCCACTGTTTATGTAAGTAAGTAAGTATGTATGTAGGTATGTATTTATGTTTGTATGTATGCATGTAGGTACATACAAACACAACCCACCCCACAAAAAAAAAACAAAAAAAAAACTAACAAAAATAAAACAAAACTTGTAGGTCACACTACTATTCCACTTTGGGGGGGAACTTGAGGGTCAGTATTTTAGCTGTTCCTAGGACTGCACTCTTCTAGACAGATCTCTGACGTTGTTCCTGGGATCTGTTGAAGCCGCTCTTCCAATTTGGGGGTCACAGCATCAAGTCCTCCGGTAGCCACTGGGACCAATGACACTTTGATTATCTACAAGGGGCGGCTGTGGCTGAGTGGTTAGAGCAGTCGTCCTCCAATGCGAGAGTTGGGGGTTCGAATCCACCAGCAGTCACATGTCAAAGTGTCCCTGGGCAAGACACTGAACCCCTCATAGCCTCTGATGTGTGTCCCATCAGTGTATGAATGTGATCTAAAAGCACTGATTAGTCTCTTTAGAATGATTTGTTCAATTAGCTTTGTAGAGATCTAGTAGAGTGCTGTATGAATGGGTAAATGAGGACACAGATTGTAGTGTAAAGCGCTTTGAGTGTCTTGGAATAAGATATAAAGGCACTATATAAGTACAGTCCATTTACCATTTACAACTTCTATATTTCCTCTTTCAGCCCTTGGTATTTCTCCAGCGTCTTGTACTCCTTCTTCCTGACAGTCACTTGAGATTGCTACATCAGTCACTCTATGTGTGTATGTGTGGGGTGTGTGTGTAAGACTTTGAATACGTATACTACTTTTTACCAGCTGTGACAAGACATTTGCCTAAAAGAACTAAAAAAATAACGAGCTCAAACATTTGCTGTTTTCCCTTTAAATATAAAAGGGAATCAGACAATGGTCTTCACTCACATAAATTCTTAACTTGTAGAAGCGTGAGGGGGAAGATTGAACAATATGTGCTTTCTATGCATATTTACAAATGCTAATAGTGGCAGCAGCAACAAGGATTTAGCATTAGGAGCATTTCTGCCAAATTGATGGAGCTGTTCATAAAACAGGGCTCAGATGAACTGGTAACACATTTTGGAAAATGGTATTGTTCTAAAATGGCAGCAATCCACTTCAGTGTAATTCCAGCTCGAGCTAGTTGTTGGCTTGTCATTATGGTCAGAATTCATCTCTTTATCCAAACTCAGGCCATTCAAAAACCTATCTGTAACCGGTAAGATATTTACTGTTCTTTAACTCCCACTTCAAAATGTTCAAAATGTCCCTATAAGGTTGCTTTATGCTGACACATCAAGAACATTTATTTGAATACGATGCAATGCAAATGGCTGATTTGGGACCAAATTTGTGCTACCATCCGATAGATCCTATTCTCACTATTTCATGGACTTTGTGGCATTTTATGTTGTACACAGTAAATGAATGAGCACAGTGAGGAAGCGGCTGAGCTGCATGTCTTCTGGCAGTGAGTTGGTGGTGTGATAATGGATGACTGTTATAAGACGGGGCTTTGCTTGATGTGAACACAGTGTTCTCCTGGATATAACAGCAGTGCAACAGTGATGAGTATGACAATAGTGTGAAGGCTGGTTATAAAGAGCCAAAGCTCACCATTTTCTTCACGTCTGCAAGCTCCATGCAGAATATACACCTGACTGTTTACTAACCCAAAGGAGAGATAGTTTGTTTTTACTCTTTGTCTCTGTGTGTTTTTAAAAGGTGAGGCACAGTAGTGGGAGGGTCTATTTGTACAAGGTAGTTTCATGATCACAGTCACTATACAATGATGGGTTATTTGTTTGTTGGGTGAGTTCTGGCTGTTGGCAGATTATGTGCAGCTGTCATGCAGTTCTCTTTTTTTCAGCTGTTTACTCAGATGTGAACCTCTGGTGTCATCTGTTACACAAATACAATGATCTTTGTCTAGTGGTTTATCTAATGAGGCCATGTTTGCTGAACTCCGGCAGATGCAGAGAGATTTACTCACAAAAGACTTTTGGCCCATTTTGCACACTTTTATTGACATTTATGTCACACAAATATAGCTGTCTGTATTCAGGTGAAATAAATTCAGTTACACCAACTAATTTATGCTTTTTGTTGAAAGGCTTATTCTGAGTTCCTACACTTCCATGTGTAGTACCGGTAATTTCATTTTTAATCATGCAAATATGACTCAGTTTACCAACCCAATGTACTTATTTGTTTTGTAGTTGTTTGCTTTTGGAAATCAGCCTGATTTAGCATATTCTTTTAGCGCTATATAATTCTAGTAAAAAGCTCAAGTGTGAGTCAGCACAGCAGATTTTGCTGCACCGACATGCCGTTGCTTGAATCCACTCTGCATTCAATTAACTAATGACTCCATTCGTCACGTCACTGCAAGGACGGCTGAAAAAGACGTCCTCACAAGTTGATGACACGTTGATTCAAAACTTTTTTTTTTTTTTTTAAGTTGCAAAAACAAATATGAGTGTTATAATTTATGAGATACGTCAAGAAGCTATATACTCTGTATTGCACACTGGAAGTATATACATACACATATACAGTGTGTGTGTATATATATATATATATATATATATATATATATATATATATATATATATATATATATA
>NC_056504.1:28435058-28435531 GCF_014905685.2 Nematolebias whitei
ATATATATATATATATATTATATATTTCAATGTATTATTTGGTAAAAAATAATACATACAATAATGCATATAGGAGCAGCCCAGCAGCAGAGCCTTGAATCCACTGACAGCTACCACACCAGCTATCACACCCAGGCTTCACTAGTCCTAGCCTCCACTAGGATCAGGCTCCACCGGGCCTGGTCACCACCAGGCCCAGGCGTTAGCAGGCTCAAGCTCTGCCTGTCCCAGCTACTTCCAAGCCCAGCCACCACTAGGCCCAGGCCCTGCCTGGCCCAGGTTCCATCAGACCTTGGTTTCATCGGGCCTAGGCTCCACCAGGCCTCAACAGACACAGGCTACCTTGTACAGGATACACAAGGCCCAGACTGGCTGGCTAGTCAATGTGACTGCTGTAAGCCAGGACCAAGCCAGGAGAACACGGAGCAGGAGCTGCAACAGCCAGGCCCAGGAGCTGATACCAACAGGCCCAG
>NC_056504.1:28435541-28466871 GCF_014905685.2 Nematolebias whitei
GGCCCAGGAGCTGATACCAACAGGCCCAGGAGCTGATACCAACAGGCTCAGGAGCTGATACCAACAGGCCCAGGAGCTGATACCAACAGGCCCAGGAGCGGCTGCCACCAACTGCTGCTACCAGCATCAGCTTTTTCTCCAGCATGAACATAAACAAAAATGTCGAAAAGAAATCTGAAGCAAAGTCGACCTATGACTGAGGAAGAGTTTGAGGAGATAAAGAAATCCTTGGATTTTATGTCTGGTGAGATAGCAACAATCTCACGGCAACAGAATCTCATAATGGACCAAATGGGGGAGGTTAAAGAACTGAAGAGACAGCATGTTGAGAAACACGAGCAGATAACGCTCTTGGAACATCGTGTGGCTGAATTAGAACAATACAGTAGAATTAATGATGTTATAATTTGTGGGCTGGAAACCAAGCCACAATCATATGCTCGGGCGATGACACAGGCAAACACTAATGAAGAAATGGATGAAGACCAGGGATCCCTTGAAAAACAGGTAACATCATTCTTCAGTAATAAGGGCATTGCCATTGATAACAATACCATTGAAGCTTGTCATTCTCTTCCAAAAACAAAAACAAAGGAGTTAAACCAGCCATTCTAATCCGGTTTACCAATAAGAAATATAAAAATGCTCTCCTTAAACAAGGGAAGAAATTAAAAGGGTCCAATGTCTATGTAAATGAGCATCTTACAAAGATCAATGCAGATATAGCAAGACAAACACACCTCCTCAGAAAGCAAAATAAAATACAGTCAACATGGACCACAAACTATAAAGTGTACATGAAATTAAATGGTTCACCAGAGGAAGCCAAGGTGCTGCCCATCAGACAAATGGAAGAGCTGGATAAATATCAGTGATACAAAAAGATGGAACAAGGTCACTTCTGCTCAACTTTGTGACATCCAGTAATATACACATGAACATAGACACAGACACTGATCCAGAAAACAACTTCTTTGACTATTTGAACAACACCTGCTTTTACACTACACTTTCTACACTGATGATAACTATAGACAATGCTTTAATTCAGACCAAGAAATGTCAGTTATTCATTTCAACAACCGAAGTCTTTAGTCAGAGTCAGAGTTTCTTTATTGTCATTCGCACCTCATGTGGTACATGTGGTGGAGCGAAATTATGTACACGGGGTCCCAGTTACATCCAACAATAAAATGTCTAAGAAAAACAGTAATAACATCTAAGATATGAACTAAGAAAAACATCAACTAAATATACACTAAGCACTCATAACATAAAACATTGAACATCAGCACAAACATGAACATGAGTCTGTGAGCAGATGTGCACGCATGAACACATCAACATTGAAACAGATCAGCAGCAACATGAAACAGATCAGCAGCAACATGACATGGTTTTTCACAGTGATTATTCTAGTTAGAGATTCATGAGTCTAACAGCCTCAGGGTAGAAGCTGTTCCTTTATGCTAACTATCAAAACATCAAAGAATATCTACATCAACTAAAAATGTCCTTTAGTGTTATAGCAATATCAGAAACCTGGCTCAACTCTGAGAAGGGAGCAGATTTCCCTCTGAGGGGTTATGAGTTCAATTATATAAACAGAAAGAATAAAAAAGGGGGAGGTGTGGCTTTGTACTTAAATAATGGACTCAAATATAAGGTTGTAGAAAATATGTTGGTGTCAATTGATGATGTAATGGAATGCATTACCATTGAGATTCAGCTTGAAAAGCAGAAAAATATTATTGTCAGTTGTGCGTACAGATCAACAGCATCTGACACTGAGATATTTACAAAATACATGGAAACAATGTTTGCTAAGATTTACAAAAAGGTCATTTTTATCTGTGGAGACTTTAACATAGATGTATTAAATCCTAACAAGGTTAAAAGGACAGATGAGTTTATTGATACCATGCACAGTTTAGGTTTATATCCACTAATTATGAAACCAAGTAGAATAACGGCCCACAGTTCAACCTTGATTGACAATATATTTACTAATTATATGGAAAGTAAACTGTGGAGTGGACTTCTTATAAATGATATTAGTGATCATCTGCCAGTGTTTGTGATCCTTGAAGGGGTCTGCAGAAAAGTTAATAAGGGCGCTAACATTTCATATAAAAGAATAATGTCAGAAGACTCAATAAGTGCATTAAGAAATGATTTACAGTCGCAGAACTGGGAAGTTTTGTATGAATAAAACAATATTGATAAAGCTTTTGAGACATTTCTCAAAATATTTAAAGCACTATACGATAAAAACTGTCCAACTATCCCTTTTAGTGACAGATATAAGTACAAAGATAAGTCATGGATTACCAAAGGATTACAAAATGCATGTAAGAAAAATAATAATTTATATAAACAATTTATAAAATATAGAACTTTTGAAACAGGACAAAAATATAAAACTTGTAAAAACAAACTAACCACTATTATGAGGAAATGTAAGAAGGGATACTATTCAAAAACATTAGAAATTAACAAACAAAACATTAAAGGAATATGGAAAACATTATATAGCTTGATAAGAAACAATCCTTCTAAAACGACTCTCCCTGAGCATTTTATTTATAATGACAGAACAGTGAATGAAATGACTGAGATAGTGAATGGGTTTAATGAATATTTTGTAAATGTGGGGCCTAAATTAGTAGAAAAAATAAATGACATAAACCTTCAGGATGGGCAAACTCTGGAAAATTATATAACAAGAAATACATCTTCAATGTACTTGGAACCATCCATCCATCCATCCATCCATCCATCCATCCATTTTCTTTACCCGTTTATTCCATTTTGGGTCACGGGGGTCGCCGGTGCCCATGTCCAGCAATCACTGTGCGAGGGGCGGGGTACACCCTGGACGGGTCGCAAGTCCATCACAGGGACACATGGAGACAAACGAGACAAACAACCATTCACTCTCTCACTCACACCTAGGGACAATTTAGAGCTACCAATCAGCCTAACATGCATGTTTTTGGTCTGTGGGAGGAAACCGGAGTACCCGGAGAAAACCCACGCATGCAGGGAGAGAACATGCAAACTCCACCCAGAAAGGCCCCCGGACCAGGATTTGAACCAGGGACCTGCTCGCTGAGAGGCAGCAGCTCTACCAGTTGCGCCACTGAGCTGCCTACTTGGAACCAGTGAATAAAAAAAGAAATTATTGCAATGGTCAATAAATGTAAGAATAAAAAGTCAATGGATTGGAATGGAATTAGCATGACACTTATTAAAAAAAATAATTGATGATATTGCAGACCCGCTGACCTACATCTGTAACTTGTCATTCATAACTGGATCATTTCCAAATACAATGAAAATTGCAAAAGTTATTCCTTCATTTAAATCTGGCTATAAACATACCTTTAATAATTATAGGCCTGTATCCCTGCTTTGTCAGTTTTCTAAAATACTAGAAAAAGTGTTCTGTAAAAGGTTGGAACATTTTATTGAAAAGCATAACATTTTGACAGACTGTCAGTATGGTTTCAGAGAAAACAGATCAACATCAATGGCATTGATGCAGATAATAGAAGAAATCATAGACCGTATGGATAAAAGGAAATTTTCAATTGGTGTATTTCTTGATCTCAAGAAAGCATTTGATACCATCAATCATAGTATCTTGCTAAAAAAGCCAGAAAGGTATGGAATTGGGGGGTAGCATTAAATTGGATTAGAAGCTACATTGGACAAAGGAAACAGTTTTACAAATAGGTAATCACAAATCAGAATTATCACAAATAACTTGTGAGGTTCCACAGGGATCAGTGTTGGGCCCAAAAATATTTAATTTGTATATAAATGACATATTCAAAGTATCAAACCTGCTAAAATACATTATATTTGCATATGATAATAGCATTTTCTGCACTGGAGAAAACATCCAACAACTCTCTGAGGTGGTAACAACAGAAATAAAAAAAAAACTAAATCATTGCTTCAAAAACAATAAATTATCACTAAATTTAGATAAAACAAAATTCATGATATTTGGAAACCACAATAAACATGACAACAATGCAATCAAAATAACTATCGACAGTGTTGAGTTAGAAAGAGTCCATGAAATCAAATTTCTAGGCGTTATATTGGATGATAAATTTTGCTGGAAACCACAGATTTGCAAAGTAAAATCTAAACTTGCCAAAAATTTTGCAGTTTTGAGGGGAGTAAGATTTGTTCTGGACTAAAAATCTCTGTTTATTTTATATAATACTCTCATTGTACCATATCTGAGTTATTGTGTGGAAGTTTGGGGTAATACATACAAAACAAACTTACAGTCGCTGTACGCATTACAAAAAAAAAGCAATCAGACTTTTTCAGCTACTACATAAAGTGGGATGTTGGGAACATACAAATCCATTATTTTTTAAATCAAATGTACTGAAATTCTGGGACCTTGTAAAATTCAAATCTATACAATTTATGTTCAAAGTAAGAAACTGTCAACTTCCACACAATATTCAAAAAATGTTTTGTGACAGAGAGGGGGGGGTTATAATTTAAGAGGAGAAGGAAAATAAAAAAAAAACAATGTATCAGAACAACCAAAAAGAGTTTTTGTATATCAGTTTGTGGAGTAGATCTATGGAATGATTTAAATGATGAGCTCAAACAAAGTATAAATATAAGCCGGCTTAAAAAAACAGTATAAAAATGAGCTTATTGAAAATTATTTTGTATAGGATGGGAGTTTCAAAGACCAAAAATGCTATTGCTGATATTAATGTGTAAATAATTGTACATTCAAAGATTAGAATGTGAGGTTTAAGCATCATTTAATGTGGGATAATTATAAGGGTTATTTGGTGTGGGGAGACTAAAATGATTATATATTGATGTGTATGACGGGGAAGGAAATCATAAGATTATCTTCTACCTGCTCCTTTTCGAATAAATTGTGTAAAATTGCATGTCAATTGGCATGACTGTTATTATTTTTTTCTCTTTCTTTGTTTTTACTTTTAATTGTCGTTCGAAATAAAAAAAATAAAACAAATAAATAAATAAAATATAAAAAGTTAAAGCCTCTGTTTAGGCCAACACAAGTATAGATGTACTATATATACATAGATAAAAGTGAATTTTTAAAACTTTTGAAAATTTTTGTATCATAATGACACATTTGACAATAACAGGTACAGCATATTAGTGCTATATATTTTTTTTAACACAACTTAGTTTATATTTGGATTTTTTTCAATTTTATTCATTACTTTCAGACGAGTAAATAAAAATATTTGCTGTACTGGATAAAATTTTACTTTTTATCTTTGTAGCGGGCAGCACGGTGGCGCAACTGGTAGAGGAGTTGCCTCTTAGCAAGCAGGTAGCCCCATTTCAAATCCCAGTCCAGGGGCCTTTCTGGGTGGAGTTTGCATGTTCTTTCCGTGCATGCGCGGGTTTTTTCCGGGTACTCCAGTTTCCTCCCACAAACCAAAAACATGCATGTTAGGCTGATTGGTAACTTTAAATTGTCCCTAGGTGTGAATGAGAGAGTGGATGGTTGTTTGTCTCATTTGTCTCTATGTGTTTCTGTGATGGACTTGTCATCTGTCCAGGGTGTCCCCCACCTCTCACACAGTGATTGCTGGATATGGGCACCAGTGGCACCAGTGACCCCCGTGACCCAAAAATGGAAGAAGTAGGCAAAAGATAATGGATGGATGGATAGATCTTTGGAGCTTAAAGAGCGCATCACATTGCTCTCTTCGCTCTGGTCTTATCCTTTTTATTTTACCTTGAGGGTTGGAGGCATCCCAGTAGTCATGGCTGATTCTAGAATTTGACCCTTAGGGGCGCTTAGCCCCCAGTGCTGTACATGTGGTACTTCCTGTTTATCACTGTTGTATTCAGCTGCTCATGAGGTCGGCCACAGGGCTTTATCATCTTTTACATTTTTCCAGACACAGTTTAGGTTTTGGAAATGGTTTAAACCCTCTGTATTTTATTTTTAGTATATTTTTAGTATATATCAATAGTATATTGTAATTCACCCTATAAAGCAGAGCTATTCAAGTAAACTGCTCAGGGGGCCACAGTTCCTGATTGCAGCAGCTCAGGGGCTGAACATCCATTCAGCAGATAAAGTCATTATGTAAATAAACTAAGTATTAAAATGATCTGTTACGTTTTAAATTTGTTTATTTTGTTGCATTGAATCATAAATGCACCCCCCCCCCCCCCAAAAAAAAAAAAAAAAAAAAACTTTTTTTTTTAACTATATTTTTCAGGGGTGCTGAGTTAAAATTTAAAGGTGCTTGAGCAACCCCCAAAGCAGGCTAAAACCACCACTGCCAATAGTGTTTTTAATGTAACAGAGGAGTTGAAGTGTCAGGTTTTGGCTAGTGAAAGTGAGATTTTTTTTCAAGGTTGCATTTTAAATGAAGGTTACACACACAAAAAAATCACAAATGTAGAAATTTTCTTAGAAATGTTTTTAGTCATACAAACTATTAAAATATTTAGTTTAGTCATAATCCCAGTTACAAAGTAGTTAGTCAGTCAGTTCTCAGGTGAAAACCCACAAAGTAGAGGCAGAAGGCAAGCAGGTCAAATGTACCAAGAACTCTACTTAAGCAATGCAAAGGACCTTGCAGTAGTAAAATGAAGCAATCTGAAACAAATAATGGGCTGAAGAGTCGAGAGAAAATCAACAACCTGGTAAAGAACAAAAGGAAACGCTGGGAACATTTGACAGAACACTGCAGGTGGGTCAGCTGAAAACAGAAGCCCGTTGAGACAAAAAGGCAGAAAGTTAACTTAAACCAAAAACTCAAAAGGGAGCAAGATGTGATTTTGAATCCTTATATAAATCACAAAACTTTATTGCAAAATGTTTTTTCTCCTGCATTAAAATTGTCAACATGCTGTTTATATTAACATGAAAATGTGAAGGTAATACTTTTTCGTTTCATGGAAGACCAGAAATATCATTGTGATTGATGAGAAAGAATCCTGTTGGTTCATTTTATTTATTTTTTTAATTATGTATAATCAAAACTTGGCAAAGATTTCTAGACAATTGCAGTACAATCTGGAACATGCAGAAAACAGAGCACTCAGGTTTTGAAATATGGGTGTGTTCACTGCGAGCTTCAACACTCAAAATCCACAGAGACTTTGAACTGAAATGAAATTACGATACATGTGCAACATTTCTCTATTGATATGTGAAGGGTGATTAATGCCACTACTTCATTTTATTGCAGGCAAATGTATCACTTTGTAATGCTGCAATCTTGATAAGAGCTAGAGGGAGGGGATCAATAAGAGCAAAGCAGGAAAGTGTGTCTTCAGAGTCTGCCTATACTGATGAAAATGGAGACTTTTTTCCCACTCATCCATGAGCTTGGTTGCTAATCACCTCAGTTCTCTAATTAGCAATTGAATGAAAAGCACTGAGGGTGAAAATCATAAATACTTAATGCATGTGAAGTGTGCTTTGTTGGCGACAGAATTCACCTGGTTTAATGCAGTGTGCTGCAGAGTAAGACGGGCACAGTTAGCGGCCCACTCTGTTGACACATAAAGTCAGACTGACCAAAAGAAACTGGCAGCAGAAGCCAAATTATAAATAGCTTTGACCTTTCATAGTAAAAACCTGTTAGTAAAAGGTAAATATGTTCTGTCAGTGGTAGAATGCCATTTCAGCTTGAGTTTGTACTATAATTAGTCTGCACCAAACGTGTGGACGAGGTAAAGTGAACAGAAATGTACAATTATAGTAGCAACTAATACCAGTTTTCATTTGTGCCAAGTCTAAAAAAAATGCACATCAATAAGGTGAAAAAGAGAGGCCAGGCAGTGAATAGAGATTTTTTTCAGAAGTGATTTATGACAAAAGGGTGTCGTCAAAGGAAAAGTTTACTAAACAATTGTGAGACCAGTATGGCCTGGAGACAGTGGCAATGACAAAAAGACAAGAGAAAGAACTGGAAGTAGCAGAAATGAAGATGATGAGGTTCTCTTTAGGAGTGACGAGGCTGGATAAGATTAGGAATGAGATCATCAGAGGTACAGCACAGGTTGAACAACTGGGAGATAAAGTTAGAGACCAGACTGAGATGGTTTGGACATGTCCAGAGGAGGGACAGTGAGTATATTGGTAGAAGGATGTTAGAAATGCAGCTGCCAGGAAAAAGACAAAGAGGAGATCTATGGATGCAGTTACAGAGAACATAGAGGTAGTTGGAGTGAGGACAGAGGATGCAGACGACAGAGTGACATGGAGGAGGACGATTGGCTGTGGAGACTCCTGAAAAAGCCGAAAGAAGAAAAATCAGCTCTAGCAATAAAGAAAAAAGCAAAAGTTGTCAAAAAGGTTTAGATTTTTTTACATTACTGTAGACAAAAGGAATGATTTGTATTTTTTTGGTTATAAAACAACATTTTCTGTCAACCTTAAACCCTTAAGTAGAAATATTAGTTATATTCATTGTGGTTGACGTGCTGGTTTATGTTTTAAGTGGAACTTCTGCAGTCATGAATTATACATTAACCAGTGTATCATCCTGACAATCACTGCACCACAAAAGATGTTAAAAGGTAGAATCAGATGTGGTCTTGGTGCAGTGATTTGTGATGCTTTGAGTTCCAATCAATACAGTTCTTACGACCAGCAATGAAGAGGTCAAGTTATGATTGACCTCTGGTGTGTGTATCTATATTGTTTTGCCGTTCCACTACTAGCAATATAGCTATGAGGCTGACATTTTTCTTATCTTGGCATTTTGTCTTTGACTCATAATGTAAAATCCTATAATACATGACCCTTATTTTCTGAGTGTTATCACATCGGGGGTTAGTGTAGTGTGATGGACACCCAGATGGTGCTGAGATTGCCTGACAGGCACATGATATGTGCTGTTTTTCCATCTCACTCCTACACCAAAGTCTGTCACTTTCAGCATACTGCTGAATGCACGGAGACAAATTCCCAGCAGGTCCTTCTGTTTATTTGATACACAGAAAATTTTAAACTGTAAGATAAGACAGTTGTTAGGAGATCCATTGATTGGCAGGTCAATGACTCGCTAACCATTCAACAAAATCTGTCCAAGGACTTATAGACCCGTGCAAAGTAGAGAATAAAATATTACATTTGAACTAAGTGAATTACGTAAAAAAAAAAAAAAAAATGGTAAAATGGACTGTACTTATATAGCGCCTTTCTATCTTATTTCAAGATACTTAAAGCACTTTACACTACAATCTGTGTCCTCATTTACCCATTCATACAACACTCTACTAGATCTCTACAAAGCTAATTGAACAAATCATTCTAATGAGACTAATCAGTGCTTTTAGATCACATTCATACACCAATGGGACACACATCAGAGGCATTGAGGGGTTCAGTGTCTTGCCCAGGGACACATCGACATGTGACTGCTGGTGGATTTGAACCCCCAACTCTCGCATTGGAGGACGACTGCTCTAACCACTCAGCCACAGCCGCCCCAAAATTAAATGAACAGTTTAAAATTTACTGAATTAAAAAAGTAATTTAATTAAAACTTAATGCGGTACCACTTTACAATAAGGCTCCCCTTATAGATGGAAATTAATTCCTCTATAAACACTTTATAAATCATTAAGAATTGGTTTATTATGCATTAATTAAGGGTGACAAAGAGACAAAATTGACCAGTTTCTTTCCAAAGAGTGAGTGTCAAACCTGTTCACTTATATATTTCATCTAGAGTTGTTATTTTAAACATTTCAGACTAAGTTGCTACCTTGTAAGCACAATAAGCATTTGTAAACCTAATTTTTTTTAGGATATAATATTAGTTGTAGATACTTATAATGCAGTGATAAAGTACAATAATATATGCTAAAGAATTAGGTTTACAAATTCTTATTGTGCTTACAAGGTAGTAAGTTAGTCTGAAATGTTTAGTAGAACAACTCTAGATGAAATATATAGGTGAACAGATTGACTCACTATTTGGCAAGAAACTGGTCACCCTTAATTAATGCATAATAAGCAGTTATTAATGATTTATAAAGTGTTAAAATATCTACAAACTAATTATTAGGCATCAATAAGGGAGCCTTATTGTAAAGTGGTACCCTTAATGCAATTTTTTGTTTGTTTCTAATGGCAAAGGTATTATTTATTAACCTTTATTTAACCAGGAAAATCCCATTGAGATCACAGATCTCTTTTTCAAGGGAGGCCTGAGCCTGAAGGCAGCCTAACATGCATGTTTTTGATCTGCGGAAAAAAAAAAACAGAGTACCCGGAGAAAACCCACGCAAGCACGAGAAGAACATGCAAACTCGACACAGAAAGATCCCAGGTCCAACCGGGGATTGACCCCAGGTCCAACCGGGGATTGACCCCAGGACCTTCTTGCTGTGAGGCAACAGTGCTGAGCTGTTGTGCTGCCAATTACAAAACCTATTAAAAAGCAAAGGTTCTAACACTGTCCTGATTTTATTTTGGCTTTTTGGGAGAGAAGTTGAAACTTAAGGACTGTGGTTAATACGTACCAATAACCAAATATTACAGGACATAAATCCAAGAAGCTGAAGTTTATATATTATTCATATCTTATGTAAATGTTTAATGTGTGAAGCACATTGAAACGGTCTATACTAATAAAACTTGGTTGACTGAGGGATTGATGCACCTCTTTCTCATAACTGAGATAATCATTAATACTATTTGTATATTTTCAGAAAATGTAACCATTACTCTAACCATTGCTTTAATAATAAAACATGTGAAAGTAGTTTTGTTTATTGGTGAGTGTGTTTTTAACCATCCATCAAGAAAGTCCACATTGACAGGAAAGTCAGAGAACAGCTGAGGCCTGGAGGTGTGCAGTTGGGTGACATTCGGGTGGCATCTCTTTTGTTTGTGGATTGTTTCAGCTTCAGTGGACCATGCTGTAAAATGCCCAGTGGAGTGGTTTGTAACTGAGGGTCATTTCTGTAGGTTGTCTGATTGTTCAGTTCACTATGGATGTGAGGATGTTATTTGTTCAGAAGCTTTCGGATGTTGTGAACTTTTTGTCATGAGCTTTGTTAAAGTAGGGCTTTGTGATTGGTCAGCTTTGAGGTGGGTTATAGGCGAGGAGAAAATTTTTAAATCTAAACTCCTTCTTTCACACACAGCCATTGTGCTTTTACTGAAATAATGAGTTTGGGGATATAATCTGCTGAAACGAGGTTCATGAACTTCCCAGAGTACAGCTTAAGGCACTCAGGGATTTCAGAGGACCTCATTATTTAAATTCTGGATGATTGCTGTCTAAAACTAAGTGTAAAGGTAAATCTTTAGAAAATCATGTGGGATAATAAAATGGTAAGCGTTAGTTGTTTATTCAGAAAATAAATTTAGACAATTTTCTGTGAATGTGAATATAATTTTAGATATTTTGTTTAAACATGTGCTTGTTTTGACCTGTTTTTTTGTACTGTTTGTCCTCATTCCTAAAGATAACCAAGCAGCAGCTTCAGCAGACCAAGGATCGCTTCCAGGCCTTCCTCAACGGAGACACGCAAATTGTAGCTGATGAGGCATTCATCAACGCTGTGCAGAGTTACTCTGAGGTACTAACACTATTTAATACACTCACAATCACTATTTTCTCAAGCACTAGGGTTTAATACTTTAAAATAATGACTCTATTATGCATTATTGGTACCTATCTCATTACAACTTTTGTCTTGAGCATGATGTTGAAAAGTATTTTGTGATGTATACATGCTGCATCTTCTTGATTAAATCCGTGTACAACAAAAGAAGTCTGAAAATTTAAACAGCACTACTGAGTTCTTATGTTACTCCATGTCAAAATGCCTGAATTCAGAGAGCAGTAAAATGGTGGAGGAAGCTTTTCACTGCACAGATTATGAGTCAGAGCATGTGGTTGACAGTCTTTTTTTTCCCCCCAGCCTCACCATTCAATCTGCAAAAATCATTATCACCATGCATACAGTGCAAAAGACCTAGCATTAAATTTGATACGTTACTGGTTAAACATGGAATAGAAAAAAATGAAGCTAAACGAGATCTTGGATACTTTTTGTAACAACCTCTCTAGTTTGTAATGGCTAAAACAGTAATCCATTTAAGTTTGTTTTATTTTTTGCTAATTTAACAAATGCTACAGCTTATTGTCTGCATTTAAAAGTTTTCACATTTCAAAAGCAGACATTTTCAAACCATTTCTTTCTTATAATAAAACCGATTTACATTCTTCATAGGCTGTCCTGTTAACGTATAATAAAACTTAAAGAAAAAGAGATTTGGAGGAGTATGGTTCCTGCTTAAGGACATTTTACTTTCACTTATGTGCACTATTACTTTCTACCAAGCGCAATAAAAACGTGAATAAAATATAAGGAGCAGTGTAGGGTAAAATATAGTTCCTAATAAAAGTTTTAAAAGTAACAAGTCTTGCAATATGTATAACTTTTTAGTTTGTTTTTACCTTTAAGTGGGTTCTATAGAAGCAAGCTGTAAATGTTTGCTACCACAGACACACATATTAAACAGAACAGAGCATTTTAAAATACAGGTCTTATATCTAAAGAGTTTCTCTTGAAAAGATAGAGTTCTCTGCAGGAGCTTCATGCTGGTTTAACATTTTTTATCTTCTTTTCTTTTTTTACTCCCAGTTTCATGTTGGTAACAAAATTACATCTTCTATAAGAAACAGGTAGTGCATGGGTTTAGGTAATCAAAATACTTAGTTTATGGTTGAAAATATATCTTCTTTACCACTACAGTGTTAATTCACAATGTATCATGACTTAACGGACACTTGTGGACAATATGTTCAAGGGTTTGTTACAACAAATATTGCAAATATTTGTTTTGCACTTTTGTTGCATGCTTTGGTATTTCTTGTTTTGTTTTTGGGGGTGGGGGGAGGGGGGGTTGGCGAGTCGAGACTGTTCTTTTTGTTCTGAGCATTTCATTGCATTGTTGACCTTGTGTTGATCTGCATACGACAAAAGAAAAACAATAAACTAAACTAAACAACATTATACAAAAACTCTGCATTCATTTCCAGCTTGGTTTTAGGCTAAATGTTTACAAGGATCCAGCCACCTAGTACAATTTGTACGGAGCCAAACTTTCAGTGAAGCAAGATTTAATCAGGGTCTCGTCCACACTAATCAGGATATTAAAAATGAATAAATAAAAACTGATCTACCACTCATCCACATAGAGTTTTGCTGAAAAGAATAAGATCCATCCATCCATTATATTTACCCACTTCTTCCTTTTCGGGTTGCGGGGGTCAGTTTTGAAAAATGATTTCATAACTGGAGATTTTTAAAAACTTTGTGGTGTAGACAGGAGATTTGGAGCTTTTCAGAAACGATGAATTTCGAGCCTATTTTTGTGCATACCCACTGTCTGTTTGTGCCTTAAAAACTAAAACTTTTGTTACCAATATTGTATGTGTTTGTCTCACTCTTTTCTGATCCTCTTGCCATAAAATGTTGACCAAGGTCTTGAACTGAATAACAATACAGATGAAATTGTAAACAGGATGAAAAAAATCTTAATGTATTGAAGAACCTTTAGGTGAGCACATTCTTTTTCATGCATTTTTACATTAGTGTGGAAGTTCTCGCCATCTAGTGGTGGAACAAGGGAGTTTCAGCATTTTGTTGTTTGTGTAGAAAAACAATATAAAAGATAGTTTAAAAAAACTTGAGTAGTGTAGATGGAGTCTAAATGAACCTTAAAAAACCCAGGATTAGCATAGATATGGCAAGAATTGACAAACCAGGGAGTTTTTGTACTGCATGTGGTGACTACTAAGGCCCTGTTTACACAAACGATTTCTGGTGAAAATGGAAGAGTTTCGTTGTGTTTGTACTATTCATTTACAGAAAAAATAGCAAATGTTTTCTCTGACAATGGCACACATTGAAAATGGGTTCCAGAGTGTAAAGGTTCAAAAACGCCCCCGGTGTCTGTTGTCATGTAAACAGAAAAAAATAGATATTGTCTGTCAGGGAATCCCTGGCTCATGCGCAGTATGATGCAAAACGTAACGGCTTCCTACAATCCACAGAAGATGAAACTATCAACGATGGTGGCTAACAGAGTATTGTTTGTGCTTCTGACTCTTATGAATCGAACTATGTCTCTCCAACACAGTGCTCATTTTCTACCTCTTTACTTAAATCATCTAAGACATATCTCATACTGTTCCACTCACCCTAAGCAACAGTTTAATCTTTTCTTCTATCCATAGAAATATTTTATTCTCTGCCATTTTGACTAGTGGCTTTCAGGCAGAACTTTTTTTTTTTTTACGCATGCACATTTAGTTTCAAGTTTCAAAGAACATAGCACCAACTAGTGGCGTATCGAGGGAATTACACCTTTTCCGTGTCTAATGTTGCTGTGTAAACAGAGATTGTAATTAGAATGGTTTCATGTAAATGTGTTAATGGAAATGGGAAAAAAAAAATCAATTTTCACTGGATCGTTGATGTGTAAACAGGGGCTAAGTGAAAACAGGTGTGCTGATTACAGATGAAGAACAGGTGAGTGTGAAGCTTAAAATGGGGACAACAGAAATCTTAATGCTAACAATGACCCCCCCCCCCCCCCCCAAAAAAAAAAAGCTGTAACACAGAAAGAAAGGTCATTCTAAGGTCAGAATTATGAATCACACCAAATAAGTTTGATTACATGGCGTGAATTTAAAATACATTTTTCTACTTGAACATATCTATTTATGCTTTAACTTATTTTAAAGCTCTTGTAAGATGTGAACACTAACAGATTTCAAAGCATTTCAAAAATGCTGGTCAATAACGGCAAATTCTTAAAATTTATATAATTTTAAAGTTGTTTTTATTAAATGTTCTTGCTAAACAACTAAAGGACTAAAGTATTTTAATTGGGGCGGCTGTGGCTGAGTGGTTAAAGCAGTCGTCCTCCAATGCAAGAGTTGGGGGTTCGAATCCACCAGCAGTCACATGCCGAAGTGTCCCTGGGCAAGATACTGAACCCCTCATAGCCTCTGATGTGTGTCCCATTGGTGTATGAATGTGATAAAGCACTGATTAATCTCTTTAGAATGATTTGTTCAATTTGCTTTGTAGATCTAGTAGAGTGCTGTATGAATGGGTAAATGAGGGCACAGATTGTAGTGTAAAGCGCTTTGAGTATCTCAACGAGATAGAAAGGCTCTATATAAGTACAGTCCATTTACAGTCC
This sequence comes from Nematolebias whitei, assembly GCF_014905685.2. Classification (NCBI taxonomy): domain Eukaryota; kingdom Metazoa; phylum Chordata; class Actinopteri; order Cyprinodontiformes; family Rivulidae; genus Nematolebias; species Nematolebias whitei. Next base: position 28,450,777 of record NC_056504.1, read on the forward strand.
ATTTAAACCCAAGTACACTGATAAATGCAAACCACACTGTTCCATATAAACATAATGTGTATAGCAACATTTTTTGAATCATGTTTTCGGTCCTGGTCTACAGTTTGTTGAAATTTTTGCACCTGATTCATCTTCATATTAATAAAAGCCTTATTATTTTTGTATTTTAAGTTTAAGGTTATTATTATGTATGAAATTCTGCAGTATTTTGAAAATAAGAAGACTTTTCAAGACTGCAGAAAAATCAAGAGGATTAGCAACAAAATCTATTTCATTGCAAAAAACCTTTTTTTTCATTGACACATCCACTAAAGGAATGAGCCCGTGTGCTTTGATGCTTTTAAAAGCTGCTTCTTTGAAGCCAATGAATAAAATGTGACTGTCACTGCGACAAACGCTGTCAGCTTGAATGGCTGCTTCACTTGATGTGAATATTTTTCAGACTGTTCGTATTAGCTTGTTTTTACCCAAAGACATTCGGCCTCCTGCTAAACTGCAGCAACATGCACATGTCTGCATGATCCTTCTGCACTTTTTTTTTTTATTTTAATTTGCTGAAGCACCTCTGCAGCTAATCTTCTTTAACTGTTATGTTTGATTTCTACATTTATTGAAATGCTATCTTTAAATACTGAAAGGAGGGAATATCTAAATTTACATTTACTTTAAACACAGACAAATATCAAATGTTTCCTGTTTTTCCTAAATAATCTAAATCCTTAAAATGGAAACAACAATTATTTGTCTTGTATGGTCTTCCTTTAGATAACAAGGGAATCTTTTTTTACAATCCTTACACACTCCAACTAGTGACACATCTTTCTCACCACAGGTGTTTCTAAAGAGTGACCGCGTGGCAAAGATGGTCCAGAGCGGCGGCTTCTCAGCCAGCGATTTCAGGGAAGTGTTCAAGAGGCATATTGAGAAGCGTGTTCGAAGCCTGCCAGAGATCGACGGTCTGAGCAAGGAGACGGTGCTCAGCTCCTGGATGGCTAAGTTTGACACCATCTACCGCGGCGACGAGGATCCACGAAAGGCTCAGCAGAGGATGACTGCCAGCGCGGCCTCTGAGCTGATCCTCAGCAAGGACCAGCTGTATGAGATGTTTCAGAACATCCTTGGCATCAAGAAGTTTGAGCACCAGTTGCTTTATCAAGCCTGTCAGGTGAGTTATTGAACCAGCATGTGACAGGGCTCAGAGCAGTTGCAGTTTGCACACAGGACTAAAGTATTTTAATTCATGTCTTTCGAAGTGGCATTATGTGGGAAAACTATGAACAATAAATAGTTTACCTGTTGCAGATAGTGCTTTGAAATACCTTAGTTCGGATTGACAATCTAACAGCTATTGTGAGTGGGGTTATTCCAGGAGAATTATTGCGATATAACTCCTGGAATCATCCCAGGGTGCACCAGAATTGCTCAAGCTAGCTGCTGTCGCCACCGTTTGTGCTTGCAGATAACAGTATAATTATTTTTACTTATTCTTGTGGTCCAAAACCAACAGTAATTAAAGAGTTTATAAAAATGCAAACAAAAAAATCACTAATATTTTTTTATTTTATTTATTGTACTCTACTAATACCCAATGAGAAAATTAATTCTCTGCATTTTTCCCATTGCACATGTGAGCACACACACGTGAGGTGGAGGGCTGCCATCAAGGGTGCCCGGGGCGCAGCTTGAGAGCCTTGCTCATGGGCCCAGGGTGGGGCAAATGAATGTGGAGGCAGGTGTGGGTGTTTCACCTTTTCCACCCACATTTTGATGTTGTCAGTCCGGGGAGTTGACCGGCGACCCTCCAATCACAGGCCCACCCTCTCTAACTTTTGCACCACTCCCCCATTTAGGAAACTAAACTTGAAGTAAGACAGCAGTAATCAACTTTAGTCCTATGAGAACTAGCCGTTAACTTGTCAACTCTTTCTAATTCACCAACCAGAGGCCTTTCAAAGAGCCAACCACAGATGGAGTAGTTAATTTTTCATAAACACCATAAGATCTAAAGTATTGTTTTAAATGTTAGTTCAGTTTTTAAAGCATCAGTTTAATGTTTAAGCTCCTGTCTAAATTCAGTTCTCATTTGCAGTACAAGTCTACCTGTTGTGATTTCAGTTTTCACCTCCCGTTACAATTCATTACATACACAAGAACATCTTGTTCCTCACCTCTGCTAGCATGTTAGCCATGGCAATTACAGGAGATGCTATAAACTTGAATAAGTATCCTGGATATATATCCCTTGATACCTGGCCAGTAATGCTTTATTGTTGGGGACATATGTTGAGATTGCTGGTAGATAATAGTGGACTCTGGGGTGCTTGTGTCAGACATAATTCTTCTTCCTTTGCCACCTTTACTGCTCTCTTTGGGAATGCTGAAAGCAGCAGTAATGTTATCTTTCTACTAGAGATTGATTAAAAGTCGTACCTTGACAGGCTGCGGAGGAAACCTCGGGCACTTTTACATCTATTTGGCATCGTTATGTACAACAGCTATGCCCTTTGTTTTATTTAGAGCTGACGGGCACACCGTTGGAATTATATTTTTGTAAATGACTCGGGTAAACAATTTGTTACAGCTGCCATTTTTATCAGTTCTCTCTTGTAAATGAGTCCCCGAGGCTCAGTGGGATTAACCTGTATAAATAAAGGTTGAATGATTTTTTTTTTCCTTTTAGCATCTTCTGATGTGTAGATCTAAGCAGATGCCACGAGTTGCTGTTAAACAAATTAGATGGTTCAGTATTGTTTGAATGTCTCAGTTGGCAAAAATCAATATGGGTTCTGTTCTGCATGAGTGTTCATTAGTTGGAACCTTCTAATACAGAGGTGCAATACATCACCACAGCCCTCATATCCAGTGTATTTTTCCACTCACTCCTTTGAGGATGCCTAACCTAGTTTTTCTTTCTGATTTATGCTGGCTGCAGATCTGCTAACACAGGTTCACAATCTGCATGTGGAACACCGAACCATTTCTCCAGACACAAGCTCTGAGCAGTAGATATCTCCTGGTCAACAACAGGGAATGCTGCAGAAATATATGTGTAGCTTTGCTCTGTAATTGTATGAGAGAAGTGAAACGTGAGGACAAAATGTTTGCACAGTATACTTAATTTCGTTTTGCATCAACTGCTTCTCCAGCTTCATCTGTGTTTGCTGCAGTAATGAATACATCACACTGTACTAATGGTCTCTTTACGTAAGCCGTGAACCTTCGCGTATTGCCCTCTACTCACCAGAAAAAAGATGGAGCACTCCACTCAGTGTGTTGCAGGGCTTTTTGTGGCTCAGTTTAGAGGCCAGTATGGTTTTAGCTGCTATCTCTGGGAACTTCGATGTTTCTATAGTCACATACAAACAGTCAAAAGGGATGTTCTGATCTATTTATGCTTCGTGTTAGAGTAAAACCACTCTGAGAAAAGACTGATTCAACTGGCACAAGCTTTCTGTGTTTATGGGAATGTGAGCCTGCTCCACTCCCTCACGGCTGCACGCTTGTTTAGCTGCATCCTAGAACATGACCAAACACCTGTAAGAAAATGAGTGGAGTCAAAACAAGCTTGGATTTTTTTTTTTTTTTTTAAAATATGCTTCTTTTTGCAACATTTCCTAATAAAATATGTGCTTGGCATCAAAATCATACTTTATTTCCAATCTAATAAAGAAAAGTTGAAAGGAAAATTAAAAAGGACTGGCTACAATCTGTTGCAAACATCATTTTACACGGAGAGAATATAAAGAGAGAACCAATAGTTCAGAAGCTTTCATCTAGTGTTTTCAACCAAGTACCCTTTACTACAATTTGGATGGAATGACAGCATAATCTGAACAGCATAGATCAGACTCATTTGTCTCTCTGACATTTTAACAAGTGTATTTTTCAAATAATTCACTCGGAAGTTCTACAGGAACATTTTAACTATTAAATTTCGGCACACAATGTCTTCATCTACTTTTTTTTATCCTTTCTTCAAACTTTTGTCCTTTAAAATATTCAGAAATGTCTAATCTTTCTGTAGACGTTTCTTTGTCATTCAACCTTTATTTATGCAGGCTAGCCTCATTGAGCCACAGGGACTCATTTTCAAGAGGGACCTGTTCCAGACAGAACATATAAAGTACAGACAACAAAACAGTAGACAATGACAACAATAAACTACAGTAAAAAAAAAAAAAAAAGAGAGAGGGAGAGAAAAAGCACAGCATAAAAAGTAAAGTGTTATAATACTGATAACAATAATAGCAAGCTAATTTGTTTAGCAATGACTTTATGATTTTGTTTAAAAAGTTACATGCAGAATTGGTACAAAGTGTTTGTTTTTTCAATCCTCAAACATAATCTCACTGAGCAAATTCCACTAAAGGTCAAAGTGCTGTTTTCTGAGAGGAGACACGTTTACATGATTTGTTAAAGTCTTTAATGAAAACTTCATAAAAATGAAATGCCACAGATCTCTTCAGCTCTGTTCAAGGTAGATAGGCATAATGCAGAAGCCACTTCTCACAAAATTTAAATAATCTTTTTTATAAAAAAAAAAAAAAAAACACTTGCTTCAACATCTTTTGGGGTTTAAATAGCTTGTACATTTTTTGTCTGAATTGAAAGTTTTGAGGAATTTTCTGTAAAGCAGCAAAGCAAAAAATAAAAATAAAAAAAGTGTTCTGAAGTGACGATAAAGATGAGGAATCATGATTATTATGTGACATACTATAACCTAATTTTTTTTAATTCAACCTTTATTTATAGAGGTTAGTCTCATTGAGCCACAAGGGCTGTTTTACAAGAGAGACTTTCTTTTAACAAAGAACACAGATGAGGTACAGACAGCAATAGACAATCATATAAAAAGCATATAAAATGTAAAGTAAATAGAAGAAATTATATAAAAACAAAACAAAACCAGCTACGTTATAAAGCAATGTAAAATACTAAAAACAGGAACATGTCTGCAATGGTTAATCTTAAAATAATAATAATAATATTCTTAAAATGTTTAGGGTTAAGCAGTTATTGTCCCAACTATTTATTATTATTTTTTTATTTTTTTTGTTGTTGTTGTATTTATGGCGTGCTGGAGTTCAAATCTAAGGAAAATACAAACTAGAGCACAGCAGTGACTGTCAGCATCATCATGATGGTTCTGTTACCAATCTAGAAGTAAAATCCAATTATTTTCAGGTCATTGACAGAGACAAAGACAAAGATACTGTCAAACCAGTAACGCGCTAACAGAACCAACAAGTGCAATTTATCAATTATTGCATCTACTGATACATTTTCTTCAAAATGGCTTTTAAATTGTTTTCCCATGAGTAGCTTTTAACCCTTGGCAGATTTTTAATTCAAACCAACTGATATTTATTCACAGCGTTTGAGCCTCATTCTTATAAAAACGATTCCCTAATCTCAAAAGGCTGATTGAATTACCTGACCCTGGGTGTCAGAGGAAAGCACGAGCACATCAGGATCAGACACCCCACCCATGCAGCCATAAATCATGGTCTGCTGCACACCATAAACTGGCAAACTCAAATCAGCTTCGAAGGAGGCCCCTCCTTTTCCTCTTCAATTTGTCTTGTCAGCAACTGTTAGTTGGGAAATGAGGCCTGAGCTCTTCCTGCTTTAGCCTGTAGCTGATATAATTGCATAATGGAACCTCTTCACTGCACACAGGATTGGGAGAGGATGAGAGCATTTGCTACGCCCGCCGAGCAACCTCTTAGCTGAAAGAGCAGTGGTGCTAAAAAGCAGAGGAAAAAGCTGAAATGTCTCTGCTTTATGTGTAACCTGAACAGTTTTTATTAAATAAAAAACAACAACAACAACAAAAATACGAAATAAAGGAGGAATTCTTCCTTTTGAGCAAAAATCTTTTAAATTAAAAATCCTTGATTTTTCAATGCTTGCACTGAAACCTTTTCTTAACAACTGACCTAAAACTCTGAATGGAATTATTTTTTATCCACACCTTCAATAATTAAATTTGTGGCCAGCTGGTTCAAGGTTAACACAAAAACACAATGAATAACCTCATATTTTCCATTTCTTTGCACACTTTGTTTAGATAGCTGACACAAAAGCCTTTAGCCTTAAAAAAGCCACAAAAGCCTTAAAGCCTTTAGGCTGTTGAATAATAATAATTGAAAAAATAATGTTTTAGCTTTGTGTCCACATGGAAATGTTTTAAGAGCCTCAAAACAGTATTTTATAAAATGGGTTGCAGAGTGAAAAATTCCTAAAAGCACCACCCTTACTTATTTGTATATAAAGTTTACACCCAGCATGCAATATGTGCATGCTCCATGCCTCCTGCTGTTGGAGTATTTCATTATCTATTATTTTGGAGCCTAGCTAGGCCATAAAGAAATTTGGATCTTTTTTTGTGTGCGTTTCTGTGTGGAAAGATGTTTCTAGAAACAATTCTGTGTTTACAAGGAATTATTTAATTTTAAATAACCTTTAAACACAAAAACAAACACAAAAACATGATAGAAAATCTGTTTTTATGTTCACAAGGCTTGTATCCTGTTTAAAACTTTTTTATGCTTCATCGCTACCTCAAAGTTTTGTTTTACGAAAAACGTGTGTCCTTAATCCTTGCATGATAATAAAACAAAAAGGGCTGATCTTTGTAGCCCTGTAAAACTGAAGATATTTAGGGGCACTCTTTGAAACAAAGTGATTAGAGCTGGTCTTGCCAACAGCCTCATAAATGTTAGTATTTCCTCTGTTAAAAAGACTTTTACTAGCAAAAGCCTTATGTTTATTTTGATATACAGTAGTCCCTCGTGAAGCCCCTGAAGCCCCACGATAAGTGAAAAACCGCGAAGTAGTGATACTACAAGCAGTAAGTAGTTTATTTTTAGTATTCATTTGTGTGTGTGTGTGTATATATATGTATATATGTGTATATATATATATATATATATATATATATATATTTTTTTTTTTTTTTATTTATAATTATAAATAAAAAAATAAAGGTGCTTTAAACCCTTCCCACACTCTTGCAATATTCTAAACAATGTTTCTAAACATTCTAAAAGAGCACAGAATGTCATGATTTCAGCTCCCTGCCTCAGCTGCATTCTGTCACCTGCCAGCTCTCTCGGCCACGCCCACTTCTCCTCTCTGCATGGAGATAAGCTGATCAGTTGCAGAAGGAAGCTTATCCCACAATGTGGGTTGCACAAAGGTGCAGCATGTGCTAAATAATTTTAAATAATTCATTTTACAATAAAAAAACATGCCTATCATGCGGATCATCCATCAGTCAGCCAATTGTGTGTCATGTCCAATCTTAATTTGAAAAAACGAGATAGAGCGAGTCCGCACAAAACGAACCACGAAGTAGCGAGGGGCTACTGCATTCCAACATTTTACATTTAGTAACATTGTCAATTATTCCCCCAAAAAGGGATCAAATTGTAACAATTGTATCACATTTTTTTATTTAAAATATTGTATCCCAAAACCATTGTAATGTCTAGTTTAGTGTGTTTCAGTGTACAAAGTTGTGTATTATAGTTATTTCTTCCTAACAAAGGAAGAAAAAAAAAAGTTTTATCCCAAGTCTGGATTGACAACTGGGTTTGCATGAGATAATTTTTGAATATTGAGATTGTTTTTTTTACATGAAAACTGTCACTACTGATGGTGAACAGACATCTTGAAGAGGTGTTTGATGTTACCGTAGAAAATTTAACCACTTATCTGACTTTAAATAAGGGGCCCAAAGAGTATAAAGCTAGGCCTATGGGTAAGTTAGGAAATCGGATTTTGCCTTAATATGGGTTTTTGCCCAATGAATGTTTCTTTCAGCTTTTCTTTTTTCTTTTCTATTTACAGGCCCCTTTGACACTAAACCTGACACTGACTAGAATTTTTAAAACTTTGTAAAAAAAAAAAAATAATAATAATAATCTTTTAGGAGCTGCTTTTTCTATCAAAAAGAAAAATGATAGTGATAAGTTATTATTGGGGCTTCTTTGATTAGAAAATACATTTCAAGAAATAAATTTTCCTATAAATGTGTTCTTCTTCTTAAAGTAGAATAAATTACTAGATTATATTAACTGGTCAGGACTGTTTTGGGCACTATTTAAAGGCAGATCTAATGTAAAAATTTGAGACTGAGATTGATTAGTAATGCATAGGGATAAAAGCTTGCACATGTACTACATTCTTATCTCACTCTATGTATTTTAATGAGCAACCCCCCCCCCCCCCCCCCCCCCCCCCCCCCCCCCCCCCCCCCCCCCACACACACCCAGAGTCTAAATATAGAGCAGCTGCTTCAGCTCCTGCAGGTTCGGGCTGCTGCCTGGTCTTTGTTCTTTACAAGAATTCACCCTCCTGCTCATGTTTGGTGTCGTCTGCTGATGCCCCAGCAGCCACCTGGGAATCTATCATCAGCTGGGCTGTTAACTACCTGCCTGTCTCTCCTCACCTTTAACCTGCTGTCATCCCTGCTAACACAAAATTAGCATCACTCTCAATTAGCTGCAGCACAGCTGCCCACTTTAGAAAAATAGCCATTTACCGTATAGCCAGCCTTCTATTTTTTTATTTTTGTTTGCTTGTCCACTTGTAGTTTGCTTGTAGGTCACTGACATCTGTGACCTATCAAGGTTCAAGGTTCAGTGTTCTTTTTTGTCATTCGCATCACATGTGGTACATGAGGTGGATGGTTTCAGTGGTTGGTTGTTTGACTCCTTGAAGCTCAGTAGATGCTGGCTGTAGGTTCACAGGTATACCATCTTCAGGTGCCCTACTTTTCCATAGCCAAGTCTGTCTATTTTCCCAAGCTATTTATGGCTGTAATAAAATAAAGGCTTAATTTATTTTAATTTTAAATGATAAAGATGAGCTCAAACCTCCATAAGGTCGCACTGTCCTTTTTTCTCCTGCTTCCCTCTGCAGTGTCACTTCTGAAGGATGTAGAGGACTTGAATTTTCTTGGACATTTGGGTTGAGGTCTGTTGTGTTTTGTTGGATTTGTGAGGGGCTGGAGGCACACAGTTGGGACAGTAAAAATGCATTGTCAGATGCTGACAGGCCAAGATGCTGATGTCCAAGCATGGCGCTGACAGTTCAAATGGGACTGTGCATGTCAGATGTTGCTTGCACCACAGTCCAGTGGTGCCCATAGCTCACAGTGTTTTGACATTAGATTGCTAGTGACTGCTTGAAAGGAGCAGCTGAAGCACGACTTGAGCAGGAATGCAATCAGTATCAGTCACTTTTATGGATACATAGATGTTGAACTCGTTTTTTTTTGTTTTTTTTTTCATTTTGTTGGACATTACAGTAAAAAGATAGAAAAGAAAATCTCAACACTATTTAAGAGTAACTCACTGATTTGTACTGAATGCTGCTGTGCTTCCTGTGCAGACATTCTGCTGCAGCTGGTGGCATAGTCTGATTATGTGCTCTACTAAACAGGAACTCTGGGTTATGTACTTGCAGCAGGGTGGCTGATCCTGGTAGCACACCAGACTTAACACTTCATGCTCGCTGTCCTTCATTCAAGATGCATCTGGCTGAGATCAGTTCATAGCTTGCACATCAGTGAACAGTATCAAATACAAACAGGCAGGAAAGATGGTCCAAATATACAAAAAATAAAACTTTTTAACATTCCTCTATAGCATGTAAACCAGTTGCGTTAAACACGTTAATTTCTATATACCCACTACTTTATATGAGGTGTTTTTTTCCCCACTGTTTGTAACTTACTGTACTCCTCCTGTTTACTGTTTACAGCTGCATCTGGACATCAGCTCATTCTCTCCTAAAAAGGACTGCTGGATCAATATGGTAAAGGTTGAGAGATGAGGCCTGTTAATGTAATGGGAATGGGTGAAATACCATAAGTCTCAGAGAGGTCAGCTCTGGCATGCGTCCCAGAAGCAGGAGGCCAGAGGAGTTTGGAGCACGTTGTTACAAACAGAATCAGGTGCTCCGCTGCAGAAAATGTTCAGGTTTTCTTTTTTTTGTTGTTGGCGGCAATAAAATACTGTACAACTACTTGTCTGCACATTGGATTTGCCTAATGTTTTGAGATAAATAAAGATACCATACCATACCATTTTATTTATAGAGCACTTAAAACAGCGACAAGGCCAACCAAAGTTCTGTACAGACAGAAAAACAGGCAACACACAAAGCAATATACAAAATTAGGTAAATCAGAATATAGACATAAAAACGATGCAGATGATAAATATGACGACTAACCTGTGTGAAGCAAACAAGTTCAAAACACAGATCATCTGGTGTTGAAAGCTACTGAATAGTAATGGGTTTTTAAACGGGATTTGAAAACCGAGAGGGAGGGGACCTGTCTGACAAGCAGAGGTAACTCGTTTCAAAGTCTTGATCCTGCTACAGAGAAGGCCCCATCACCTCTGCGCTTAAGACGGGTTCCTGGAACTGTGAGGAGCAACTGGTCCACTGACATAAGGGAACGTGGTGGGACATACGGCTGTAGCAAATCAGAGAGATGGGGGTGGGGGGGCGGGTGGAGGGAAACTGTTCAGCGATTTGTAGACATACAGGAGTATTTTGAACTGGATTCGAAGGTGAATCGGTAGCCAGTGCAGTGAGGCCAAAACTGGAGTAATGTGCTCTCTTTTGCCTGTACTGGTTAAAAATCGGGCTGCTGCATTCTGGACCAGTTGTAGTCGTGCAGTTTAGACAGCTGTCTCAGTTGGAAAAAACGATTTAACATGTTTACATGATTGTTAAGTTTCAGGGAAGGGTCCATTATTAGGCCCAGATTAGTGACTCTTTGTTTTTCTGACAGGGTTAGAGCGGAAAGGTCGATACAGTGGTTTGTGATCGTGTCGTTGGGAGGGAACAACATGACTTCAGACTTCTTTTCATTGAAACTTAAGAAATTTAAAGTCATCCAGTCCCTGATGTCAGCCAGGCAGTCAAGCAGAGGTTGAATAGAGCATGTACCATTGTGTCTTAGGGGGAAGTAAATTTGACAGTCATCGGCGTAGAAGTGAAAGGGTATGTTGTATTTCTGGAAAATACCACCAAGTGGCAGCAGGTATAAAGAGAATAGGAGGGGACCCAGGATGGTCCCCTGTGGAACCCCCCATTTAAGCTCTGCCGCTGAAGAACTAAAATTGTTGCAGATACAAAAGGATCTGTCGGCGAGGTAGGATCTGAACCAATTGAGGGCTGACCCTGTGATCCCCACCCACTGCTCCAACCTAGCAATGAGGATCTCATGGTCGATAGTGTCAAAAGCGGCTGTAAGGTCCAATAGGACAAGCAGCACAGAATCACCAGTATCTGTGAATAAGAAAATGTCATTAAAAACCTTCAGTAGGACAGTTTCAGTGCTGTGAAGAGGTTTAAAGCCAGATTGGAATAGCTCTAGGATAGCATGACCCTCCACAGTCAGTGATGGTCTGGGGTGCCATGTCAGCTGCTGGTGTTGGTCCACTGTGTTTTATCAAGGGCAGGGTCAATGCAGCTAGCTATCAGGAGATTTTGGAGCACTTCATGCTTCCATCTGCTGAAAAGCTTTATGGAGATGAAGATTTCATTTTTCAGCACGACCTGGCACCTGCTCACAGTGCCAAAACCACTGGTAAATGGTTTACTGACCATAGTATTACTGTGCTCAATTGGCCTGCCAACTCTCCTGACCTGAACCCCATAGAGAACCTGTGGGATATTGTGAAGAGAAAGTCGAGAGACGCAAGCCCCAACACTCTGGATGAGCTTAAGGCCGCTATCGAAGCATCCTGGGCCTCCATAACACCTCAGCAGTGCCACAGACTGATTGCCTCCATGCCACGCCGCATTGAAGCAGTCATTCATGCAAAAGTATTCCCGACCAAGTATTGAGTGCATAACTGAACATGATTATTTGAAGGTTGGCGTTTTTTCTATTAAAAACACTTGTCTTTCATTGGTGGGATGAAATATGCTAATTTTTTGGGACAGGCATTTTGGGTTTTCACGAGCTGTATGCCATAATCATCAGTATTAAAACAATTAAAGACCTGAAATATTTCAGTTGGTGTGCAATGAATCTGAAACATATGAAAGTTTCATTTTTATCATTACATTATAGAAAATAATGACATTTATCACAATATGCTAATTTTTTGAGAAGGACCTGTAGAGTAATGGGTTCAAAATGGTCAAATAGAGCTACAGATTGAGGTGGGATGGATGGGTCATGAGCTGGAGGGGAAATGAGAGCCCAGGTGGTCACAATTTTTCCCCCCAAAAAATGTAGGAAGTTCTCGCACAGCTCAGTCGAGGCTTCCAGAAGTGATGGTTCAGTGAGGTGGAGAACAGAGTTTAGGGTAGAAAAGAGGACACATGGGTTGTGAGCGTTTGAGGTAATGATGTCAGAAAAGGGGTCCAGCGGTATGCTCATATTGATCCAAATAAGCGACATTGGCGGCAGAAAATCGAAGATCCAGAAGCTGTTGTTGGTCATACACCAGCAGTGAGTTTATGTCCCAGATGAAAAACGAACAAAACACAAATAATCCGAACACCATCAGCAGAGGTGGATTGCAAGCCATGTACACGGGCGCCATCTTACCGGAAGATGTTTCTTACAGTCAGTTGAATTTATGCTTTATGTCAGTTATCATCAACTGGTGGCAAATTGGGCCCAAATCTCCATAAACCAGCATAATTTGATCTGAGGAATGTCCATAAGTTATATTTAGACACTGAGTTGACCTCTATATTAATCTAAAACTATCAAGTCAGTATGTACCTCCTATGTCAGGAATCAAACTCAGCTTGTCTCGTTCACAGACTCTCATTTCAGTGAGCTAACGGTGAGCCGTCAGAACAGCACGACAACAGCACAGAACCGTGAAGAGCCCGTGTGCATGGCAGCCCAAGCCAGAAAATGGAATTCAGCTCAAATAATTGTGATTTTCTTTTATAAATCTACCTCAGGCTTTTACAACATCTCAGGGATTTTGCTCAAGGTTGTGTAAGGTTTGATGTTTGGCATGTTAAACCGGCTCTGGTTTATTGTTTTATTGAAAATAATCATCAAATTTAGTAACATAAATCATCATATATCTACATACTAACTATGTTTTAGCTGTCAGCAAAACAAGGAGATTGAATTTTGTTGCTATGTTGAGGCTACATACAGTATATATCATCCACATACAGTTTATTATATCCTTGACCTGAAAAATGGGTTGATTATTTATTCAGGTTTTAGACTACAAATCAACTTGGTTTTTAGTCAGTGTTTCAAACATTCTCACATTCTTTAGTATTTTTTTTTATCTCTGTATGATACGAGGAGTGACAATAAGTCAGTCATCTGGAGTTTGACCCCATGTAGGTCAGACTAGTCTCAAATAAAAGCAAACATCCATTCATAGGTAATTACTATGTTTGCACATCTACAACACTTAAACAGATTTTAACCCTGAGATCTATTTAGATATTATTTATACATTTTTTAATCCCAAAAGGCTCATGCCTTTTGTTTCATGGTAGTAAGAGCTTTTCTTGTGAGCTGGTGAGCAAGAAAATGCTCAAATGTTGCGCATTTGAATGCTAGATGCCTTTATTTTATAGTCTTATACAGTATGTCTATGTTTTATTTTATGGGACTGCTTTTTTCTTGTTCTGATACTTTAATCAAAATAACACCAACATTGTTTCAATACAGTAATCCCTCGTTTATCACGGGGGATCCGTACCCTGAAGACCCGCAATAAGTGTAAAACCAGGAACTAGGTATAGTAGTACAAGTAGTAAGTAGTAGTTTATCCCCACACGCTTTTCAATATTCTAAACAACGATTCTAAACACTATAAAAGAGCACAGAATGTCATGATTTCAGTTCTCTGCCTCCTCTGCATTCTGCCACCTGCCAGTGCTCTTGGCCACGCCCACTTTTCTGCTGCAGAGCAGAGATATGACACGCTGCATGAAGAAGCTTCTCCTGCAGCTTGGACTGCACACAGGTGCTAAATTATTTTAAATAACTTATTTTAAATAAAAAATTCATGCCGATCATGTGGCTCACCCATCAATCAGCCAATTGTGTGTCATGTCCAATCTTATTTTGAAAAAACTGCAATAGAGCAAGTCTGCGAAAAACAAACCGCAAATTAACGAGGGACTACTGTAGTTTCATCATCACATCTGGGTTCAATCTCACATGTGGGTTTGGTGACTGAGAGTTGTGATGTTTATATCAAACATTTGTATTCTCATTAGATTTTTTTTTTTGCTGCTTTTTTGTGCCTAATGGAAATAATAATTTTGGAAAAATATGTCAGTATAAATACTGTATTTTTTAGGTCATGTAAAATATAAGAACAAGCTAAGTTTTACTGTTCATTGTGAACTCAGACTGCACTGCTGTGTGAAATAGTTTGCAACACTTCAGGTGCAACGGTGCTGCAGATTTGTCTTAATCAGGCCACAGACCTTATGGACTGCATGCTGCTGACTGGTGAGTCACAGTGTCAAAGCTGACAAGAATTAGATGTTTTGGCTCAGAAAAAATACTGAAGGAACATGAAGCATGCATAATCAAGGTGCAGGACAGAGATGCAAGACATCTCTTTTGTTTTCTTGTGTCAGCTAATATGAAACTCATAAATAACATGGATATAAAAGGACGACAAATGTTTCTGCTTTTCATCACAAGTGGCACATTTTTAGACTATCAAATATTTTAAGCCTTCAGCCATTTTGGCTTTATACAACTTCTGATTACTTCCTGTTTCAACACAGTATGCCCAAACTGTTTTACACCTCAAATTACTCAACACTTTTCTTGAAACTTATCGTTGCCATTAGTGTTATTTTAGTGCCTTCCCAGCTTGGTTGTTTTGGAGGACAGAATTTGGTAATTCTGATTGAAATCAGCATGAAAAGGCAAAATTTTAAACACTTGACACTTCCCAAAAATAAAAGTCTCCGTGGTGATATAGCGACTTGCTCTCTGGGAGCCAATGATGAAATTTCTTTTATTCTGGTTTATGATTGTGCCACACCATGCTGCTGTGATTGCTGTTAGTCAGAAGTAACTGGAGCTCTGATGAGCTTTTTTTATTCCTTCGTCTATTTTTTTCATTCGACCTGCATGAACACCTTTTGGACTTCACATCACATTTACCTGTAATTCCAGATAACAGGCGACATGCCGCCTTTTACATTAAAGCCATAAATTACATGTTTTAATTTTGTTCATGTGAAAGAACTGCTTAAGAAAGATAAAATTCAGTTGTTGTTTTGTTTTTTTGTGTTTGTTTTTCAGTTGTAAAATGTGGCAAAGTTTAAATAAAATCATTAGGAGTGGAAGCTAATTTGATGAAAAAAATTAAAGTTAAATATGTTCCCAAGTTATAGGTTGCAGTGATTCTGTACACAACTGGTTTGACATTGCACTATCTACACCAGTTTAAAAAAATTGGTGCGAATTACAAAGCTCTCTGAAAACTTGCAAGTTATCTACATTTTGCACTGTAACCAACAAATATTTCCCCACAAAACAATACAATTTATGCAATAAAATAGATCTAAAGGTGTAAAAAAAAAAAAAAAAGCTCCTAAAATATTGAACTGAACAGATACTGAATCATGTCTAAAAATGTTATAGTTTACTTATTTAAGCATTTAAGGATCTCTCCTGTACACCAACACTTTTAGATATTTTACAGCTTTGTTGTAATTGTGTTGTAGAGAACTGTTCCTGCTGCAGAGCACAAAGTAGCTTAATTAAATCATTTTCCTGAGGGTGTTTTCAGTGTCACATATCGGGAAAGCAATAAAACACTCTGACTTTGTTCAAAAAAAGCACAAGTCAGTTCAAGCACAGGCTTGTATCAAGATAGATTCAAACAAACAAACAAACATTAAAATTTTTTTTTTGAAATTATGACAGGCGATTATAATCAGACTTATCCACATTAACACAGTGCTGTGTTCAAATTAGCCTCGAAGGTGTGTCCTTAAGGTGTTTACATGACAAACACAGATTTTCAGTTTTGAAGATATTATGTCTTCATTTTTTTAATAGTCATCAATAATATCCCATATACACACACACACACACACACA
>NC_056504.1:28467271-28493185 GCF_014905685.2 Nematolebias whitei
TATGCAATAAATAAAGAAAATGTTAGAAAAGAGAGGACTGCTTTTGCACAACTGATTGAAGAAAACAGACGATGATGTGAATATGAAGCGAGGAAACCATTGAGCTACTCGTGAATGAACTAATTACTTTTTTTTTTGGGGGGGGGGGGGGGGGAAATGCTTTTTTCACTAGTAGAGTTTAGAGGTTTCTTCATTTTATTTTGGTGCCAGCAGCTGAAAACATGGTGTGAGGTTATGGAGATATTGCCCACATCAGGGTTAAAGCATTAAAAATACAAATTTGCCTCAGAGTTCAGAAAGTTTTTTTTTTTTTTTTTAAGTTGCAAATCCTCATTTCTGTATTTCAGCTCAAATGTCCATCTCAAGTTTGGCCCACAGCATAAAAAAAAAAAGAAAATCCAGAGATTTTACACATCAGAGTCTCTGGAGCTTCAAAAGGAAAAACCTCTTTTGACTTTTAGAGTTTGCCCCTAAAAATATAAGACAGGCTGATAACAGGATGTACATATCTACATGAGGAAGTATTTACCCTAGAGTCAATCAGCTTCCAGGGAGCGCCTGTGATTTGAGCTGCGCAAACTCGACAGCCATAGAAAGAGCCTTGCTTGCACTACTTTGTCAAAATTTTAAATAATTATGATAATATAGTCAAAAGCAAATGTCTTTATTTGCAGGTAGCCACAATACCCTTTGCAAATATAAAATGTCCTTTTGCAATCAGTCATGACACGATATAATTTTGCATCTGCATTCCTCTCTTCTGATCATACACAACCACAAATATCAGGAAAAGGATGACCAGAAAAACCAAGAGGGGCATTAACAGACAAGAACACCATCCTCCAGAAGTAAGCACCAGTTCCACCAGTTCCAACCACCAACATTCTGGACCCCAGAGAGGATGCAAACGACAACAAACTGCCTTTTTTGGACTGTTTGGTTCAGATGGAGAGAGAGGACAGCCTCAACATTGAAGTTTACAGAAAACCAACCCACACAGACCAATATCTTCTGTTCATCCACTGGAACACAAACTCTCTGTCATCAGAACTTTACAACATTGGGCCGAATGCGTCCCCACGAAGACAGAAGGTAAGGAAAAGGAACAGAAACACATTCAAGAAGCTCTTCAAACATGTGGATATCTTAACTGGGCTTTTGTCAAGTCAGTGAGGAAATCTACAAAACACACCAATAAACTGAAAAAGGAGAACAACAGAGGGAAAAACATTGTCATCCCTTATGTTGCTGGAGTATCAGAGAAATTCAGAAGGATCTTCAACAAACACATGATCCCAGTACATTTCAAACCCAGCAGGACTCTCAGACAGAGGCTGGTCCACCCTAAAGACAAAACACCCATACACAAACAGGGTGGTGTAGTGTATGCGGTCCAGTGCAGCGAGGACTGTCCAGACCTCTACATTGGAGAAACTAAACAGCCTCTTCACAGACGCATGGCTCAACACAGGAGAGCCACCTCCTCTGGACAAAATTCAGCTGTTCACCTCCACCTCACAGATAAGGGACACTCTTTTGAGGACCAAAATGTGCACATTTTGGACCGAGAACACAGATGGTTTGAGAGGGGGGTGAAGGAAGCAATTTATGTAAAAAGAGAAAAGCCGTCTCTTAACAGAGGAGGAGGCCTCAGATTTCCACTTTCAAAAACCTATAATGCAACTTTAAAACAGATTCCCAGCCGGTTTTCACACCTGATGGGAACAGAGGGGCCTCGTCTGTGAATTAGAGGAACAAAAGACTCTTACTGTTAAGGTGTTTAGGTGTGAATTGCCAATCTACATATGTGTGTGTGTCTTATCTCAGTCAGCCTTATAACCTGAATCTCTCACTCTCTGCTCTTTGAATTGAGAATGCTCCTTGGATGAGGAGTGAAACATCTTCTGTTACAAATAAAGTCCAGTTGTTTTTGTATTGAACGCTTTTTGAATTCATCATGTCCTGGATGACTGAGAATCTTCACCAGCATTCTGGACCCTTTAATAAATGCATGCATTTATTCTTTATTTAACCAGACAAGTCCCTTTGAGATCACAGATCTATTAAGCAAGAGAGGCCTGGAAGCAGCCTAAATATGCTTGTTTTGGACACTGGGAGGAAACCAGAGTACCTGGAGAAAACCCACTCCAACATGAGAAGAACATGCAAACTCCACACAGAAAAACCCTAGACCCAAACCAGGGTTTGAACTCAAGATTCATGTTTTTTTTTGTTTTGTTTTTGTTTGTTGTTTTTTTGCTGTGAGGCAGCAGTGCTAACCACAAAGCCATCATGCTGCCCAAAGGTTGGACAGAGGAAAGTTCAAGAGGTGGGTGTCAGAGAGATCATGTTTTCCTGTTTTGTTAGGAATGGAGGAGGAGCAGCACTAATCCCCTGGCAGAGTGAGCCAAAAGCAAGTCTAGGGCCATCTGGTGCTGTAAAAGCATATTGCATGTTATATACATCATAGATTTTGAAATTCTTTAACAATCAGAGCAGCCATATTTTCAAAGAAGTTGTGACGACTGTGGATTTTATGAGCATTATTAACTCAGCATGGCAAAACACCAGACAAAATGTTTGCTCCTGCGGAGATGAAAATCTTTTGTTTCCCATTTGCAATGAAATGTTGAGGGTTGGAAGTGAAGAAGAAGGCTAGTTATGTGAAAGGGTGTGTTCAAGATGTTACATGGGGGGTTACCCATACAAGAGTGCGCATTTCTGGACAAGCAGGTGTGAGTACATGATAATAATTGATTCCACATATCTAGACAAAGTTCTGGGGTGTGCTACATCCCAGCTCAGAAGGATAGTAAATGTTTCTATTGAAATCAGCAAAAAGAGAAGAAATGAAAATAAGAGAGGGATTGAAAAGGAGGAAAGTGAGAAATGTTATTTCCCAAACGCAGGTGAGAGCCAGGTGGACATACCAAAAAGCACATGTGGCTCTCAGGATTCTGTGTGATCAGCAGAAAACAGAGAGCACACATTGCAAGATGAATTTGGGTTGTTGTCCTTTACAAAATAAAGTGTGTTAGGGAAAGGAGTGGGTGGAATGGGGGGCACTAATGCCACTACAGCAGTGTACTGAAAGTAGCTATAAAAAATTCTGCTTTACAGCTAATTGCTATGTTCTGTTTCTGTGAGGTGTTGTCAGTTCTAGTTCCTTACAGATCAACTAAAGGCCTGCAGTCCATCTTTATCCATGGGTGTCACTCTTAGAGTACGATGTCCAACAAGCTAATAGATGAATGTAGGTGTGTGAGAGGCAGCCAGCTGGTTTGTCAGAACGGCCTTGGCCATCTTTAATCACAGTCTTAGACCACTTGCCAAGGGGTCAGAAAAAGTTAATTTAGATATATTTTTTGTGTTATATCCTCTCATTTAGATCCTCAGGAGGTGGGACCTTTCTGCAGTGGCTGGCACAGATCCAAGTGGCCCTTTTAACCACTTTAACTGCAGTATATTAAAAAAAGAAAAAGAAGCCATACTTTGTGTAACCATTCACACATCCGTCTCAATCTGCACACTCCTGGTCAGGGTGGCCGGGAGCTCATGTCTAACTCCAGCAGTCAGTCTGTGAAAGGCAGTGTCCACCCTGGACAGGGTTACATACACACAGACAAGACAAATATTCACCCGGTCACTCACTCCTAGTGACAAATATTAGAAAAAAAAGATGAAGTATTATCCCCTCAGAGGATTTATTAAAAAAAAGCATAATTATACATTCATAGGTTATGTACAACACAAAGGAGTCTTGTGTAAAGATGTGCTGTTTTGTAATGTCCGCAATGATCTTACAAGGTCAGCTCATGTGAAAGTAGCTTGTTCATACCCTAACCCCTAAGGAATTTAAGGGGTTAGGTTTTCCTAAAAAAAATTTCCTTTTTTACCTTTTTTTTTGTGAATAAATTTACTAAAGATAACTTTTGATGCTGACTGTGTATACATTGTGTGTTTTATGTAAAATGATCTAAATGACCTTCGTTTGTCTGTTTGTCATTAGCTGGACAATCTGGACGAGCAGGCTGCACAGATCAGAAGAGAACTCGATGGCCGTCTTCAGATGGCAGACCAGATTGCCAGGGTGAGTCTGCCTCTGCAGGGGTCGAGCCTCAGATTGTTCTATTATGCTTTGCTATACAATTAATATGTTACTAATATGGCGTAACTTCAATAAACATCAACGTGACAGCTTCTTTTCAGCTGCCATTAATAATACATACTATACAAATTATCTGTATTACACACATATGTGTTGAAATTAATTTCTTCCACAGAGACTCTTTATAGTCAGATACCTAAAATTGTCAACTCTTTTTTTAGCTGTTTTTTTTTATTTTTATAAATAACCTAACATTTTCTTCATTAATTATTATGGAGGACTTAAATAAGCAAAATTTTGAATAAGTGAAAAACTAGATTTTATATTTTGTGTCAAAATGGTTCCATAATAATGTGTTTCTGTGTCCCTGTCTTTATTTCTCTAATATATTTTCTTGTCATTTCCTTTCCTATTGTTATATTATTCAAAATGCCCTTTACCCCTCGGGTTTGACTTAACAACATTCTTTATTTTTGTTACACTTTCAGTGTTTTGAAGAGTTTTAACAGCTTTTTTTTCCCACCAGGGAGGAAAGTTTCCCAAATTTGTGTCTAAAGAGATGGAGGCCATGTACATCGAGGAACTCAAGTCCTCAGTGAATCAGCTGATGGCCAATCTAGAAAGCATGCCTGTGTCCAAAGGTGGCGAGTTTAAACTCCAGAAACTGAAACGTGGGCACAACACCTCCATCATCGACATGGGCCAGGAGGACGAGAACACACTGTCCAAATCTGATGTGGTCCTCTCATTCAATTTGGAGGTACAGCACAGCTTCAGTTATGGGACTAATGTGTGAAAATCACCAAAACAAGTTGTGCAAAACTACATCTGGAAAAACGAGAGCTTATAAATCCAAACTGTTCTACTTTTCTGCTCCAGCCTAAGAATAGGAACAGACAGCACACCTGTTCAAGGGGCTGAACAGACGCTGTGTGAGGAGCACACTGACACATACACATGTACACATAAGCCTTTCTACCTGCTCCTTAATGGGAAATGTGACTCATCTTGTTATCAACTTGTCTGAGGAGCTATCACCACAGAACAGAGAGCAATCGCACCTCTCGTCATATGATGCGGTGCTATTTTAGAATCAGCAAATGCAGGATGTGCAAACAATGTGATCTATCCCTTTGGCTTGTTCACACAAAGATGGTGGAAACAGCATTTTAGACACCAAGTGTTGCTCAACAGTGCTAATTTTATATTTTTGTGAGGTGGCACTTTTAGCTAAAGCTTTATTTGTTTCTTTCTACGTGGGTTCTCACTGAAACTGGCAGAATTTCCCCTGGAAAAATGAGAAACGTCTTCTGGTAAAATATGAAGCGTTTCATCACCGAACACAAACTATTTATGTGTTGATACGGGTAATGCTAAGCGAAATGAAATGCTCTTTTCTGATAGTTTGGATCAACAAATAGTCGCCCTTAAATGCTATGCACATATTTTTAGTATTTTCAGAAATAAAATTTAAAAAATGAATTTTTGCATGCAAAAGGCTAATACTAAAAAATAAAACATAAACACAAACAATTTGAATGGTATATAACACAGGCACCCACACTTTTTCAGCATGTGAGCTACTTTTAAATTGACCAAGTCAAAGTGATCAACCTATGAGGCCCCGTTTACACGAGAACAACTTCTGGAAACGTTAGTGTTTTTTCTATGTTTATTGTGGGTAATAAACAAAAAATGTGCGAGTTCACACAAAAACACAGTAGTTTCAATGTCAGTCGGGTTGCCAGATAAGAAATTATGAACTATAGTACTGTTGCTTTAAAATGATAGTATTTTGACCTAAACTGCCATATGTGGTCGGTAAAGATATTCTACGATGAGGTGTGTGCTGGGTTTGTTGAAAATGTGCACAGAACCGGAGGGGGTATTTAAGACATTTTAAATTTTTATGGCAACCCTGAAGCCAGCTCAGCATCTGCATGATAGAAAGGGAACATCTATAAATTAAAAAAGCCTTTGTTATATACAGTATGCTTGACTAAAAGCAACAGAAATGAAACCAACAAACTGTAATGTTTCCATTAACGATTATCACGAAGGAGATAAAGTCAAAGTTTGAACAGTTTGAAATTTATTAGTAAGTTTAGTAACCAAACAGTTTTAAGACACTTTCAGAATCTGCCATAAGCAAGAAACTCAGTGAAGGAGATTTTAACGTAGATTGTGGAAACAAAACTATGTAAAAATGTTAAGGCTATGCTGAAAATGCTAACCAGTATAGAATGGTGGTTTCAGTCCATACCATGTCCTAACCAAAACCACAAAAGTTCCCCACTATTGAGACGGAGGGAAATTTCCCCAGATCCGATTCTGAAATATTTGGACTATTTTTCTCTCACATCTGTTGAAAATAACAAGTTCGGAAACAGGATTTGTAGTTTGTTCTAGCTCAGTCTTAAACAATAAGTATCCACAAAGAATTTCCTTTAAATAATCTGCTCAAACATTTTAACATGCAGATCCACAATTGTGCAATTTTATGTTTGTCGATCTGTCGCAATTGTTTACTCTCACTAAACCCCAAATACATCTTTAAAACGGCTGCATTGATAAAGATAATTAAAAAAAAAATGTAGCAGGCAATAAAATAAAGTGGTGCCATGAGGGCAGACGATTGAAAGGAAAGTTTTACTAAAAATGAACTCTTATCCAGCTGACACATATTTCTGCTTCAGGCTGTCTCATTGAAATTCACAGTCACAGTTTAACTGGCACTCTTGGCAAAAGCAGTGCTACATTGTAATCCCTGAGCTTTTCAAGAGAAGGTGTAAGAGTGTATGTGGCAGATTATGTTTGCAAGCAGGCTCATGGTTTGGGAGGTGCAGTGTCCTGGGAGGATAGTTACACTTTTCACTGACTCTTTTGGCTGAAAATCAGCCAGAATCAATTGTGCAGTGAAGACAGTAGCTGTGAGGGTAACCAGTCATTGGCTCAGATTGTATTTCGCTGACTCCTTTGCTCTCAAGAGATGAATCACTTCTCCTCTGCAACATTCTCTGAGGTTCCTGTGCTTACCAGGTGGTGATCATGGAAGTGCAGGGACTGAAGTCTTTGGCTCCGAACAGGATTGTTTACTGCACCATGGAGGTGGAGGGAGGCCAGAAGCTCCAGACTGACCAAGCGGAGGCATCCAAGCCAACGTAAGTGTGCACAGATGCATGTTTGTTTTTCACATGTATGTATGAGTATAAACAATGTCGGGTGTAGATGTTAGAGTCTAGCGCTTTTTATGACACAGGTTCCAAATGTTTCTCAGGAATGAAAACAAACACCCATTTCACGGAAGATAAACTTTAATGAAATGCTTATTGTGGCTGTTTGCCTGGACAAAAAAAAAAAAAAAAGCCATCAACAGTTTTGTGGATAAATCCATGTAAGAGGCAGGGTAACAATGGAGTCACAGAGACCCACAGAAGAATGGACTAAGAAGGTGCTCTCGAATATTTAGAGTTAACTGCGTTGTTGCTAAACTTTCCCACATCTCAGTGGTTTCTTGGTTGCAGGGAGACATTTCCAGCTCTTCTGTAATGTTTCTCAGACACCATTTCCTCTCAATGGCACTTTGCATCTAAATAACAGTTAAAGCAAATGGGACTGTGCAGCTGAGCAAAACCTTAATTTGTTGATTTCCGTTAGAAACATTTTGAATATTTAGTCCAGAGTAGTTCAGCACCTCCAAATCTGAGGCCATGGTCCACAGTCAGAAAAGGGTGGATTGCTCTCTTTGGGCCGAGGGTGAGGTTCTGCCTCAAGTGGAGGAGTTCAAGTATCTCATGAGTGAGGGAAGACTGGAGCATGAGATTGACAGACGGTTTGATGCACCGTCTGCAGTATTGCGGACGCTGTGCCAGTCTGTTGTGGTGAAGAGGGAGCTGAGCTGTAAATTAAAGCTCCCTGTTTACCCATCAGTCTACATTCCTACCCTCACCTGTGGTCATGAGCTCTGGGTAGTGACCAAAAGAATGAGATTGTGGATACAGGTGGGTGAAATGAGTTTCCTCTGCAGGGTAGCTGGACTCTCCCTTAGAGACAGGGTGAGAAGTTCAGTTATCCAGGAGAGACTCAGAGTAGAACCGCTGCTCCTCCACATCACGAGGAATCAGTTGAGGTGGTTCGGGCATCTGGTAAAAATGCTTCCTGGGAGCCTCTCCAGGGAGGTGCTCCAGGCATGTCCGACTGGGAGACCCCGGGAAGACCCAGGTCACGCTGGAGAGACTATGTCTCTCGGTTGGTCTAGGAACTCCTTGGAGTCCTCCCAGAAGAGCTGGAAGAGGTGGCTATGGAAAGAGATGTCTGGGCCTCCCTGCACCAGCTGCTGCTCCGCGACCCGACTTCAGAATAAGCGGTCGGTCGGACAGACAGACGGACGGACTTTAAGAAAGCCAGCAAAGACTTAAAGCAGAACCTGAGAGATGCACCATCCTTCAACTGAACAAGTTTTCAGATAATGGTCGGTCGGTCGGTCGGTTGGTCAGTGAGTCATCAGACTCCATACCAGCCAATTCCAGTGTCCCACTTAGGAAAAAAATGTAAAAATATAGTTCTAAATATAGTTTAACTTTATTCATCTAATAATCCAGCACTGTGCAGCCCAAGTAATAAAAGTCCATGAAAGTTTTATGCATAAATGAGCTATTTTAAGGTCCATATTTCCTCCTCTGATCTTCCTAATTCAAGAGCCATTTTATGAAGAGAGATGGAGGGCCTTGAATGAGGGAAGGGATTAGAGCAGAACAAGCCAAGGGTAATATGCGTGCATGTTTTGTGGAAACATAAATCTGTTCAGTGACATTGCGGCAGTGTGAGTTATAACATTTTTAAAACGATGATGCAAACTTAAAGTTAGGAAAAGGTTAAATCCAGGTCACATTTAAAGTTTAGTTTCCAGAAGGCTCCTGGTGATGGATGCGTGACGGCTGGATGGTTAGCTGAGTGCTTGTGCACTGAACTCACATGTACACACGTCACATGCAATTGGTGTTAATCTTCGGACTGCTGCAGGTTATTCACATACATTAATTAAATGTGTTCAGCAACCGTGTCCTCAGAGTGACATTCAAATTACTGTTGTGAATTTACATTTAACTTTGATTGCTTGATGGCAGAGTTGATGTCCCTTATTTTACTATTTATTTATTTATAAATGAGCAACTTGAACATGCACAGAGTTTCCTACATATTCCAGAAAGAGCTGCAGAAGTGCAGAGCTGTCATGTCCATTAATAGACCTTCCATTGAGGCAGAAGGTCACCTTCATGCCAAACAGTAGTTTCATGGGAAATCAACCCAAGTCAGCAGTGACTGTTCACTGTCATCCAGCAGCCTCTATACACTGAAGTTACTGCGTTTTTGTTGATGTGAAGCCTCAAATATAATATTTTCAAGGTTAATAATTCAGTGCTCCTAATATATTCCAAAATAACCTCAGTTCATTTATATTATGGCTGCATAAGGTGCATAACATCTTGGCAGGAACAGGATCAGTCCGAGCCAACAGAAAGCACATGTATGTTGTGTAACATGATTTAGATGAAATATGTTTCTGTTTTACTTTGTAATCTTTGTCATTTTGTAATATATGAGTCACTTCCCAAAGTGAGTCATTTGTAGTTTGCGTGCCACGCTGGCATGGTGCCCTATTTCCTCCCTATTCTGAATAAAGGTTATGTCATTGCCGACATCTTGCATTGCTGTTCCTCCCAACTGAGCGACAGAAAAATCTTTAACAATAATGTTCTGTGAAAACACAGATAACGGGACTAAAACGTCAAAAGGCATGCAAAGTTACATTTTCTTAGTTGTTAAAAATAGAAAATGACATGTAAAATATTTACATTGTTAATGTTTATTTTGAAGCAATCTGGGCAAACTTTTAGCCATAAAATAATTTTACTATATTAACTAAGCCGACTTTTAGTCATTTTAATCATAATTTCTACAAATAATGAGTAAGTACAAATTACAGCCAACATGAAGTTTGTTTTCTCAGTCATCCAGGTATATAACAACAAAAAAGGTTGAATCATGTCATCTGGATTTCGTTTTTTTGTTAAAAAGAAACCATTAGTGAAAAGGCCAGACTTCAGGGGTATCTGAGGCAGGCTTGAAACACGAGTCAGGGTGGCTTCTGGGTAATACCAGATGGCTAGGCCTCAGACTGATGAAGCCTCTTGGACGAGGGGCGAAACGTTTCTTTTTAACAAAAAAACGAAATCCAGATGACATGATTCAACCTTTTTTGTTACAGCCAACATGGAAGATATGAGGAGATATTAATGACAGCAAGTCACAATAAAAACAACAAAAACTTATTGTTAACATTTAATTTACATTAGCAGCTTTCATTGAATAGTGCCCGTCCCTTTTACTAATAAAAGTAGAGCTGGTAATAACTTACAGGTTTGATTACTTTTGTCTGTTAAAGAACATTTTTGATCAAATGTCAAAATGTGTTTCACCAATTTACGCAATGAAAAAACAAGTGAGGAACAAAATATAAGGTTGATTTTAAAATTCAGTGCACGTGAAGCAGAAATGAATATCGGAATAAAACACGGTTTGAGCTTGTAAGCACTTTGGTAACAGTTTCTGTTTTAAATGTGCTCTATAAATAAATCTGACTTAACTTGATTTGACTTGCCAGGTGTGTAGGAGAAGATGTTAAAATACAACGTACACTGTATATTTTTTGTTTAAATTTTATTTATTATTTCACTACCTGTTAAAACTTGTTGACTCTATATGTACTTTGCAGAGAACCACAGGTGAAAATCTATTCCAGATGTTTATTTTTGTTAATTTTATTTTCAAACAGCTTTTCCCACCACTTGATTCTATACTTAAGAAATATTGTTTTTGTCAGATTTCATACAGTTCTCTCTTTCTCTTTGGAACAAGAAAGCCCATGTTTGAAAAACTATTCATAAAAATATTGATGTGGAAAATCTGAGCAGTTTCCATTTTAAACCATCCATCCTCTGGGGGAGGTGGTTTATTTCTAAATGTTGGATTATTCAGATAACAAAAGACTATTGCTGATGTAGCATATGTCTAAATGAATAAGAAACTAAACTTAATTTTAGTTAAATTTCTCCAAAACTTCTTTGAGACTCCAGTCATTGGTTTCAGATATAAAATCTCAGAAGTGTTTAGCGCTGCAGTTTTGTGAACGGCAACAAAAACCTCTTTAAAAACAAAAACAACAACAAAAACTAAAGAAAATGACATTCTGAAAAGACACCATGTTGATTAAACACACTTCCACCACTTGTTAAAAAAAAAACGTAAAAGGTAATGAATCCTCTGTTTTCTCCATTGTTACCTTTCAGCCCACTGTCTTCTTGTTTAGTTGAACACTTATTTAATTCACCGTCAGTTTTCGGGTGAAAGTGTAAAAGCCATGACTGAGTGTTGCAGATCTTTAAATGCAGTGCAGAATGACGCATTAATCACAATATAAATGACTGCAGCTGTATACTTACACCACATAGATTTATTGATGGATGCTGGAAGAAATGATCACGAATCCATCTTCTGACAGCTTCGTACTCTTTTGCTATAATCTATTGATATCAGTGTCATAGCCTAGGAAAAGTTGTAAGAATGTTAACAAAAATCAATGATTATGAAACACGTAGTAAAGTATTTTGGAAAACAAAGTTAAACGGTGTTGTTAGGTTGCATTTATTATTCACTCTTTGCTGTACATGGTACAATATCAGCAGAAGGGACAGAAATATCACTTTCTGGCAGTTCTTTGTACTTTTCAAATGGTGCAACTCTGCTGTAATGACAGAGAAGTTTGTTGGGTTTATGGAAATATCTGTTGAAGGCAGGAGACTGAATATAAAGAACAGAAGTAATGTGGTATCGGCAATAGCTGAACTGAGTGTAGACTGGGAACAGGTGAGAGTGGCAGGCTGAGAACACTGGAGAAGTTGACTGAGGATGACATAACTGGTGCAAGAGACACGGGGATCTAAACACAACATAAGAAAGGAAACAAAACACTAGAAAACACCAAATATCCCTAATAAAACAAAAAGTTTAAAACAAAAGGCAAATATCTTGACAAAATTCAGATTTAAGTACGTGTGGAAACAACGAAATAATAACTATAATGTCCAAAAATAAAGAAAAGGTTCCAAATCCTCATTTAAAGTATAGAACTAGTGTCCTGTCAGATTTTGACTGAGCAGGTTTTTCTGTGTTCCTCACCACATCATAAAAATACACAAAGATAAACATTGTCTTTAGTAAACACTGCTCAGTTCTGCAGGGTTTATGGGTAATTTATGACAACCAGTACAGTTGGTGCAGAGCTTTGAAGGGATCTACATGGTTTAAATTAGTGTGTGAAAATATTTCATCAGTAGTATTCACAAGGTCATTGTAATTCTTTATACTGTGTACTCATAACATATTTTTAGATTAAACAATTATTGCTTCATTTACCTGAAAATATAACTTTTTTTCTTCAAGGTCATGAGACATGACTAAATAATGCAATCTATAATAACAAAAATAAAACTACCGGTATATCTATTTTTCTTCATCTATTGGATCCTTACAGTCAGAATTATTTAAAACTTTTCTTTTAAAAGCCTCGATTGAGCTTCTATAAATGTTTTTTGTTTAGGGCACCCAACTCGATTCAGGATTTGTGACAAATGATTTGTTTGTCAAACAATTTCTGTACAATATTTCTGTTTTTCATCACGTTTGTGAGTTGATGTTTTCATTCAGAAGTTATAGTCTTTGACTAATTTTGGTTTCTTCCTGATGATGAAATTAAACATGACTTCACTAAACTTATTTTGACTTACATTGTCTTGTACTCCAACAACAACAACAACAACAAAAAATGCAGCGTGTTATTTTTATTCTATAAAACTATTCTCAAAAGCAGTATTAAATGCAGTATTAAAGAAGTATTATTATTATTATCTGGGACCCTGATTACATACTGTAATTTTGTTCCACCTCATGTACCACATGTGATGTGAACGACAATAAAATTCACTTGAACTTAAAGTGTCAAGTCTCTAAAAACTAAATGTCAAAACTAACTGAGAGATAAAAGACGAAAAAACTCAAACTACTGCCTTTATTTTTTTATTTAATTCAGAATTTCACATATTCCTAACCTTTTGGGTCTACTGCATTTTTTTGTTTTTTCATATTTAAAATAATAATAAATAATAATAATAATAATAAAAAAATACATTTCTAAAAAAGCAAAGGCTGCCGTTTTAGGTCAGAACGTGAGAAGACTGTAACCAGAGTTGATGCGGCTCAGATAAACAAATGAAGTCGCAGTGTGATCACTGCTCCGTCTTGCTGTCATGGAAGTGAAAGCTCTGGAGTACGTTTTGTTTGTTTTTCAGCTGGGGAACCCAGGGGGACTTCACCACCACACACCCTTTGCCAGCTGTCAAGGTGAAGCTGTTTACAGAAAGCACAGGGGTGTTGGCACTGGAAGACAAAGAACTGGGCAGGGTAAAACCTTCATTCTGTCACACTTTCAGCTTTCACTCTGATCTCAACACAACTACATAAAGTACCACAAAAACACATGAGTACACTAGAGGGTGATTCAGAAGTGTCAAAAAGCTCTAAACATATTTATGTAAAGATGTTTTATTATCAACATCATATCGTTTTGTGCTCCTAACAGGGGTACCCCCAAGTAGAGCTGTCATTTCTAACCTGAACCTGGAGCCCGGACCTGCCCAACCCAGATTAGGGTCGGGCGGGTCCATAATAATGTGCTTAATGTGCGGGCCAGGTCGGTGTCGAGCTTTTGATTGCATCAGCGGATGCGCGCGGCTGACAATCCGCTTACTGTATATGGCGACATGTCCTGCCATGCAATCACCAGCCACATGTGGCCTTTTGACCACACGCTGAGCGGCCTTGAAAGAGGTCAAAAGTTCAGTTAAGCTTCAGGTGGCCAGCAATCCATCAGTCCAAAATGGACATTCATTCAGCCGCTGCACTCAGCGAACTTGCGCGGCCGATGATCCAAACAGGTGCGATCACAAAATATCTGACATGTCAGAGCAGGGTCCGTTTCTGAATAATGCAGAATGCAGGCAGAAGCAGGGGAAGCATTTATTGCGCTTTGATGGCCATGAAAGGACAAACACCCCCTCAGCTCTGATCTTCTGCCCCCTTTACTCAGCCGCGTGTGTCTGCCGACTGTT
The DNA here is from genome assembly GCF_014905685.2 of Nematolebias whitei. Taxonomy (NCBI): domain Eukaryota; kingdom Metazoa; phylum Chordata; class Actinopteri; order Cyprinodontiformes; family Rivulidae; genus Nematolebias; species Nematolebias whitei. The sequence continues at coordinate 28,481,606 of NC_056504.1, forward strand.
ACTAACTATATAAGCAGTCAAAACGTAATAAAAAATGTCCTGAGGTGGGGGGGGGGGTCTGTTTCGGACCTGTAATTACTGTTAATTCGGCTGATCAGAGTGTGTGTGTGTGTGTGGTGGTGGGGGGGGGGGGGGGGGTTGGAAATAATGACTACTGGCTGGGACCAGGTCGGGTTGGATGTTTTGGACCCGAATGCAACTCTACCACCAAGAGCATTGGCCACCCCTATGTAGTGAACTTGACCTGATGTCAAAACTAAGCCTAAGGTCAAAACCCTTGACCTTAAGAACCTTGTGGGACAGAAACTGTCATTTCATTGATTTGAATCCAGAAATACAGGTTCACCCATCCTGAGACTTTCTTTCTTGAAAATTCAAGTGAAAGAACACTCTCTTTTCTATTATCATTCCTGTTTTACAAATGTTTGATAATCAAAGTGTTTTAGTTCAAACATTTTAGATGTTACAGTGAACTAATCAATTTTATTAACTGTAAAACAGTAACAATGATTTTTAGTTGCTTATGCAAAGTAGAATTCATGTTAAGGCCTGTTACAGAGTAATTATGCATTTTCTGATTTCTGTCTTTAAATGAGCAGTGTACGTTTTCCAAGGTCAGGAGTCGAAGCAGACAAGTTGTTGGAACGAATGGGCGTTGTTTTACATCCTCTCAGACGTCAACAGAGAAGTTGGCACCTGTTTCTCCAAACTCGCCAAAACATTTCTCTCTCTGTCTCTGAGAACATTTTTAATCTGTTCCATAACAATTCTCGCTGTTTTCTGACTTCTAGTAACCTCTTACGTCACAAAACACACCCCTGTCGGGTTGACATTGACCAATCAGAGACTCCCAAATGAACCGGAAATAGAGCCTCTTTAAAATGTCGGTACTTCCTAGTTCTCTCAGTTCTGTGTATCTCCTAGTGCTGAGATGATCGTAGTTCTGTGTGGTAGCAGTTCTGAGATGTGCCCAGTTCTCAGTACAGAGAGTTCAGCTCAGTCTTGAAGCTGCTGTAAGCTCAGTCTTGAAGATGGAGTAGCAGTTCAAGCAGAGAGTTTTTGGAATTCAGATGCAGAGAGTTTGGGAGTTCCAGAATGCATACGCAGGCATTCATGGATGCTGCTAAATTAGAATCAAGCTGAACCAGAGACGATTTTGGGAATTATAACTTCTGTTTGGATAACCTCACACGACTCCCAAGGTTTTTAGCTGTCCTCACGGAGACGCTGAAAGAGTCAAAAGAAGAGCTCTACACCGACGCTGAAGCTATCGTCTGCAAGGTAAAAGTTCTATTTCGACCAAGCGTACCGTTGGCCCAAGCTGATTTCAATGGAGCGTGCTGTTCTGGTTAAAACAGACAAATTCCCTCACACATCTCTCTCAGATAAACTTCATCTTTCCATCTTTACACTCTCCTTTCTGCTAGAAAATTAATCCAGATGTTTTTAGAAATGTCTGTGTAAAGTGCTCATCCACCGCTGTGTGGATAATTGATCATAATTGTACAGCTCGCTGATTAATTATGTTGTTATTTTCATATTTTGCCAAATTAATGTAAATGTTTGATGTTGAACTTTGATTCTGTAAATAAATGACCACATTCATTTTGATGGGTCAAAGATAAATAACGTCTCACGTTACATTTTATTAAAATCAATGCACGTATGTTACACAGTCCAGAAAAATGAAGAACCCGTTTTAATTGATGAATATATCTCAGCATCTGTTCATCTACACCTATAAATCTGTAAAAGAAAATTAAAAAAATAAAGTAGACCTGTAGTACATCACCATATTTTTCAAACAGAGTTATATGAAAACCCAAAAGTCCTAAATCCTGGTCTGGCTTTAGGTTTGGATGTGCTGCCTCAGGATAAGCAGTTTCTCCCATCTGACCACTGCTTTGGAAGGTTTTCTAAAGACGTCACAGACTCCCAGTAAACATGTTTCATGTTTCTACCTGTGTTTGTAGCTGTGCTTGTTTTTGAACATGAAAAATAAAAAAAACTTTTAAGTTTTATTTAAATTTCATCTGACCCACTTTGACTTGAATGTCAGGAGAGCAGAAACACCAATCTGTTCTCTAGCCTGCGTCTCCTTGTTTGGAAGTGGCAGGTAGTTGTAGGTAAAGATGGGGCTGCAGGTTCAAGCCGTGTTGCTTCAGACATCCCTGTAGTGACAGTGACCTTGGCGGCGACAAGACTCTTTCGTCTCTCACTGCGACAGAGTTGACAGCAAAGCCGGATTCCTCAAAGCTCTATGTCGGCAAGGAGCGATTAGACATCTTCTTCTTGGAGGGCAGAGTGAAGTGTCACTTTGTTCTCTATTGCAACTCAGTTTTAAGATTTTTTTGGAAGCAAAGACATATAATTACCAGCCACCACCACACACACACACTAATTGGTGCCGCTGAACAGTCAGCCTCATTAATAAGTGAGTTTTGCATTTTGTGGTCTCCTTTGAGTGCAGGTTGTCCTCCACCCGACACCAAACAGCCCCAAACAATCGGAGCTCCATAAGATGACCGTGACCAAGGCTTGCCCCGACCAAGATCTCAAGATCAAACTGGCTGTGCGCATGGACAAACCACAGAACATGAAACACTGCGGGTAAGAGACCCACTAAAAACACATTTTCCTTCTCAGCTCCTTGGCCTCATTTCTCAGTTCAGTTCACATGCTGTGGAAAAATACTGTGAAGGGCACACCTCCCCCTGGTGGATGCCAGTGTGTGTTTCCCCTCCATTTTTAATAATAATAATAAAAAAAGCTTTACCATTTAAAATTCTGTTACAGTAAGGAATGCATACAATTAAAAAAAAAAAGTAATTATTCCACTGTTCCACCAGATATTATTCTGTGTTTGTGGTGTTTTGGACATTCTTACTGGATTGTTTCATGGTTTATTTATTTATTTACAGGTATCTGTGGGCTTTTGGAAAGAATGTTTGGAAACGCTGGAAAAAACGTTTCTTTGTTCTCGTGCAGGTGGGTTGTGAACAAAATATGTACTCAGCTGAACAGACTCCTTGTGCAGGAGTTGTTCTGGTCATTTTTAACATACTAATAGGACTTAAACACTCATTTAAACCTTTTTAGATTAAAATTTAAACACATTTATGATTCACATTTTTATGTAGTTGTGACATTGTGTATATTGCTTCTAAAGATGATAGGAAGAATTTTTAAACACTTTTTTATACTTTGTCCTGATGCAGGCTCTCTGATCCAGGTAAATAAATCTAACAGGGTTGAGTCAGGTCCTCTGGACAAATTCTACTTTGTTGAAACTTTTCGTCTTTTATCCGAAAGACTTCTTCAGACTGAAAAGCTACAATAAACTCAGTCTTATAAGCAATACCTTCTCATAGTGGATCAACCAGTTTGCTGTTGATAGCCAAAACTAGCTGTTCACATGCAATAGGAGAAACCATCAGCCTAACATTAATTAGGCTGATCATTAGTGCCGTGATGGCCACTTGCTATTCGCAGGAGGCTGAGTGATACTAGCAATAACAGCATTGTAAGAGGGGGACAGTTGAACCGGAGGCCTCCACCTCTGTTTAATGATGGACGATTTATTTTCACAAAGATAGCCTACTTTACTCCTTTCTCAAACCATCGTTCCTCTCTATCCAGGATGTGAGCATCTTCATCCCTAAAGAGTGACCGCTGGCCAGGAGATGAGTGTAGACCGCAGAGTCCTGGCCTGATGATGTTGCTCTTCTGTGCTGTGCCATCCTTTTGGCCAGTGGCTGTTTAGTTTCCTCGATGTAAGACTGATCACAGCCCTCCTGCCACTGAACAGCATGCACAATATTACTCTGTTTGTGCTGGGGGACTGGATTTTTGGGATGAACCAGTCTTTGCTGTAATGCATTTTGGAGTTTAAAAGCCACTGGGATGTTGTGTTTAGAAAATAAACCTCTCAATGTCTCAGAAACTTCTGCAACATATGGAATGACCACTGGTCTGGGTCTGGGTTCCTCCTTTTCACCTTATGGCTAGCTGGAGTCCTGTTTGGGTTTCTTCTCTGCTTTCAGGAAGGCCCAGTTAGGAAATCCACATTGCTACAGGGCCTGTCTTGTGTAGGATTTCTCCTTCTGCCTGATTCTTGAGTTAGTGGGAATGTTGTCCGCTCTGTGGTACAGAGTCCTGATGACTCCTAACTTGTGCTCCAGCAGCTGATGGGAGTCCAAAGAACTGGTCTGTGTGGGTAGGTTTGAGGTACACATCAGTTTCTAAAAGTCCTCCATCAGGGACTGAGACCTCACAGTACAAGAAAGGCAGCCTGCTTTTTTATCCACAGAGTGGATGTGATCAGTGAAATTTTGGACTTTCTGAGATTTAATTTTAACCCAGGTGTTATCAACATACCTGAACCAATGACTCGGTGGTGTCCGTGAAAAGGACGTCAAGGCTCTCTTTTCTACCTCCTCCATGTACAGGTTGGCAACAACAGGAGAAACTGGAGACCCCATAGCACACCCATGTTTCTGCCTATAAAATTGGCCCCCATATATGAAGTAGGTTGACTGCAGGCACAGTTTTAAGAGTTGGCACAGTTGCTCCGTGGAGAGAATGGACCTGCTGCTCAGAGCATCTGATTTTACCCTTGACCAGACCTTATCCACAACATCCATGGTGTTCTGTATGTGGTGTTCTGTATGGGGTGTTCTGTATGTGGTATTCTGAGCTGCCAACCAAAGGGATGAGTACAGACAGCAGAAATTTGGACACATTGTAAGTAACACTGTTAATCATGCTAACAATCAATCTTGTTTGTAAATTTGGGGTAAACCATACAGAAGTCCAGATGACCTGCCTCAACCTTGGTAGACCTTTTATACTTTGTTTAAAGACTGTCCAAATAGAAACGTTGGTTACATACTGTAACCCCAGATTCTATGAGTATAGACGTAGCCCTTTAAGGCTGTCGCTGATGGGTTTATCCCGATATGCGAAGCATTGCACTGAAAAATTTAGGCCACACCCACCTGCTGTGTGGGCCCCACCCGGTCCGTATAAATTACGTTAAGAGCGGGAAATCGGCTCCCAAAATAGCTTTTTCTTCAGCCATTCAGGAGCCAGTGAGGCCCGACGTTTAAAGGGCTACGCCTATACTCATAGAATCTGGGGTAACAGTACGTAACCAACGTTCTATTTCGTATAGGCTTCGCCCTTTAAGGCTGTCGCTGATGGGTTAAGGGCAAAGCGGATGTTGTCCTCGCCTCACTGGGTCCATTCGAACACCGTATGAAGCAGAAGCTTGCCCAAAAAACGTCTTGTCACTCAGCTCCCCATGTGCATAATAACGCATTGCGTAATTATGTGTGCCATGCACAGACGCATGTTGTATAACTATGCGTTCTGAACGCATGAACGCCCTGGAAACTTCAACAGGGAAGGAAAAAATGCTGAAAAGAGCCATGAACCAATCGGTTTACGGCTGAACAGTATGAACAGATTAATAATAACAGGAGAGCTGATTATTAATCAAATGAACTGATTGGTAACAATAGTCGTGAACTGATTAGTGACAATAGAACCAAAACAACAATCACAACTTGAGATTGATAACAACATCTCACACTTAACAATCACAACTTGAGATTGATAACAACATCTCACACTGTAATGCATGCAGACAGATGTGAGTAAAACGGAGTTCCATGAAACAACAATATTCATTCTGTAAATACTAAGGACAGAATGTGTCATGGGACGAGCCGTCACATCACGTAGATAAAAGCAAATGAATGAGCAGGGTGTTGACCACGTGGCCGCACTGCAAAATGTCCTGCGTTGTCATACCATTATGACAACTGCAAGGCAGTCGAAGATGCGATACCCCTGGTTGAGTGTGCTCTGAGGTTGACAGGAGGCTCTAAATCTGATGCTCTGTAGGCTTCAGAAATGGCCTCACACAGCTAGTGTGACAAGCGCTGGGTGGATAATGGGCGACCTGCAGATGCATCTCTAAAATGCACAAACAAATGTTGAGTTTGACTCATTGCAGCTGTGCACGCTATGTAACATGTCAACGCCCGCACCGGACAGAGAAGATGAAAAGACGCAACTTCTTCTGATCTGTGGGGGGGGGGGGGGGGGGGAGAAACCCCTCCAATGATATCACTTTTGATTTAAAAGAGCTCGTGATGTTTTTAGGCATAAAAGCTGGATTCGGTCTTAGATCAGCTGAGCTGCCGTCAGCCTGAATTCTGAGACGTGACGGAGCGACAGAGAGGGCAGATAATCACTCACTCTCTTAACGGATGTTAAAGCCAGCAGCAGGGCTGTTTAAAGAGACAAGAATTTAAGTGGAACCTGATCCAGAGGCTCAAATGGAGCTTTGATCAGAGCCTGCAGGACCAGCATTAAATCCCACTGTGGAACAAGTGGGTGTGAAACAGGCCTGCGTCTCTGTACACCTTTTAGAAAACGCTTCATCAGCGGATGATTAAAAACAGTTCTGTTTCCGAACCCTTCGTGGCAGGAAGAGATGGCTGCAGCATACGTTTAATCGTGCTGGACGCCAAATTTCTGTCCATCAGCTGTTGTAGAAAGGACAGCATGCCACCTAATGGACATGAGGTGGCCTCTACACTCTTCTCTGTACACCAGCGCTGAAAAGCTGTCCGCTTTGATGTGTACAGCGCTGTGGTAGATGCAGCACGTGAAACCTGAATTGTGCGCACTACATCCTGTGGGAGACCCATTCTCTCTAAGCTGATCTGTTCAGCGGCCAGACCAAAGGTGCTGGCCTATTTCTGGGTAACTCCTGGTTGCTCCTCCTGCCTGGAGGAGAGCGTCCTCCCTCCACGGCAGTTTCCACGGGTGCCCCGACAGCAGGCGTTGCAGGACTGGGAACCATGGTGCGCTCACGCATTCAGGGGCCACCAGGAGAGCTGTCAATCCCTCCTCCTGAACTCGGTTCAGGAACCGAAAAATCAGAGGAGGTGGAGGAAAATGCGAACAGAAGCATTTTGGGCCATGGGTTGTGGGCAAACGCATCCACCCCCAGCGGTGGTTCGTCTCGCGGGCTCAGAGAAAACCATAATTGACACTGAGCATTTTCTCGTGTCACAAACAGGCCCACAGCTGCTATTTCAATCTGAGTCAAAATGCTCCGTCAGAGGATGATTAAAGGTTGTTCTGTCTCTGACAACTTTGAGACAAGAAGAAAACATGGCTGCAGCATACGATAATCGTGCTGAATGCCAGATTTCTGTCCATCGACTGCTGCAGAAAAGGACAGCATGTCGTCCAGTGGACATGAAGTGGCCTCTACGCCTTCTCTGTACACCTTTTACCAAACGTTTCATCATCGGATGATTAAAGCTGTTCTGTCTCGAAAATTTCATGACAGGAAGAGATGGCCGCATTGAACGTTTTACACGAGCTGAACGCCAGATCTCTGTCCATCAGCTGCTGCAGAAAGGACGGCACACCACCTAGTGAACATGAAATGGCCTCTACACCTTTCTCTGTACAGCAGTGCTGAAAAACTGACCAGTTGATGTGAACAGCGTTGTGGTGGTTGCAGCACGTGAATCCTGAATCGTACGCATTACATCTTGAGAGAGATCCATCCTCTCAAAAGGATCCGCACAGCGGCCAGACCACGGGTGCTGGCCTATTCTGATTAACTCCTGATCGCTCCTCCCGCCTGGAGGAGAGCGTCCTCCCTCCACGGCAGGTTCCACGAGCGCCCCGATAACAAGTGTTGTAGGCCTGGGAGCCATGATGCGTTCACGCACTTGGGACAGAGGAGCTGTCAGTCCCTCCTCCTGAGCTCGGTTCAGAAAAACGTGATATCAGAGGGAGAGAGGGAGGTGAAGAAGCATTACGACCACAGGCTGTGAGCAGACACGTCCACCCTTAGTGGTGGGTCGTCCCGTGGCTCCATGATAATTATAGTTGACATTGAGCGTTCTCTTGTGTTACAACAGGTCCACAACTGCTCGTAGGATTTCTGCTGCGTCTGAGCCATAGCTCTGGGTGGAAGGTCCCAGGTCCCCGTGCCACAAAGGACCGTCTTTGGACATCATATCCGTCCCCTGTTCAGAATACAGGAGATGTACCCTACTCCAATGGAGAGAAGATTGGGTGTGCCCCACACAGCATCTGTTTCACAATGTGGCACATGGGTTGAGCACATACATCTCCTGCCAGTTATGTATGCAACAGTCACTTGCTGTCTGTGTGAATCAAAAACCATGATGATTCCGCAGCACGGAGGCAAAGTGTTGAATCAGATTAAAAAAAAAAAAAATCCGTGCGACACTCGAAAAACATTTAAATGAGCTGCTGTGTGGAGAACCACAGTGCCCCCACAGCTCGTTAAATGCGTGTGCCTCTGTGAAGTCTGACATGTGTGACGTAGGTCTGCTGACGGAAACAGCTGATATCATTCAACCGGTTTCACGTGAGTTGCACTGCTGCCACCTGTCAATACAAACTGCTCAGCAGCAGATGTCCAGATAAAGCAGAATTCCTCTCCCTGCTCTGTGCGGCAGCTGCAGAGCGGCTCGGGCGCATTAATGGAATGTTGTTTCTCACAGTTCAAAATTAACAAATCTAGAATAAATCTCATCTTTCCGGTTGGTTAGGACCAGGGAGTGACGAGAGAGGAACCCTGTGTTTTCCTCTCCTTCTGAGACTCTGGAAATTCCATTTTAATCAGAATTTCCTGAACTTCTGCGAGAGGGGACGAGATCTGTTGTAGAAATGACAGAAAACGTCATTAGATTTCCTCTGCACCGGGGTTTGAGCTGTATTGCAGCGTGAATCCCCAGATTAAAATGGTTCGCCTATTGGTATGGAGCGCGCGCTCATTGCCACTCGTTTATAACGTTATCAAGCGGGCACGCGTTGATGCTGTGAACTCACATGCATGCTGATGTGAGCTGGTTCATGCTGAAAGAGAAAGGAAGAAAAAAAAAGGCGCGCCCCCGAGCATGCAAATCGTTGTACGTTTGCTGATGCTGCGGGACACAGCTCATCTGTGTTGTGCTCACGTTGAGTGCAGCTGCTCCGTGTAAACGCTTGGGGAGCGGGTGCACGTATGAGCCGACATGCCCTCAAGGGTCGTGTGTGCGCGCCCTCATTAATGCGACGCCTTAAGCGAGCATTGCCGCGGGAGCGCGCATTTGACGCTGGTGCGGTCAGGAAGCAGCGCGCGGCATCTGTGGGGCGAGGTTACCACTGGGCTTGATCTGTAGAACACGTTCATTCTTGGCTGCAAATCACGTGAGCTTTTTAGTGATTCCACGAGCTGCAGTAATAATTCAGAAAACCTTCTTCGAGGATGAAGGAGCGGAGCCGCTGTGAGGCTTGTGAAACAGTTTATGCAGCGGGAGCGCGCATTTGACACCACTGCGATGAAAACGCGTGTTGCTCCTGCCGAGAGTGAGATACGTTACTGGGCTCGTACCGCGGTCTCACATTAACGTTGACGTGAACGGCGGGCGCTGAGAGATGCGTGCGCGCTTTCATAACGCAGCGCCTTATAGGTGAAGGCTGCTCGAGCGCGTGTTGGCACCGCTGGCAGTGAATGAAATAACTTTAAAAGGCTCATTCATGATGAGTGTGTGTGATGGGGCAGCTTGTCAGATCATCCGTGCTGACAGGCTGGCTAAAAGACACTTCATCATAAAATGATGTTTATTCCACATCGTGTCATCAACACACCTCCAGCAAACCGACACCTGGTTATCTTCCCCTGAGCTCTGTTTGTTGTCCTAGAGGGCCCCCTGTTGGCGGAGTCCAGGAAAAATTGAACTTCCGGATGCCGAGGACGTCTGACGGGAGGAACTGGCGTAGCAGAGCTGGGGCGGCGTTGTGCAGCCATGGAGCATCTTGAAATGATCTCTCGCTGATGAAAGGCCCTCCAACAAAAAGCTTCTGTAGCTCTCCTGAGAGGAAGGTGGAGTGATGAGCCAGGAGAACCTCTGGGACCTCGTTCTCCGGCTGCAATGCGGGGCGGCAGACAGCAAAAGAGGCGCACCGGTTGGGGATGACGTCAGCTGCCCTGCAGACAGAGCGTACTACAGGGGCCGACAGCATCGTTAGCGAACAGCCGCGACGAGAGCGGAGCTAGCCGAAGGTCAGAGGGCCCACCATCTCTTCCCGCCTCTGAACGTGTACGCCAACAGCGTAACGTGTTGTTCGCTGCAGCCATCTGGAACGCATACTGGTGAGCTCAGTTGGAGAGCAGTGTCACCGTCTGGGTTACGCTAACTGGAGGCACGGGACGCTAGTCCACCTGGACATCTTGCTCCGATGAAGCCTCTGTCAGGCTCGGCTCCAGGGAGCGCTGAGGGAATTTCCGCTCGGTGAACCCCTGCTCTGGAGATGGGTGCAGACTGTGGAGACCGGCCCCCCCAATCTACCAAGAAAGCCGGCTGTGGCCTCGCCCGTAGGACGTCCTGTTGGGAAAACAAGGCCAGATGGATCAGGACGGTGAGCCGGAATGGAACCTAGAAAAAACAACCTTCCCGCCGGATCAACCGAACTGGCGGGAAAGGAGTGGGACGTAAAAAAGTGTCCCTTCATGCCAGCGGCTCCTGGATTATGCCGGGCAACCCCAGAGGGCGCCGTCAGCCGAGATCGGTGTGATCGCCGATGCAAAACAAGGTGGGATGAGGTGAGCATTCGCTCAGCCCCCCTCCACCGACACTACGCTCTCCAGGATGAAATGTAGCAACGGGGTGCTGCAGCAGAGCGCCACCTGTCCCGGAGGAACCATCCGATTCGCTCCGAGGGTCGGCGATGAGAGGAAAATTATAAGAAGGCGTTGTCCAGCGTGTAGCGACCTGTCACTGAGAAATACTCCTCAGCGCTTACCTTGAAACAAGACTGCTTGTCAGATTCTCCTCGGGGAGGAGGGCTTACCGGGACGACCGGAGGTCAAAGTGACGGGCCAAGCATTCTTAATAAAGGTTGGTCATCTACACAACTTTCCTTCTTCGTTCTTCTGACAGTGCTATTAGCTTGCTGAAGAAAAAATGGGAGCCGATTTCCCACTCTTAACGTAATTTATACGGACCGGGTGGGGCCCACAAAGCAGGTGGGCGTGGACTAAATTTTTCAATGCAATGCTTCGCAAATCGGGATAAACCCATCAGCGACAGCCTTAAAGGGCGAAGCCTATACGAAATAGAACTATTAAGAGCTGAATGTGAAATATATTATTTTTGTGAAAATAAAAAAAACTTCTCAATTTTTCTTTGAATTCAGGGAAATTGCTAAAATATATGTATAGATATACGTATACATATATAAACATTTGTATATATATATATATTTAAGAATATATATATATATATATATATATATATATGTATGTATGTGTATATGTATGTATGTGTATATGTATATGTACATGTATGTATATGTATATATGTGTATGTGTATATGTATGTATATGTATATGTATATATATATGTGTATATATATGTATATATATGTATATGTATATATATGTATATGTATATATATGTATACATAAGTATATATATGTATGGATGTATATGTATATATATATATATATGTATGGATGTATATGTATATATATAT
>NC_056504.1:28513185-28558969 GCF_014905685.2 Nematolebias whitei
TATGTATGTATGTATGTATGTATGTATGTATGTATGTATGTATGTATGTATGTATGTGTGTGTGTGTGTGTGTGTATTACACATTATGTAACGTTGTTTTTGTTAAACATTTATTTCATAGAATAATGTTTATGTCCTAATTATACTTCAACTTCACAACATTTCAGGACTTTTTCGTCCTAAAGCCAAGTACTGGAACATTGTTTGAAACCGTTTTAATGAAACTAGCCTTAAAGTTCTCCTGATCATCATTATTTTTTTCATATTAACAACAAACATCAAATACCTACATGTTGTCTTGCATTGTTTTATGCTCTTTTGAACATTGATAATTAATAACCTGCATTAAAATCAAAGGCCAACAGATCCAAACCCCAAACAATCAGAACCTAAACAGTCAGATTCACATTCAAATCCAGTTACATGCAGTCCAATTCAATCATGTTACTTTACAATTCAAAACAATTAGATTTAACAAAATTTCCAAGCCATAAAGTTTAAAATTGTCTAAGAAAGTCAGTGTCAAGCCTACAAATTTAACATATTAAAAGTGAAACAACCAACAAAGAGCCCTCTCCTTTTTACCCTTCTTTATGCATTTCTTCTATTTTTAATCAAATCTCTAGTTTAATTGATTTTTATACCACTACATTGTGTATTTGTTCATATTTTACTCTTGATTTCAGAACTTGTATCGTATGTTGTTAGCACATTTGAATAAAGCTAGTTCATGTGAGCAGTATCTCTTTTTTTTTTTTTTGGCCTTGTAGGTGAGTCAGTATACGTTTGCAATGTGCAGCTATAGAGAGAAAAAATCTGAGCCGCAGGAACTTCTGCAGTTGGACGGGTATACTGTGGACTACAGTGACCCTCAGCCAGGTCAGACAACATAATGAGAAGTAATACAACTCCATGTATACATACACACATGACATAACTATTTAAATACTTCTTCTCCGACATCATATCCTCTCAGGCCTGGATGGTGGTAGGGCTTTCTTCAATGCGGTGAAGGAGGGCGACACTGTGATCTTTGCCAGCGATGATGAGCAAGACCGCATCCTGTGGGTCCAGGCCATGTATCGCGCTACTGGCCAGTCCCACAAACCTGTTCCACCCACTCAGGTCCAGAAACTAAACTCCAAAGGGGGTGCTTCAGCTCAAATGGATGCCCCCATCTCTCAGTTCTGTAAGTAACCCAAAACATAACATATAGTCACTGAGGCAGAAAGCAGTTTCCATCCGCAGCACAGTGAAAGCTCTAACTCATAAATGTGTCACGCCATGCGCTCCACTCTGCAGCCACGAGCAATAAAACTAACACACAAGCACGCGCACCCAGGCATTGATTGCTCACAGATCCCTTCAGTAATTATGAGCTTCCACTCGTCATCACTCCCTGCCTTTACCTCCAACCCTTCCCCACCCCCAGAACAGGGTTTTAAACAAGCAGTTCCATGCTACTTCATCAGTTGGCTTACAAAGAACAGTCATCTGGAAACAGACTTCTTCGCCCAGAAGCAGTGAATTTCAAATAAACACCACATTTACAGTTTGAGCATTCTAATCGAGCCCATGCTAATTAAATTTGGTAGAGGGCGCATGTGGTCCTGAGACATGTTGTAGTGTCTCTTCATGACAACCCAGTCAGATATGTTAAGGTTCTTCTAATCAATCTGTCACTGTACTTTTGAGCAGTCCCAGGTCAGGTAGCAAAGGGAAGGTAAGAATGACTTAGTGTGGTGTCTGTACCAGCTTTGGTTGTAATTGTCTTTTGTGTCCCACTTATTTTAAAGATGGTCATCAGTTCTGACAGCAATTTTCTACTCTGAATGTACTCTGGTTGGTCTTAGGTTTTAGTACTCTTACGTTCAAGTGCTTACTACTGTTCCTTTGCCCACAACAGCACTTACCTCTTATTTACTAGAAATATTGTCACATACTGATTGACGACTTCTATTAATAGATCCTGCTATTCAGAGATTATTTGTGTGCATTTTTTTCTTTTCACTTTTTAGGTCAAGAATAACCTATTTTTTATCTTGAATAAATACATTTCTAAAATAAAAATGGAAAAACAATTGGCATTAACACAGACTCAGGTTCCCACTGATATTAGTAACAATAACTGTTCTAAATACTTTTTTTTTCGCCTTTTGAAAACTGCAGAAGGCATAAATTGGATCAGATACTCAGAATCCCATCGCATAAAATTCTGTGTTGTTTCTTCATTGGTTTTTGTCCAGTATGTGATCGTTCTTGTGGTTAGTTGACTTCTCTGATGCCAGCTGTCACCATTCAAAGCTTCCTCACAGCGGCACAGACCTACTCCCCCTCCCTGAAACATTGTAGCCCACCTCGCGTACATGTTTCACCTCCTGGTGCTCTTAAAAGGCACTGGGATCATAACATACGTATAAAGCCCTCATTACTCTGCTGCAGTAGAAAAATAGGAAACAAAGCTCAGTGAAGGTCCTGAGTACATTCCACAAAATGAGTTTATCATGAAAGACATTTAGTGCACATTGTATGTCACAAGTGTTCTGTTGAAAAGGGAAACAGATAATGTCTTGGAATTTTTAACCCTCCTGCTGCCCTTAGGTCAAAAGTACCCCTGAGGCCTGGGGTATTTTTGACCCAAGGAAAAGCAAAAATGGTTAAATTAGCAGAAAGGTCACTTTGAATAATTACTGCTAATGTTTTTTCAAATAAAAAAAGAGTTTTGCCTAGATGTAGTTGTGTAATTATTTGATACATGTAGACAAATAAATAACCAGCATTATAGATACGCTCAAAAGAGAAAGACGAGTTTCACAAGTTCCCATAGACTCGCATATGTATAGTTGTCAGTTGCATTTGTGGTATTAATTAAAGGAAAACGTTTTACATAAATGGTATCGCATTGGTTCGGAAATATTTCTACACTAATAAGCAATGAGCTAACAACCTTATTTTGAAAGTTCCTGCAGAGACCAGGGCTTTAGAGCTGTCACTACCCCATATGTTTTATACTTTATTTTTTTTCTAATACAGAAATCTGCCCCGCTGAAGTTTTAAAAGGCTGAATCGTGCTAAATAGACAAAAATGTGCCTTGTTCTTTTGTTAATTAGCCTCTCTGTGTATCATTTTGAATCACTGTTTAAAAAAAAAACATTCCAGTAATCCCTCGATTATCGCTGGGGTTACGTTCCACACACCCCTACGATAGGTGAAAAACTGCAAAGTAGGAATGCTATATTTATTTTAGTATTTATATACAGTAGTCCCTCGTTTATCATGTGGGATCCGTAGAAAAACTGAAGTAGGAATAGTAATACATGTAGTAAATAGTAGTTTATTTTATATATATATATATATATATATATATATATATATATATAAAGGTGTTTTAAATCCTTCCCATACTCTTGCAATATTCTAAACAATGTTTCTAAACTCAAAACACTCTAAAAGAGCACATAATGTCATGATTTCAGCTCCCTGCCTCCTCTGCTCTTTGCCACCCGCACGCGCTCTTGGCCACGCCCACTTCTCCGCTGCACGGTGAACAGCTGATCAACTGCTGGAGGAATTTATCCTGCCATGTGGGCTGCACAGAGGTGCAGGAGATGCTAATTAATTCAATAAAATTAATTTTAAATAAAAATTCCATGCCGTTCGTGAGTCTCATCCATCAATCAGCCGATTGTGTGTCATGTCCAATCTTATTTTAAAAAACTGCGATAGAACGAGTCTGCGATAAATGAACTGCGAAGTAACGAGGGACTACTGTATACTTTAAGGCTTTATAAACGTTTCCCACACTCTTGCAATGTTCTAAACTCTTAAACTTGTGTAATTTGAATAACATATGTATATGTACTGTACAGTACTGCAAAATTTTACTCACCAGCTCTGCAGAACAGCAGCTCAGTTACGGTCCGCTCAGTTCCAAATCTGCAGACCTACCCTGCAGCAACGAAGCCCACCGCCCCGTCCAGGTTGATTTGCATGTGAATAATTGATGTTTAGGAAGCTTCAGGATTATTTACGACTTTCCTGCCAGTTCTGTGAGCTTAATGGATAGTGTAGATTTACTTTGGAAGCTTTCCCTCCATTTCAGCAGAAAGCAGTGGTCGGAAGCACTGTTGGCTTCTGGGTAGTGTAGTTCCTTGACTGGCGTTACAGTATAGGCTTATTGAAAGAAAACTACAAAATGGTGGCGCCTGTCCAAAGTATGTATATATTTTTTGTTAACTTTTTATCCCGTACTGTCCCCTTCGAGTAATATTAAATTGACTATCGTTAAAAAAAAAAAAACATGAAAGAGCGAGTCCACAAAGTTGCGAGGGAAGATTGTAATGCTTAAAACTGGGTTTATTATTGAGTATTAACTAATTCCATATGTGTTTGCCAATTTCCCTTTTAACAGGAAGCTTTGGGTTTGATCAGACTGGGCTACAGTGCTCAGCTTTTAATTCCTTACTCTTTTTTTTTTTTTCTTAATCCATAAAACAAAACAACAAGACTGCAGTGGAGTGATGAGGATCATAAATTCTGTTTTTCCCTCCTCTGTCTTTCTTCTTGGCTCTGTCTGTCTGTCTTCCTCTTCCACTTTCTAACACACTTCAACATCCGTTGTTCACTTGTGCTCGCACACCACCACCTGCAAACGTCCATGTTGGTATATAGGTTGTTGTTTTTCAGTTGTGTTTTCTTCTTCATGCTTCGCCTGGACCTTTAAGTAATGCAGCTGCTAGGTCAGGGTCTCTCGTGATTGCTCTCCTCCAGCCTTGTTGCTAGTCTTTATGTTATTCTGGTTTGTCCCTTCTTACCCTGCTGTCTTCTAGCTGGACTCAAGGGTAAGTGCTTCCCTGTAGCCGGCACTGCTCAGATAATCCCCGCCGATTATCTGACAAATGCAACGTTCTTTCTCTCTTCTTTCCCCTCTTCTCCTGTTTTCACGTCTCGCTTCATGTCTTAGATATTAGTTAACTTTTTTTGGTTTGTTTTTTAATGACCTCAATTTGAGGGTCAAAGTAGAAGCATCCATTCGTGCCCGTATAGGATGCATGTATTTTATATCTAAGATCTTATGATTTGACTTAGTAATGACTGAAGTTTATATTATAGTTCTTTCTGCATAATTGCCTTCTCTCTTTATCCTTATTGGTGGCTGGATCCCTCAGAGTAAAGCAATTTGATGCTAGTATGATTACATTAGTGGAAAATATTATGTGTTATGAGAAAGGCTGTGCAAGTAAAATAAAACTCGAGAGTAAAAAGCTTTATTAACTTATAGCAGAACCTCAAAATATTAGATGTTTGAATTGATTTAATTTAAAGATCGTTCAAGCTAATCTGCATTGCAGTGGTTTTTCAAAAATAAATCCAGTGCATGAGTTTTTATTTGATCACGCTTTGCTTCTGAGGGCTCAATTGCTTTTAATTATTTTGTTTTTGAGCTTTTCTTGATGAGAGTTGGCAAATATGCATGCGGAGTATTCTGAATGCCAAAGACAAGGAGTAGCCACTGCCGCCCCTTCTTACAAGAAAAAAATACTCCGAACCCCCCTCCTCCCTTCTTCCTCCCATCGTAGATGGTCCTGTAGATAAAGGCTAGTCCGGTGTGACAACTCCATTAAAAAAATAATAAAGGAGCGGTATCATTTTGATTTCTTTTGACTGCCCTTGTTTGCCTGAATCTAGGAGAACACCTGTGTCATGTGTCCATACTTCTGTACAAACACGAGAGTTTTGATTCATTTGCTCATTTTCCCAGAGAATGACACAGTCTTTTGCCCCTGTCGGCTCCATGCTATTTACCCATGTTCTTGCACCAAATTGTATTGCTTACCCTATTAGAGAACTCCGGTAGTGGTATGCCTGTTAGTGTGCTCCTTAGAGATCATGAATACACTGCAACATCGAGTATTGTCAACTTGCAAATGCGTAGAGAAGAAGAAGAAAGAAAAAAAAAATGGAATGCACAAAAGCTAAAATGCTAATTTGAAAATGGGTCTGCAGATGTGCATGACATTTAAAGGCTTATTGAAAAGTCACTCCATTCTCTAGCATGTTGTGATTTATGCAAAATATCATATTTACTTTGGTGAACTGGTCGTTTTGTTCATGTGAGTTATGGTAATTCTTCTGGACTTCTGTGTCATCTTTTTAAATCTACCTAATGTGAATAAATTCCACCCAACGTGTCACAAAGACCATTCCCATGCATTCACTCTAGATGTTTTCTCTTCACTTCATCAGTTATTTTGCATCCTGTCCACAAGTAAAAGTCATTTTCACTCCTCACCGAACTGTTGTACCAACCATCTTCTCTTTCATCCTGTTGCATCTCTCACCTAGTCCTGACTCCTCTGTAATGCCTTTAGCCATCTTCTTCTTCAGTGTTTCACTTCTCTAAGTGTTACTGTGCAGATATTTAATTGTGGCCCACTCTTCCTGTCTTGTCTCTTTGTTTTCCTCTCAGTTGCCTACTTTCATTGTTCATATTACTAAGACAGAGCTAAAAGTGTGCACCTTGTAGGTTCTTGTTTTAGACAGTTTTCTTGAATGTTTAGAGCTCACCTTACACCTGGAGGGTGACCTATGTCACATGCACTGTCCTCTGTATCTCAGTCCTGCCCTGCTGAGATCAGGCCTTCACTTCCAGCTCCCACCCACTCATCATCACTCATGTCTGTTTCTTGGACAGAAACCCTGTCAATCACGCTGACTGTACCTCCTGTGTTTGGAGTCCCCCTTGTCCTTGTCTTTTTGTCCCTTTCTCTCAAACAGCTGTGTTATGTACAGAGCAGACATTTTCTTTTGAGTAGCTGTGATCTGTAAACAAACAAACAAATAGATTAGTCCATCTGTGTTTTCTAAATCCATGTGTTATGCAGTGATTTATTATTATTATTTTTTTTTTGTAGCGTTATGTTACTGATTCTCCTTAGACATTTTTGCAGAACAGATGTTTTACTAACTTGATTTGTTTTTTGAAGCAAGATAAAGAGAAAATCCAAGTAGAGCTTAGAATTCAATATGGAGGGGAATAATAATACAAACATTAATTAACATATAAACATCATCTGCAACACAATGTAGAAGCAGTTTATTCAATACAGTATCTATTTTTTTTTCCAAGTTCTAATCAACCAGACTTTTTGTTTTGTTTAGTTTTACCATTTCCTTGTCCTTTTTTTACCAGCACACTTTTTAGAATGTGTCAGGACCTGAGTGACAACGATTGCGAATGGCAGAATCTATTGAAGACATGAGGAAAAGCTTCATTTCATTTCTCTAAAAGATCCGTTTCAGGCAGTGTGGCATGTAAAACTGCAAACAATTGAAGCCCCCCGTCCCTCAGAGTTTAGCTTCATATTTAAAGATTCCCATTCACTAAAACAAAACCAACAAAAAAAAAAAAATGTTCTTTACGCTGTCCAACACAATGCAAGTTGACAATGTAAGCTGTAATTGTTATAATTTGCCCTTAGCAGTAGCCCAACAGTCCGGCTGTGTTGTGCTGAAGACTCTGTCTGCCTTTACCTCATTGATGTCCTCTTTTCTGAACTGTGTGTTTCTCCTTGTGCCGTTGGGCTGGATAGATGCTGACAGAGCTCAGAAACATGGCATGGATGAATTTATCTCCGCTAACCCGTGTAGCTATGACCACGCCTCGCTTTTTGAGATGTTGCAGAGACTCACATTGGACCACAGGCTCAATGACACATTCTGCTGCCTGGTGAGTGTCGCTCTGCCTGGGAAGAGCTTTCCTGGAAAAGCAGCGTGGGCTGTTTTATTGTTTGCTGGCTCGCAGTGTTTTGGTCTCCATGTGTGTTTGTGTCGTGCAGGGATGGTTCAGCCCAGGCCAAGTGTTTGTCTTGGACGAGTACTGCGCGAGGAACGGAGTCCGAGGTTGTCACAGACATCTGGGTTACCTGCGCGATCTACTGGAAAGGGCAGAAAATGGAACTATCATTGACCCCACTCTTCTTCACTACAGCTTCGCTTTTTGTGCATCCCATGTTCATGGGAACAGGTGTGCTTTAATCTCTTATTTGATATTGTTTGGATATTAACAGCAACATTCACCAGGTGTGCCTGAAGGTATCGGTGGGCTGTAGGGCAACAGTTTGACATCACACCTGTTTCAGTTTCTGTCTTTGTGAACCAGATGAATAAAAGATGCAAGTTCTTTTTGTTTAGTTTTAAACGTAAAGTCTTAATCTATATTGTTTACAAAGTATTGCTTAACTGGATTTTTCATCACAGATTGAGCTTCTGTTTTCCTGCTTTAAATCTTATATCAAGTCAGTGTATTTTAATGTTTTTTCATGTTACATTGCGGCATGATTATATACCAACAGTGAAACAACTTTACATCCAATTTTAGAGCTTTTGTGCCTTAAAGGGATAGTACAGATATTTTGAAGTGTAGTTCTGTAGAAAGGTTGTGAACAATAAATGGTATACCTGTTGTAGATGGCTCTCTGTTCGGAGAAATAGTTTAATTCTGACTCCATTGATGAGCTAATGGCTTGTCCTTTTTGGGGTAAAGACCAAAATTAATTATTGTTGTCTTAAAACTATGCCAGTTTCAAATAATGTTGTCAGGGAAAAATCACAGGTTATATACTTTTATGGTACAGTCAGTTCTGAGCTACACCATCATTCCAACAAAATATTGTAATAGTTCTGCTGGAAGTGACACAAGCTGCATAGGAAGACTACAGCTAGTTGCTGCTGCCACAATTCCTGCTTTCAAAGAACCACAAATTTGATGGAAACAACTTCATCATTCAAAATTATTCACGACATCAAGGTTTATAAAATGGTAATGGCAACGACTGTTGGGATTTTTTTAAGACACTAAAACATCCACATTGGTCTGGCCCAGTATCTCATCAGTCTGGTCAGAGTTAAACTTTATTTCTCGCAACTGAGGTCACTTGGAGACCTAATTATATTTTATTGAATCGTGATAAGTTTTTATCACCTTTTGAAATAAATCCAGAGCCGTTCATGTTGAATCATTTCTAGCAGTTTTGAGAAATGGTGCTAAAAGCCAACAGCTTATGTTCTAGTTTACATTAAATCTAAAAGAAAACTCAATTAGAACAGAGATTAAACATTATATGCACCATTTTGTGTTTTTCTGCATGTTTTTTTTAATCATTTATAGCTGTTCTTCTATTTCAGTTGTTGCATTTTTTTTTTTTGGTTGTCTTTTTCTGTTTGGCACATTCTGTTTTAATTCAGCTGCATGTCTCCCTATTTTTCTTGTTTTCTACCATTTTTTTTTCTTTGGTTTTCTTTTGTCTTTGTCTTCTGTTGGCATAGTCTCTTACTGTCCATATTATTCATCCTCCCATGCGTCCGTTAAAGTCAGAGAGGGCAGCAGTTACTGGGGGCCGCTGGGCTATGAGCCCCTAAGAACCCCACAGAGCTTCCAAAGCCCAGATCCTCATGCTGCCTCTAAGCGAGCACGCATATTCAAGTTTAGAATGAGAAGGGAGTCCTTTCAAGGTGAAAAAAGGTGAGCCTCGAGTTAAAAAATAAAATCAAATCGTACAATTTGCTGTCAGCTCCTCTGAAGTTGAAAGTGGTCCAGCAGTGCTGATGTTTTTGGCTCTTTTCAATAAGAGCTAGCAGATGTTTAGCTGCAGAATTATAGCTGGTCTAAGTGTTTTTGTGTGGTCCTCGTAGGCCAGATGGGCTGAGCACAGTGAAAGTGGACGAGAAGGAGCGCTTTGAAGACATCAAAGAACGGTTGCGCGTCATTCTGGAGAACCACATTGTAAATTTCAGGTGAATGCCAGCGCACCAACAGGACATTACTTGTGCATATTTTCTGTTCAGCTGTCACATGTCGAATCTATGTTTGCTCTTGTAGATACTGTTTCCCTTTCGGTCGTCCAGAGGGTGCGCTGAAAGCCACTTTATCTTTGCTGGAGAGGGTTGGTAAACGCAATAAAAGCGATCTCGTATAAAATGTTCTTTAGGGTTTAATAAAAAAATATTAAGAGCACGTTATTTTGCTTTTATGTAGGTCCTGATGAAGGATATTGTGACGCCTGTTCCTCCAGAGGAAGTTAAAGGAGTTATCCGCAAATGTTTGGAGCAGGCCGCTCAGCTCAACTACCAGCGGATCAAAGAATATGCCAAAATCGAAGGTAAACAGAACAACTCACTCAGGCGACAAATGATTGCTGGAGAAAATGTCATTACGGTGTCAGAAACATTTCCACTGCATTACCATAAAGTCCCACTGACAATGTTGTTTGGTTTCAGATTGAATCATCAGTCATGGGGATTTAAAGTAGAAAAGCAGAATAAATACACACTTTATTCCCTTTATCTTCCAGTTTGACTCCAGTGTGAGACTGTTTGTCACTATGAACTGTTTTTTTTTTTTTACATATGTTGAATTCACACATCAGCTTATTTGCGTTCAAATCCCAAATGAGCTGTGGCATCCCAAATGATTTGTGACAGTTTTCTGCTCACCTTCTGTCTCAGTCCAATAACTCTCTCCTTTGTTTCAGGCCTGCTTTAGCTCTGTGCTGTTCTGTAGGTCAAGTTGGCTTTTGTGTAGAGGTGTGTGAGTAAAAATGCATTCAAATCCAAAGCCCTGAAATCTCTTTATGTGCTGATCTCTCATCGTGCCTTGACTTTCCAACCTGTGCAGGCCTCTGACTCTAGATGAGTGGCAGAAACTGTCTCAGCTCAGTTGAATGTCCACTCGGACTCCCGGTCGATGCATACTCCCCCTCTCCCACTGTAGCTCTGGCTTACAATCTACTGTCTCCCTGTCCTTCCCTGTCTGCTCTGCTTTTTTTTCTTCTCACACAGTTGTTGGCTTTGCAACCGATTTCACTTTGTTTGGCTTTTTTAATATGAAATAAGTTGCTTTTGACCAAAAATAATGCTGGGATTTAAGCAAAAGTGGTGCGTTCACAGTTTGTAAGCCCTAAAGAAGTGCATTTGTATCTGTCAGAAGGTGTTTAAATTACATGCAGATGTAAATGTGAGGAATGTTTCTTTGTGGAGAATTACAGCCTTAGAATTTAGAGATGCACCAATTAATGTTTTCTAGACAGATTTGGATTTTTTTTAAAGCTTTGATCTGCTTCTTACACATTTTTCCTTCTTTGTTGGGTTTTTATTTTAATTTTAATTTTTTATATTAACTTCCAAGTCTTCTTCACCTAGTAATATTTATTTTATTTATCTTATTGCTAGCAACTGCATAGCTGTGTTGCATTTGCAGACAGGTAAAAAAAAAGTTTTTTGAGTGCCTATCACCAGTCAAGCTGAAAGTCTGTGCATTCTGCTCACTCTGAACAACCAGAGCACCAGAAGTAAAAACACAGCTTTCATTTTATTTGTTTAGTTTCATTTGTCCACATTAAATAAATGCAATAAACCCAAGGATATTTCAAGTCAGATTATCTCAGAAATAAAGAACATTTAAAAGGGGATTCACAAACTTTTGGACACCACTGTACAAACCAGCATTAACCACCTGCATGTGCTATGAGACACAACACGACCTTTCTTTATTGGCATGAATAAATATAATTAATAAGCAAACATTAGTGGCATAAAGACAATATTGAAATTCTTATTCTCCCTTCTTGGTATTTCCAGAGTAAAGCCCTACATGCACATTGAAAGCAAAGCGTTTATGTTTATGCCATGAAAGAAACCCTCGAGGGTGCTAAAGATATTAAGGCTTTAAGTCTTACTATCTTTCCATGCTATTTGATTTTACTCCCCACTGTCCGTGTGAGGTGCCTGTTTCAGAATTAAATATATATATATATTTAATATACTTTTACCATTGGTCCTCCCACCCAGCAAAATGTCGTTTCACCGGGACAGCCCTCTTCCCAGTGGCTTCTAACCTCCTTCATGCCCTCTTCTGACCTCAGCCTCTTGCATGCTACAATCCTGTTTTTGTTATAGGGAAAAAGAGGGAAATGTATGAGCACCCTGTCTTCTGCTTGGCCTCTCAAGTGATGGATTTAACCATCCGTGAGTACCTTCATCATCCTCTCCTCCCCAGCTCCCCCACCCACTTCCTCTTTTTGACGCTTTTTCACCTCATCCCTCCTCTCCTCCTCCTCCTTCAAAGATGCTGCCATGCTTGTTTTGATCTGTGCCTTTATGTGTCAGAGTGAGTGGGGAGCGCACCAGTCGACAGATCTGTGAAGTGCCACACCGAAACAGTCGGGGGTCCACTTTTGTAGCTCCGTCTGTTTGTGATGGACATGAATGAGCCGTCTGGTTTGTAAGCTTCTTTCTTTTGGTTGGATGCCCATTCTTTTGACTTGAATGCATTTTTATACAGCTTGCATTGTTACTTCCTGCAGTCATTCGGCCTGTTCATGACTCACTAGCTTTGCCAAACAGGTAGGCCTTTTTTCCTCTTTATGCCACCAGCTATAGTGAAGGAAACTTTCAGCAGAGCATTTGAACGGGATCACAGGTGAAATGGTTTCAACAGTTTGTATTTTAACTCTAATCAAACCAAGTCACGCAGAGTGTCCTGTCTATGACGCCTGTACTGTATCTGTGTCCTGTTTGTTTACAGTATCGTAAGCTTTGTCTGTCTGTTAACAAACATCTTGACGCTTTTTTAATTTCCAGTTTTCCACAGGCTAATGTTTCACTGTTTATGTGTATTTTGTTTTTTAATTTTTGTTACAGTTTTTTGTGATGTGTGTCTGTTGCATAGAAACCTCACTTCCTGCAGCTGAAACGGTCCCAGCAGGTTCTTTGAAAGGGTCACCTGATACCGAACAACTCCGACCCCCCCACCCCCACCCCCGCCCACTTCTTTATTGTGAACCTAATCACAGAAACATGCTAAGTCTAAATATCTCCTCTTTATCTTTTCTCTCTCTTTTTCTTGCTGAAGTTGAGAAAGGTCAAAAGGATCAAAAGGATCCAGGTGATGCTTATAATTTAGCTACAGCACACACACACATACACACACACACACACACACACACTTCTTACTTTTTATCCTTGCATATATTTTATTTTATGTTAATCGCTATACAAATGCATTCATTCACCTGTAGCATATCTTTCATACGTTTATAGAGGCACAATAATTTCATGTGAGTAAACTTTTTTAACATATAAAATGTGGAGATTGCACTACTTTATATTTGATAATAAAATTGATATGCCGTCCTGTAAAATATTAATCCTATATTTACAAAAACTAAATTATTTTGAGTCATTTGAACTGTTTTTACTTTGAAGCAACTCTAAAAGCTACAGAATGATCTAAGTGGTGATATTATTTTAGAAAAACATCAAAATGATAGAGTAATACAATCTCTTACAAAAATTACAAGTTATGCGTTTGTCTATTACAAAAATTATGGCACAAGATAAAGTTTAAATGTTATCTACATCATCAAATAAGCTCATCAAAGCAGCACAACTTGGTATAGAAGTCATCTATCCTGTTAGATCATGAGGTTATATACAAATCCACATTTTCTGAATATGAAATGTTTTTGTTTAAAATCATGTTTTAAAGTCACCTGCTGGTGACGCTGTAAAAATTGTATTTTACAAGTGTAAAGGCAAACATTTGCCATTAAAATACACATTTTTAGTCCGTTTTTACCTAAATAGCAGCATAATAATGTTCTTCTGTCAGATTATTTATTCTATGGTTAAATGAAGCTTAGCTGTAACATAAAAAAACAACTATATTTATTATTTTGGAGGGGGTTATCAGTTTTTTTTCATTCTTCTCTAAGTGTCTAAGGTTATATGGTTATATGGTTAAGGTTAAACATGTAAGAGTAAATTTGGTTTAATCTTTGACTTCTCCACTTCATTCAGCGAAATGTCCTGAAGACAGACATTGAACAGAGAATCTGAATTTATTTAAATAATACTCTGTGGAGTTCCCAGTGGTCAATATCTTACCTGCAGTAAAAATCCCTCCGAGCATTGTCACTTTGGTATATGAGCTGAGCTAACGGTTTGTGCAAATGAGGACAATTTCAAAACAAATTTAGCTCAAATCTAGTCTCAATATTAGTAGTGGTTCTTGCAAACAACATCTTATAAACCTTTAAAGTGCATTAAGAGCTTAAAATAGTTTGTAATTTGTAACCATTTACAAATGGTAAATGGACTGTACTTATATAGCGCCTTTCTGTCTTATTTCAAGATACTCAAAGCGCTTTACATTACAATCTGTGCCTCATTTACCCATTCATACAGCACTCTACATCTCTACAAAGCTAATTGAACAAATCACTCTAATGAGACTAATCAGTGCTTTAGATCACATTCAAACACTGATGGGACACACATCAGAGGCTATGAGGGGTTCAGTGTCTTGCCCAGGGACACTTCGGCATGTGACTACTGGTGGATTCGAACCCCCAACTCTCGCATTGGAGGACGACTGTGAACAAGTGAACAAGTTGTGTGTAGTTCGTTACCAACAGTGACTTATGTGAAACTTAATATAGCAAAACAGTACTGTTCAATATAATTGGTCAGAGTAACATTTAACAGGAAAAGAAGGCAGTGGAAAATGAAATAGCTTTTGTTTGAACTATGAGGATTTTGATTTGTGCATTGCAATAATTTTGAATTAGATCATTTCTCTAGTCTAGTTTAAAATGTTTGATTTTGCAATGAGTGATTCACATCAAGGGACTTTAAGACTGGCTTGGTACTCAGTGTAAATAATGACAGACTTTTAAATAATCATCTAATGCAAACAGCACTGTGAAGGCAAGTAAAATAGTGTTTGCACCAACCATTAAACTGTAGACACTGGTAATATCTTAAGATGAGAGAAATCTGTTGTGGTTGTGCTCTGACTAGCAGTTAGCTCATCCCTTTGAAAGAGCGTCTGCTTGATCTTCTGAATCGAAAAGGCTTCTTTCACTGCAGGTAAGATACTGACCACATGCTGGTGAAGGTTCTCAGTCATTCCGGTCATGATCAATTAAAAAAAAAAAGATGATGTTCCCATCCCACATAATCCAAAAACATGTCCCCACAAAGACAGGAAGCAAGGACTGTTTTTTTTTTTTGCAAATCAGCAAACAAATAAAGTTCTATAGAACAGAACAGGAAGAAGAGCAAAGACAAACACATTACCATCCCATATGTTGCTGGAATATCTTTAAAATGCAAAACATTTTTCTCCAAACACAACATCCCGGTACATTTTAAACCCAACAGGACCGTCAGATGGAGGCTGGTCCATCCCAAGGACAGAACCACTAAACCCAAACTGGGCAGTGTGGTGTCTGCAGGTCAGTGAGGAATGTTCAGACCAACTGAACAAGCTCTGCACAGATGCAGAGCTCCACTCCAGAGAGCAGCTCTTCAGGACCACACTCAGACGTCCACCTACACCTCAAGGATAAGGGACACTCGGCTGAGGACCAACATGTTCATGTTTTAGACAGAGAAGACACAGATGGTTTGAGAGGGGGGTGAAGGAACACGTTTGTCAAATAAGAAAAAAACAACATTAAACAGTGGAGGAGTTTAAGTTCAAGAATTTTTATTATCCCCGAGGGGGAATTTGTTTCACAGTCAGTAGAGATACAAAACATCCATACTACACAAGACATTGAGACGTTAAAAACTGTATGGAAATCGTTGTTCATTGAGAAGCCTGATCTCTACAGGGATGAATGAGTTTTTCACTCCATTTGTTCCATATCTGGGCAGCAGATACCTGCGTCCAGATAGAAGCAATCTGAACTCATCATGGAGTGGGTGATCAGGATCTGCCAGAATCAACCTGGCCTCGTTCACTGACCTCACCTTGTGTAGGTCAGTGAGGTTCTGTAGGGCTATGCCAGCAGTTTTGCTGCGCATCCTAACAATCCCCGAAAGTTTGTTCCTGTTTTTGCATATTAACAATCCAAACCGACAGATGAAGGTGAAAGTTAAAAGAGACTCAATAAAACATTCTCATTAAAGCTGACTCAACATTAAAGGAGGTCTCAGATTTAAACTTTTAAAAACTTAAAATGCAGCATTAGGCCTGATTCCAGGTCAGCTCCTCTTCAACTCACACCTTCATGCAGGTGACCAAAACATCTCTCATGAGCCAGACTAACAAAGAACCCAACGAGTCTCTATTGTAGTTCCAGTCTCATCTGCAGCTGAATCTAGATACATGACCGGGCCTCTCCTGCATTTCTTTAAAGCTGGCAACTCCACACACTCCAGACATTTTAGAACTGATAAAGCCTCCAAGACAGGAAGCCAAACATCTTATGCTTCAGAATAGAAATCCATTTGTTTTTATTTTTAACCTTTTTTTTAATTAATACTGATCACAACTCCACAGAACACCACTTCTAATTGGTTTTTAAAGCCAGAAATAAAGTACAATGGAACAGTCTGTATACAGGTTTACACACGTGGGCCAGAGAGAGAAAAGCTTTATTTGCATAAATAAGGACTGTAGGAGTGTAATGAACAAGTGCAGTTTCCTGCTTCTAACAGCCTTAGTCTGTCAGACTAGAATGATGCTGTATGCAATTTATTTACAAAACATTTAAAGCAAAATGACCTGCATGACTAAATAACACCAAAAAGTAGAACATTTGTCAAAAAATAAGATTTGATTTTTGTACTTTGTATCTCACAACTGTCAAACATGCAGTCAAACATTCAAACTGAGTGTTTTTTGATGACAAAAATAATTTCAACACTCCTACAATGGCATAAATTGAATCATCCTCTCAGTATTTCCCAATATAAACAATCATGCTTAAAATGTGCAGTTGTATATGTTGTAATATGCAGTTGTAATATGTATATATATATATATATATATATATATATATATATATACTCACACACACACATATATATAAGTATTTTTCACCAGTACGTAAGCCTTTTTACTAGAGCTGCTTTACCTGATAAATGTCTTTTCTAAATGCTACAACAGTGGTAAATAATCAATCAAAAAGCCCTCTAATCAAAGCTGCCTTTGAAAAACTGTTACTGTTTTATGTAGAGTTATGTATTTATGTGCTTTTGATTTCAGATTTGTGTTGCCATTCAGTACCATGTTCAAACTTCACACAGTGATCCCACATTGTTGTTCTGTTTTAATGAGTCCATCTCACGACCTGTCTCTGTCTTCTCACATGATCCTGGCAGGAGAGGTACAGTCGAATCCACCGGTTTTGTAATTTAGAGCCAGAGTCCCCTGCTGATTAATTAGGAAAGACAAAAACATGTTTAAAGCACAAAATAACATTTTATCTCCAATCCAGCACTAGTACTCTGTAAAAACACTGCTTAAGACGGCTCTATTAATTATTTTTTGAGGTCTTAGAATACCAGATTTTAACATTCAGATCAGTTCTTCCCAATTATTTTTCTTTATATGTACTCTTCGTATCCATCACTGTCAAAACTACAAAATCTAAATGTTCTTATTTATCAGTTTGCTCGTAACATAATTTATATTTTGATCAAAGCTAACAGTCACCGTGATCTAGCAAAGATTATTAGTGTCTTGATGTTTGTAGCAGCTGGTTACAGGTTTTTGTTTTTATTGTGACAAAGAGCTGAAAACTCTAACACAGATGTAGATTTGAAGGAGGGAATAAGGCAAAAGTCTGTGTTCAGTCAGCCTGAGTCTGACAATCTCAAATTTATTGTCCATGTGGATTTTATTCTGCAGCTTTGAGCCCAGTGTGGGTTAATAATGTTTTACTGCCTGAAGATCTTTAGTGCTCCTCTTAACCTCCTAGGACCTGGCATCCACGTATACAAGAGTTCGGCTCTTAGGAGGTTATTGACTCCTGAGCTTGGTAAACATGGATATTCAGTTTATTTAATCTGATTTGTGGTATTACTTTCAGATTTATGTAAATATACATTCTAAATGTTGGAAGAATGTAATAGAGAACATAAAAATTAATTCACATAAAAATATCAGCTTTAGAAATGTGTCAAATATGACCAAAACCTTCTCAAAATGATTAGATTAGATTAGATTAGATTAGATTAGATTAGATTAGATTAGAACTTTATTGATCCCTTTGGAAGATGCCTTCAGGGAAATTAACATTTCCGCAAATGTCCTAAAATCTTTAGATTTCCCATTAAACTATTTAAAAGTTAAAATTGAGTGCACTGTAGACTATTCAAAGAAAACATTTACTTAAAATCCTATAAAATTGTCATTTTACTCAGATCCCTGTAAAAAAAAAAAAAAAAAAAAATCACAATCATAGATGCACTGTAAAATATATATTTTTAGACGTGAAACATAAAGGTAGAGAAAGTCCCGACACATTTTTATAGTGTGTAATTTTATTAATGAAGCTATGCAGCAGCCCCTCATACAGATGTTTTGTTTTAAACCGCTTCACATATGCTTGTTCTGACGCCACATTGCACCTCCATCTCAATGCCACTATTCTTGTGTTTGAAGCTCCTGCAGCATAAATCTGATTATCCAACAGACACATCAACTCTGTTGCTTCATGTCATGCAGCTTGCAATGCATACACAGTCAGAAAAGATGATGTTTTACTTGTTGTGAGGGGCAGAAGTGGGTAAACATCACAGTGTAAGTGCTAAATAAACGGTCCAAAAATAAGAGAAGAATCTTTTGAATAGTCATAAAATCCCGCTGCAATGCTCCTCTGTGCTTGACTAACCACTCATCCCTCACCCTCATCCTTTTGTCTCAGAGAACGTAGGCCGCTTAGTCACGCCTGCCAAAAAGCTGGAGGAAACGATTCGCCTGGCGGAGTTAGTCATAGAGGTCCTTCAGCAGAACCAAGAACACCATGCGGAGGTGAGTGAGAACCCTCTCCTCCTCCTCCCCCCCTCTCAAAACACTCTCCCTCCTATACCCTCACTCTGATCCCACTCGCCCCACTTCAGATCTTACAATCAGACAGCTATAAATAAAGCTTCTTTCATCGGGTGGCAGGAAAATGTGTTTAATGTATAGAAACTTTAATTGGCAGTCAAACTATGGCTACAGACAAACAGCTGTGATGTTTGTGTATAAAAAATATTGATGATAGATGATCACAGTTTGCAATATTTTAGTGTCACATAATGCAATAGAAATACTGAAATATTGCCATACTCTGTTTTTATGTTGTGGTGGAAAGATAATCAGGAGATGAAATAGTTTATGCATGTTCCTAATTCTGTACTAGTTTTTAGTTTTTTATTTGAGAACAAGGGACAAAATATTTAAATTTGACCTTTAGCAAAAAGTAAAACCATTGTAGAAATACATTCTGAGCAGAATTCCATACAGTGATATGTCCTAGATGTAAAAAACAATAAAAAGTACATCTGCAAAATAAATCTCAAGATTTCCTTGGTACATTTCTCTAATCTCATCTATTTTACATTAGATTATTTTGACTACCGTATTTTCTGCTGTATAAGTTGCATTTTTTTGGTATAATTTGCATGTCCTGTGATTTATAGACTGAAGCAACGTATTTATGGATTTTTTTCCCATATTTATAAACCAATTTTTGGCTGAGATATGACTGTTTTCCTTCATTCTGACTGAAAAAATGGAACGCTACCATTTTCAGCCACTAGATGACAGCAGAATAGTAAGGCATGCTGCTGTATCATGTAACGGGTAAATGTGGGTTTTAATGACACAATCAGCTTCCCAATGACTACCACAGTCTTCTGCCTGGAGCAACCAAATCAACTTGATTTTGCTGCGCCGCCCTGGCGACATGCAGCTGATTTGACCGTCAAAGTGCATTTATTAAGAAAGAGGTCAACTGAGACACCTTTACTATAAAGTCGAGCTAACAAATAATTGTTTTTAGGTGATTATCTTGTTAAATTTCGAATAAATGCGCAGAGGCTCGCCCCTCTACGCGTGCCCATTTCCGCAAATCGGGTTTTGATATGCATCAGATTTGACCGTTAAAGTGCATTTATTAAGCAAAAGGTAGACTGAGATACACCTTTACTAGAATTCCAAGCAAACAAATAATTGTTTTTAAGTGTTAATCTTATTAAGTTCTTGTTAAAGTTCTCCTGTGCATGCTCCCACGACTGCCAATCGATTTTTGGCACAACACCGGCCCACATTTCCCGGTTCGGCCCACATTTTTGGGCTGTCAGCGGTGATGTGTAACAAACGCAATGCGTCAGCGGTGACACATAATAGATGCGACTTATACGGCGAAGCAACATATTTATGGATTTGTCCATTTTATTAGGCACATTTGGACTGATGCAACTTATAGGGCGGTGCAACGTGTACAGCAGAAAATACGGTATTTTTAGGCTTTTTCGGTCATTTAATAGCACACTAGAAGGCATTAAATTACTCAGTCATGTTGAAGTTATTATTCAGGGTAATCTGACAAGACAATATGTTTTAAGATTTGCAATGTTAAAAAACAATGGCTTGATTTTTAGGAGGACCTATTAGGCTTAATTGTTGCAGCATTTTTTTGTTATCTCAGTTTATCTTCTTTGTGAAATAAGCAGTTTTACATCTGATGAAATCATGCGTTGCAGAAAACTTTGCTTTATTCTGCTGATACAGATGTTCTGAAAGCTGTAAATAAACCACCTAACAATTATTTAAAATGGCAACAAGATAAAGCGTGGCTATAACTCCAAGTATTTGAGCAAACAGCATTTGCAGGAGCAAAGTATATGACTGCAAACTTTGGAGTTGTAAATATTTTGTTAAGGTTTTATTTATTTTTTGTTACACTTGAGAGTTGCATTAGAATAATGCAGTGTGACTTTCTGGGCCTGATTTGGCAACAATTAAAAAAAAAAAATCTCTCAACATTGCGTTAAAACATTCAGAGCTACCTAAAAACTTAGCTTATGGCTCAATGCAAATATATTTACATACATATATTAATTCTTTTAGATACCTTTACTTTTATAGTGTTAAACAAGCTTCTGATGATGCTAAACAAATAAAATGTACAAGAGCTTAATGAGTCCTCCTAATTCAGAGTATTGAATTGCAAAATATGTTTTTTTAAATACACACTCTATACATAAAAAATGGAAATAGTTTGTACTAAAATGCACAGTAAAAGCAAATTTATCTTATTACTTAAAACAAAAATTAGTTTTAATATCTTATTATTTTGCTAGCAAAGCCATTGAGCTGCTAAAGCGCATGGTGACCATGTGTACAGTAGTTGTGTAGATCTACAGCTGATCCAGTGTGGTCCTAGAATATGCAGATAAAGCAGATTTACTTTATTTCTCTGAACATGCTTGACAGGCGGCAGTCACAAGTTCTGGAGATCAATCGGTACAGTATTTTAATTTTTTTCTCCTATTCAGTCCTCATCACAACCCCTTTGAATGGCATGTGCCGCTATGGCAAGAGGCACTTTTCCAGGCAGAGAATGAACTCGTAGTTACCGTAGCACTGGGCGGGTTTCTGGGCATGAAAACAACATGAAAATAAACTTGTTCAAAATAAAAAAAAAAGAGCGCATTAGCTTTCACAACATAGTTGCGATCATAACGCATGTTCATTGGGTCATTAAGCAGGTTTCCTTTCTCTCCAAGCATGCCAAACCAGAACATTTCCCAAAGTCTGCTTCATATGAACCTTTGAAGTTTGATCCACCGTGAACATTTGTCCCCTCCCCCACCCCGCCCTCCTCTACATCCAGCAGTTAATTTCACAGTCTGCACTTGTGTAAGCGTCATTTCTCCAGCTTCTCCTCCTCCATCCCTCTCCGCTGTCTGTTCTTAGACTACAAAACCGCTCAAATAGATGCCTCTAAACACATGACAATTCTGTACATCTTCCTGTGTTTTCACTGTCATATGACTGGTGACTATCCAAGCAGGGGAAAGAGGTATGTAGTCAAGCTGAATGATAAACTCCCATGATGCTTTGTGCATGTAAAGTAGATGATTCTACATATCCTTCCCTCTCAGCATCAACGCCCCTCCCTCAGGACTGATGCCTTGTTGAATTGAAACAACATTAAAGTCTGTGTGGCCAAATATTTAGCTCTCAGACTCTGCCTGTATGAGCCCCTCAAACACTATCAAAGGCAGGAAGCTGCCCTACCTTTGAGCCTTTTCTCTTCCCTCTCCTGTTGGAAATGTTCACATTCCCTTTGACTTTATGAGTTTTTCTCCCTGAATGGGATGGAGAGGAATCCTGTTTGCTGCCTGTTTCTCTAACGTCAGAGCTGTTTTTAATTGTAGGTGTGGACAGGTAAGCTGGCAGGTAAGTGAGGTTGTGACTGACATTACTGGGGGTTGTTTCAGGTAGAAATATAACCTGAAAGAAGGGGGTTAAAGAAAGCATGCACTGTAATTGGAAAATATTAAGCTATCCTTATTGAATCTGGCAACATGTTAGCCTGAATGATAAGCAAATAAGCCAAGACTGCCAGCAAAGCAACTACTGCGCTTGTGCTTTTAAAGAGTGAGAAATTCCTGACGGTGCCAGGAAATCATCTGCTGAATCTCAAAAACTTACTTAACTAATTGGAACGGACGTACTTCAAGTCAAGAGATGCTGTGTGCGGCAGTCTTTGGTGTCCCTCTCAAGGATGTGCATGAGTCACATTCACATCTCCTGAGCTTTATGGAATTGTTGCTGATGTGAATGGTGGACCCCCTCCCTCATTCCTTCGCTTTGGAGAAAAGCATGCAGGGAGATCCACGTTTGCATGAAAAATAAAAGTACCTTTGCATTAGATGCATTGAATTTGCCATAAATATAGAGCGCAGACATGCAGCCCTCCTGTGCATTTTTGTTCTAATGAGCTGGACTTTTTGGTATTTATTAAAAAGGAGCTTTGGATTTGATAAGAAATACAAGGTTGCACATAAAAACACAAGTACTTCAATAGAGTGAGGTGACTTCTTCGTGTTCTTATATCTCCAGGAACTAGAAAAGACAAACACTGAATGGATATTGGAGGGAATTTGAACATTTTAAGAAATGCATCAATTCTTCCTCCTGCAGTGAGGAAGATGTACACTGTATAAAAATCAATAACACCCTCCATAGAACGTGAAACTGGTTTCAGAGCTAAAGTTAAAACGAGAAACAGACTATCAGGGTTAATCTACGGCAAATACTGACCCATTTATTATAAAATTACCCAGTGAAAATATACAGGAATTCAACACTGAGTCTATCTCTATCCTTCTTTTAGCTAGATTATCTCCAGCTACATTCATACCACGTTTTACATAAACAGTCTTTTCCACATAAGTGAAAAATTATAATATGCACAATTGAGGCATGAAAATCCAGTTTAAACTTCCAAAACATCAAACTAAGATTTTGAATTTTGAAGATTAAAAATGTTTATTTGTTGTCTGAAGGTTAAACAAACAAACAAACAAAAAAAACAATTTTTTTGTTCAGTTTTAAGTTTAACAAAAACAGTATTAAGTTAATATGATGTTTTTTGTGAAAACAAGCACAATTTCAATAAATGTGACATATGAATATGGAACTATACAGACTAATCCTAGTGACTAGTTGGCTCCAACACATTGTGAAGGGACTGCTGAATACATATATGTAAAAATGACAATCATTAGACAGAAATCTAAAACATTTTTGTTTTCCTGCTTTATTTTTGTAACCTTACTTTTCTGACTCATTGGCTCAATAGGTAGAATAAAGAGCCGGTGGGTGCAATAACTTGAGCTGTAGCTAAAATGTCTAAATGCAAACTTTTAATTCTCTGACCAGACTTCAAAATCTAAAAAACTTTAACTTTTACATTACAGAGATTTCCATGGACAATCCAGATGTTTAACCGTATTTTAACCCCAAAATACTCCCTGGGAAATAGAGACACGCCAAACTATATATATCACATTCAAAACAATAATATGAACCAGCAAAGTTTTATAAAATCATGTTTTTACATTTATAATGGCTAGTAAATATTTCCAATTGTCTCTTTTCTGCCAAATAATAGTTGTTTGGAGTTTCATACAGTTCCACCTGAAAAGATATATATATATATATAGTAAGAACATACATACGATATCAATTATTAAGCAAGTATGTTGTTTTCAGTAACAAGCTATTTGTCGTAAACCCCCTTACTGTCATTTTATTAGCATCATTGAAATGTGTTTGATTTAATTTTACACAACCCTTAAGTTTAGCTGAAAAAATTTGAAATTTTGTGGAAATAATTAACAGATTATTTTTGTGTTGATTGTTAATAAGTTAAATATGGTATAACTTTAGCCCAAACATCTTTAGTTATACATTAATTATTAGTTGACCTAAATGGTTTAGCACAAAGTATGAATCAATTTACAGTTTTAGGCTCCTTGACATTCAGGAGAGTTAGCTGAGTTGATACTGAGCAGCCTTTATGCTAAGCTAACCAGCTGCTGGTTTTAGCTGTATATTTGAAAAAGAGACAAAACAGTGGCATCAAGTTCTAGCAGAAAAGCTCAAGTAAATTTCCAAAAAGTTTACATTCAATTATGTCAAAACACATACACGTAAAGACTCGTCCTGTCTTTTCGACTTGTCTTGGTCCTTTCATCTCCCGACTGCAGACCCCGCTCAGTTTGTTGTGCTTCCTCCCTGCTGTGTCTCTAGGCGTTTGCATGGTGGACAGACCTCATGGTGGAGCATGCAGAAAACTTCCTGGCCCTCTACGCCATCGACATGGATGCCGCTCTGGAGATCCAGTCCCCCGAGAGCTGGGACAGCTTTCCTCTCTTTCAGCTGCTCAACGACTTCCTCCGGACAGACTGTAAGCTTCATATTTGTTTGAAAATTTTCATCTACAACTAAAAAACACACTTCTATGTGTTGCTTTTCTGTTTCCCCATAGATCATCTGTGCAATGGAAAGTTCCACAAGCACCTTCAGGATCTGTATGCTCCTCTGGTGGTTAGATATGTGGATCTGATGGAGTCCTCCATCGCACAGTCAATTCACAAGGGCTTTGAGAGGGAGTCCTGGGAACCTGTAAAGTAAGGAGCCTCCATCTTTAGAGCGGAGCTGAAGGATGCTTGCAGATGCAAGTCTTTTATTTTCAGATGACAGAATGACTGTGTGGAGGCTGCATAATCTGGGAGAGCAGATATAATGTTTCCCGTAGGTTCACTGGTAAAGAATGAGCCAAGAGTGGGCTGATAACCTATTTTTTCTGTGAAAGAAATAGGTTATTTGTTTTCTGGGAATAGTTTTTGATTAATGCATGTGTCTCAATAGTTTTCTGCAACACATTGGGATCAGAGCAACATGCAATATTTTTGTTGTTTTGTCTGTAAACTGAACTTCATAATGTGCGCTTTGACTCGTTATAAAAAGCGAAATGTCTTCAGTTTATTTTGTTGCGATCATACGTAAATTCTCAGTTGTGGCTTCATCGTGCCTACTGTTACATTGTATTGTTTCATTGCAAGAATATTTTTCATCATCTTTATGTTCCTTGTCTGTTCACAGATTTCAGTATAATTTTCTCTCTCCTTTATACTGCTTTTAATACAATTTATTAGGGATGCACAATATTATTGGCATGGTATCGGTATCGGCCGATATTAGCGATAAAGTTACTGTAAATATCGGACATCGGTCATTCCATCAAAACTCACTTCTGTTTTAAGTTCATTTTTAATTTAAGAAACTGTCAAGTATATCTATTAATGTTCTACTATGTGTTTTTCACTTGTCGCTTCTGAACAGTTCGAGTTTAGATTTGTGAAAATTTACACTGTTCAAGTGTTGTCATTGTGTTAGAGAGAGTAAATGTTGTGAATACATTTGACATTAAACATAATCCAAGTTGAAGTGTTACATAATTTTCAGCCCCTTTTTGGCATCTGCAATTGGTAGCAGGCCAAACTGACAAAGGCCGTGCAGAATAATGTAGTATTTTAATTCCACAGCAGAAAAAGCTATGTAGTCCAGGTCTAGGAAAAAGAATATCAATATTGGTATTGGTTATCGGCCAAATACGTTTTAACACATCGGCATATCGGATATCGGCCAAAAATTCAATATTGTGCATCCCTACAATTTATGCGTGCATCCAACTCTCTGAACTCTGTAGGTATTTTGTACATTGTCTGTCCAACGGTTTGCTTTGTTTTACTGTTTGCTTTGTTTTATGTGCACTATTGTGTTTATTTCTTACCTTATTTTCAGATTTTATGTTTATGATGAGTGTTACATGGCTTTCTGCAGTTCACACCACTGTTATGGATTCTTTTTTCTTTTTGTCTGTCTTTTCTGCAGGAGTTTAACAAGTAATCTGCCCAATGTGAATCTACCAAATGTGAACCTCCAAATTCCCAAAGTACCAAATCTGCCAGTGCCCGTAGCAGGACTATCAGTTAACCTTCCACAAATGCCTAGCTTTTCTACCCCGTCATGGATGGCTGCTATATATGACTCTGAGTGTGTATTCACCTAGTTTGTTTTAGATATGAAAGTAGAGAGTAACTTGGTATGAAGATGCCTTTAGGTTAAACTATGCAAAGGCATTTTTCTCTAAATGTACATTGTTATCAACATTGGAAAATCTAAACATAGGCACGTTTTCTCTCATATATTAATACTTCACACTAATGTTCATGTTCATGCCAAGGTCACTCTGAGTTAGAGTAGATGGGGTTCTTTTTTCTGAAATGAGAGGGTGAAGTACTCTCATTTATCTCAACATGCATGCTGTTGAGCTGAGGTGTGGAGAAACTACCCCCCCCACCCCCCAAAAAAAACTTCAAAATTTATGCAAATGACAGGGATTCATATCAAATCCAGAAAACATAATATTTGAACGTCAATATTTTTATTCTCCACGTTCCTTCAGAGATGACTTCCACAGACATTCACTTCCTTGACTGCTACAACCTGGCTGATGGGTACAAACATAAAATGGAGACTCACACAGAGTACTTAAAATTTAAACTTTAGTATCATCTGTTCATCTTAGTTCATTTTTATCAAGGTTGGGTTGTGAAGGCAGCTGACATAAGAAGGATCTAGGAGGGAAGCCCTGAGATCCTCATTCATGACAACACCTAGCTTCTTCTGAGGGATCCTGAGGTGTTCCTTGGCCAGAAGAGATGGATACTGTAATATCTCCTGGGGGTTTCAGGATTGACCCAATGTCTCTGCCCAGTTAAGGCCAGCCATCCTCTGGATAGACATTTATTTCAGCTGCTTGTATCTCCAAATTTGTTCTTTCAGACATGATCCAAATCTTATGACTGGACTAAAAGTGAACCATTAATCAAAAGCATTACCTTTTCAGCTCCTTCTTTGCGAGCAAGGACCAAAGCACGACCCTCATTACTGTTGATTAAGTCCAGTTCATCAGACTGTTTCTTGCACCAAGCTGCCGTCATTCATGTTCAGGAGGACACAGTTATTCCTAAACTAATTAGAACGAAGCAGCAACTCACCTCTAACCTGGAGGTTAGCTACATAAGCTACAGAAAGGTGATCTTCTTGTTCATCATGGAAAACCTCAAGACTGAGGTGCTCAGCTGGGGCATTGTCAGCATCACCATACCAACACCTCTTCTCTTGGGCAACTCCACCCAAGAGATGGTATATAGATCTTCTTCAGGACTTGGGTTCCAGAGTCCAATTAGTTTGTGAAGGGGAGCTCAGCTATAACATATCAGTTTAGACTCCTGTCCTACCAGCAAGGTGACATTTAATGGTCCTAAAACTATTTTGCCATGCCAGGAACTG
Source organism: Nematolebias whitei (assembly GCF_014905685.2). Classification (NCBI taxonomy): domain Eukaryota; kingdom Metazoa; phylum Chordata; class Actinopteri; order Cyprinodontiformes; family Rivulidae; genus Nematolebias; species Nematolebias whitei. The sequence continues at coordinate 28,540,905 of NC_056504.1, forward strand.
GTAGATCTCAGGCTGTTTCCTGAAAAAGAGACATGTTGCATGTTATAAGTTGAACATTATAGTGAAAACCAAAGAGATGTAACACAGAATAATTTTGTGAGCTCCAGCTATGATAGTTTTGCTGGAAATGTTACTTGTATGTACCTGCACAGATACAGCCAGGTTGTAACAAAATTGAGGCATACCAGTAGCACTTTAGCAACACGACCATAGGTTCATCTCTGATCTTTACCACCTGCTGGTAGTCTGATTGGGATGGAGGATTGTGTCATTGACTGGAGATGATAAAGAAGAGAGGCTCTAATGTAAAGCACAAGAGCTCAAACCTCTCCGTTTTTATCATATCTCTGTATCACCTTTACAAGTTTCACGTTTCCCAATCAGCTCTACTCAGGATGCTCCAGAAAAGAAAAAAAAAACTTTGCATGATTTATTTCATGAATTTTTCAGGGGCACTAACATTCGAGGGACATGGATGTAGAGAGAGGGCCTGTGATAAGTCTATTTTTATGCATTAAAAAAATAAAATTGTATACAAACTTATTTTGGTTCTGCCCTCCCTCACATCTGCATTTCCCTCTGTCTCTACAAAGTGTGAGCAGTATCTGCAGTGACTTTACATGCATGTGGCCACTTCACATCCCAGTCAATAATCATGCTCTGAGGTGTGGTTATTGATTGTTACAGTAGTCTTACCCACTCCTTTGCTTCCATACAATGACCGTCCAGATGCATCTGAACACAGAAAAGAGACATTTTGATTGTGTGGTCAGTGTATGGTAAGAGTAAAATCTTAATGTGTTTGGGTGTAGAGAAGCATCATCCTTTTCTGCACCTGCCACTGCAACCCCCTCCGCCTCCCAACCTTACACCAGCAGCGTGGCCTTTATCATCTGACCTGTGTGTGTGCTTGTGTGTGTTTGCGTCGATGGCAGTAACGGCTCTGGGACGTCAGAAGATCTCTTCTGGAAGCTGGACGCCCTTCAGACTTTTATCAGGGACCTGCACTGGCCGGAGGAGGAGTTTGCGAAGCACCTCGAGAGTCGCATCAAGCTCATGTCGAGCAACATGATTGAGAACTGCGTCAAGCGGTATGTGGCTGTGCACGAGTCTGGACCAAGTGTTAAATCTACTACTTATTCAACATTAACACGCGTGTAACGTTTCACTGGCATTTCAGCACCAGGATGGCCTTTGAGTCCAAGCTGACAAAAAGCAGTAAATCCACAGATTTCCGTATTTCTCCATCATTATGCACCATGTTCAACGTGATGGTGGACGCAAAGGATCAGTCAGCCAAACTCTGTGCCATGGAGATGGGCCAAGAGGTAAAACAATCCCCCCTCATAAGAGATATTATTTTATTTTATAAACATTTTGTGTTTTTATGCTTTTTACAAACAACTTTCAAAATTTGACTTTATTTTACATAGAAACAGTTCCACTCCCAAATAGACGAACTGATTGAGGAGAGTGTGAGAGACATGATTCAGCTTTTGGTGGCAAAGGTACAACTGTATTTTTCTTTTTTTTATATATTTTTATACATTTTGTAAACAATTTTAACAATGTCAGAGTGAAAGATATACTATTGGTGTTTTTTTTCCTTCTGGTTTTAGTTTGTTGCCATCCTGGAGGGAGTGTTGGCTAAGATTTCCAGATATGATGAAGGAACTCTCTTCTCCTCTTTCCTTTCATTTACGGTGAGTTGACTTTTTTTTCCATTCATCTTGTGCACCAAAGTTTTTCAGATATTTCAGGTGTAACACACAACCTGTAACAACAAAAACAACAAAAAAAGGTTACTGACTAATTTTGTTAGTCTGTTTTTAATTCTTAAGTCATTTTTGTGTGACTATGCAACACAAAGCAATTTTCACAACAGCATCTAGAGAAAACAATAATTTTATGAAAAAAAATCTATATATGCAGTAAATAAAACCACAAAGAAATGTGATTTTATTTTACTTTTGTTCAATTATGTATGATATTAAAATCTCCTTTATAATTAAGGCCAATTTAACAAAATAACATAATACATTAGTCCCTTGTGTATTGTGGGGGATCCGTATCCTGAAGCCCCAGGATAAGTGAAAAACCGCAATGTAGTAAGGAGTAGTTTATTTTAAAGGTGTTTTAAACTCTTCCCACATTCTTGCCATTTTCTAAACAATGTTTCTAAACTCTAAATGCTCTAAAAGAGCACATAATGTCATGATTTCAGCTCTCTGCCTCCGCTGCTCTCAGCCACCTGCAAGCGGCCTCGGCCACGCCCACTTCAGCTGCAGCAGGAAGCTTATCCTGCAGCTGTGGGCTGCGCAAAGGTGCAGCAAGTGCTAAATAATTTAAAATAATTTATTTCAAATAAAAATTCCCTGCCGATCGTGCAGCTCATCCATCAATCAGCCAATTGTGTGTCATGTCCAATCTTATTTAGAAAATCCGTGACAGAGTGAGTCCGCTTTAAACGAACCGCGAAGTAGCGAGGGTCTACTGTACACATTTAACACATCATTGTCCAAATATCTAGTTGTACACAGTGACAGTTTGTTTCTTAAAGCTTTTGAAAACAGGTTATTTTTATTGACTAACAGTCCATGTTCAGAAGAAGTGCTGATGCGTTTTTAATCCTTTGAAGCAATGTTGCAGATTATTAAGAGGTTTTGCCTGTTTTAATGTTGTACCAACAGCTTTACATAGTTCAGATGATAACTCCAACATCCTCAACTGGTGATTGATAGTTTTTGTTTTATTTTTCAGGTGAAAGCTGCCTCCAAATATGTGGATGTACCTGTGAGTACATTAACATCCCTATTTATTTTGTTTGACCTTGCATATAGAGTTAAAGTACTCCCGGTTCTCATAAGTCTGTTATGAAAGGCTACACTTACCTTCAGTGCTCCAGTGGTCAGTCCTCTGCTGATTCTTGATGGTGTTGTCTTTCTGGTTTTTTTTTTTTCTCGCAGAAACCTGGAATGGACGTAGCCGATGGCTACGTGACCTTTATGCGCCACTCTCAGGACATGCTTCGAGAAAAGGTCAATGAGGAGGTGTATATAGAAAGGTTATTTGATGTAAGTAAGATGCCGTCTCCTCTACTCAAGAAGGGAGGGGCCTTCCAAAATGTGGCAAAACAACAGGGCAGAGAGGGATGAGTCCCATTTTTAGACCAGGAAGTGTACTTCAGCCTGGCAGAAGAGGCTTTTTATCCTCTACATCTCTCTGTCTGTTTCTCTTCTCTCTAATCGCAGCTGCCTTCTGCATTATGATGTGCATTGCCACAGTGCTTTTGGGCCTTTGTGTACTAAAATATGCATATATTTACAAAGAGTCCATAAAAGCATTGTCCAAAAAGGGATTATCTCAAGCAGTGCTCTCTAAGAAAAAAACAGAACCAGCCATAGGGATCTTCCATAATCCTAACCAGTAACACCAGTGTACTCTTTCTACAACATAACAAACGTCACCCAGCCCCCTGTAGAGGTGAAGCCCCTGCCTGGTTCCTCTATGTGACATAAAAATGCTGGTAAGCATGATGATGTCAAACAGAAACACTGACATGTTACATTGTTGTGGTTTGTTGGAACATTGGTTCCCAACCTGCAGGTGGAGACAAACCCTGAGGCGTCACGGATAAAAATGTGAAAGGTTCAAGTAAAGATAAACTTAAAATGAGACGAGACACAGTAACAATAGAATTTCTCTTTGAATTACATTGTGAGAAGCCTCATAAGCTGAAGTGTTTACTGACTAGACTGTTCATAAATCAATACAAGAATGCCCAAGAGTGCAAATCAAATATATTGCAGGCATATTGGAACAAATTCAAATTAAACTCTTACAAAAGCAAAAATCCATAAAGATAAACAAAATATAACAAAAGAAAATAAAACTCCTATAGACTTGCACATTTTTAGTAAAGAACTACAACTCCTGCTTGAATCCTTAATGATTGTTAATGTTGTATTTTAGAATAAAGTTGTAACAAAATTTAAGTAATTTACCAGGCAAAATATGTCATTTATTTTCTGTTTTACTCTGATAAAAGACTCACAGTGATTCAGGTTTATATCTGTTAGTTCAATCTAAACTTACTTAATAACTTGTTTATATCAATTGCTTATTCATTCAACCTTGGCTTAGACAGGTAAATCCCATTGAGACTCTGGGACTCATTACAAGAGAGACCTGATTTCAACAAAGAATGATGACAACAATGGACAACAGCAACAACAATAGACAGCCACAAAAAAGGCATACAGATGATTATTATTATTTTCTTTTTTTTTTTACAAATAAGATGGCAAAAAAAAGTAACAAAAAACAGCTAGATTATAAGGCGAATGTAGAAAGCTCAAAACAGGAACATGTTTGCATCCTTATAGTATTCAAATAAAAAATATAAACAACAATTGACAAAATAGACAAAACAAGCCAACAAAAAGAGTTCATATATCAGACTGTTTGAAGGTAGATTCTGTAGAAAAAGTATTAACAATAATATCTTACCTGTTGCAGTTAGCTCTTTGAACAGCTTCACTTTAAATACAAATAATTTAATTCTGACTGGATGGACAAGCTAATGGCTAATCTGGGAAGTGTCTAAACAAAAATATATTGCTGCCATCGTAAAACCGCTACAGTCTCAAACCTTTCATAGTAGTGCATGCAAATACCATTTTTGTAAAACTTTAAACAACCATCAGTTTCAGATGACATTATTTTTTTGATGGAAATAGTCAAGTCAATGTTTTTTTTAAGCATATTTAAAAACAACCACAGCTGACCACAATGCTTTACAGGGCCAAGAACTCAACAATGAAGTACTCTTTAATAAATCACTCAAACCTAGTAAGAGACTACGACGGAGTATTAGGGCCATGCTAAGAAAAAAAACAAACATTCTGAGAAAAAGTCATAAAATTACGAAAATAAACTTGTTGTATTACGAGAATAAAGTCTTATGAGAATAAAGTCATAATAATATGAGAATAAATCTGTCGATGCAGCCATTAATTACAATCCCATACGGTTTCAGTGTATCATAAGAATCCATATGCCACAGTGTGTTGGGCCCCCCTGCTTCTGTACTGCCGACATCTGAGATGCTGTGCTTGCCGGACTTCAACTCCCACTGGATCCAAAATCTTGATGGCCATCCTCATTGTCTGCTGAGAAACAACAAAACCTCTTTGAATGGTACGCAGATGTCGACCACTGCCAGAAAGCTTGTCTTCAACAAAACAAGCAATATCTTCCAAATCTGTGTGGTTCTTTCTTCAAAACAGACATAGTTGTTTACATTATCTTTTCAAAGTCTTGATACTGATTATAATCTGATGCTGATGTAATAACATATTAAGTATTTCCTTATTTGTAAAACCAATACCAAAGTATAACTTAACAAGATGCTCAACATTCATCATTTTACCTCAGTTGTGAGACTGTTTTTTCATGCCAGAGTTCTGAAAATATTACGACTTTATTCTTGTAATATTACGAATTTATTCTCGTAATATCATGACTTTATTCTCTTTATTTTATGACGTTTTTCTCGTAATATATTGACTTTATTCTCGTATGACTTTATTCTCATACCACTTCTATCTCGTAATACTATGACTTTATTCTTGTAATATTTTGACTTTATTCTTGTAATATTTCAACTTCATTCTCGTACGACTTTATTCTCATAATATTTTGACTTTATTCTCGTAATACTATGTTTTTTTCTCATAATTTTATGACATTTTTCTCATAATGTTTCAACTTTATTCTCATACAACTTTATTCTCATATGACTTTATTTTCGTACAACTTTATTCTTCATACAACTTTATTCTCGTAATACTATGACTTTATTCTCGTAATTTTATGACGTTTTTCTTGTAATGTAATTTTTTATGTTTTTTTTTCTTACCATGGCCCTCTCAGTTGTAAGAAACAAAGTTTAAAAACTAAGAAGAAGAAGAAAAAAACTAACATGTAAACTATAAAAAAACAAAAAGTCCTTTTCAACTGGAGGTGACAGCCAGAAAAAAGACTGACACCTCTGGTTCATAACATAATGATCCAGCAGGAAGTGAGCTACACCAGAAGTGCCACAGCGAGCTGCTGCTTCTATTTTTTCTAACTAACCATACACTTCCATGAACATAAGTGGCTTAATGGCAGAGGAGTTCTGTGCATGTGGCCCTTGCTGAACTCTGTGATCAAATTAAAGCCGTGTAAGCAGGAAATAAATCTTGGTTAAGGAGTAGAAGAAAGACTTGCAGCAGCTCCGACGAGAGCGCCGGCGCTCCATCATGATCCAAACGAGCTGGGAACCAGTGTGTGACAGAGTGGAGAGAGAGCACTGTCTTAACAAACATAATCCTGACAGGATACATTGACAGCAATGTGTCCTCCATGTGTGATTTGATCGACGCTGTGACGTGTGTGCCTTCATGTCATCCAGTAAGTCTCGGCACAGACCTGTGTCTGTACAGGTGTGTGACAGCTTTGTGTGGTGACACGTCTTTCTGTGAGGCAGTGACGTGAACTTTTTCTGTCTGACAAACGCTCCAAAGGCCCCCTTCGGTTCTCTATTTCTGTGTCGGCTGTAGCAGAAGCAGTTTGTGCCAGATGAACTCGACATATAGTTTCTGTCCTGGCGCGAGGAATAAAGCTGTTGTGAAGTGGGTCTGCTTTCGTCTTTGAGGCGCCCCCACAGGCTCCCCTGTCTCTTTCTGTTCTGTCAGTGATTTAATGTGGAGTTTTACCCCTTGTGTCCTATGTGTGGCCCCAATGTGCATTGAAATCCAACGGAGCGCTGTCATGTCGGATTAAAAACTTTTCCAGCTGTGAATGCTTCACTTATGGCAATTTTAAATGTATGTTTTTGTCGTTTGAACATGTTTTCACTGTTTCTGCTCTTCTCATTTGGATGCACGCCTCTTGACTCATTTGCATGTTCACAAAAGCTGCTCCTCTATGCGAACGCTCTACATTATCTGTCTTTCTTTCACTAATTTATTTCGATCCTTTTTAATCTTCTCTTTTCTGATTAACACCATTCCTGCTGCCTCCTATGAAAAGTGGCACTTATCTCTAGTGCTGCCTTGTTTTCTCACATTCTGTTGGTTGGCATGAGTTTTTTAGCGTCAAATAATCTTCCTGTGTACATCTTCTAGCATGACCCTCCTCAGAGCTCTGCCTCATTTGCACATAGAGCAGTTTTTTTCCTTAGCACGAACTTGGCCGCCCACCCACCTGCGAGGTCTGCATGCACTGCACGCTCAACTCGACTGTGAAGTGGACAGGCATCTGCATAACCCGAGCTAAACAAACCTCTGCCCAAAACAAACCAGACGAGTTGGCTCTGCTCATTTGTAATTTGGTTTCCACAAGCCCGTTTGCCTCTGCATTCCTGCCTACTCACAAGTTTAAAGTTGACTGATTTTTTTTCCCCCCTCTTCAAGGTATGACTTGTTCTGTTCGAGACGTGTGCTGTTCTCTTGTAACTTCAAACTGGGGGAACTCAGACCCAAAGCAAAGTGCCAGAAAAGCTACAAGAAAATAGCACCCCGCTCCCTGCCTGCTAACCATTTGCTCACTCTCATCCTATTTATTTATTTATTTTTTGTTGTTGCTAATGAACTCGTGTCCAAACTATAATTTCATCGCCCTCGTAGTTGTTTCAAATCCGCAGTGAGGGGAGTTTTAGCTGCAGCGTTCCCCCTTGAATAAATTATAAATGAAGGCTAAGTAGTTGCCTTTAGTTCTAGATGGGCCATGCAGACATTCCATTCGAAAGGAAATTACAGGTGAAAACAGATAAATCTGTTTGTGCTTCATGACTTCTTTTTGCCCTTTAGGTAGATCTGGGTAAACTCCTCTGCAGGGCCTCCGTTCAGCTTTCAGAGTGTTGGCACAAGTGGTTTGTTTTGAATCAAACAGTTTTTCCTTTTTTTTGCAACTATTTTATCTGATTATTTAGCATTTATTGCACAGTTTATTTTCTCTTGGATCATTTTCACATTTAAGATTTATCCGCTAACACAAATAAACTAGTAAGCAAAGCCTTTTAGAAAAATACAAGTCTCTGAAAAGTGGCTTGTTAAATCAGGCTCTTCAAATGCTAACGAGGATGAGGAATACATTTTGTTTCTTGTCTGCTCAATCTGATGAGACTGGTTCAGTTAAGCAGGACAATGGCCAGTCTGCCGCAGTGGTAACAAAAACCCTCCAGCGGGCTCTTAAAGCTCTTATTATCTAATCACTTCTGCACTGGACTATTTCTGGGGACAAAACTAACTAAAGTTCTTCTTGCCTTGGAGATTTTCTGGTTTGATAAAACAAATGGGATTGGTTTGGACAGTTCACTTTGAGAAATGTATTTATCTTTTAGGCTCAAAGTTGTCTTCTTCTTCTTTGCATCCACATACAATACTCAAATCTACCTATGAGTAATCAATACCTGGCCTGCAGTAGAACTCACTCAGATGATTGTCACTTTGGATTATCAGCTGGTCTGAGTCAGGCCTGCTTCGAACAAAACAACAAAGTTCAGAAATTTAGCATGGTTCATGAAAACAATGTCCATAAACCTTTTTGTTGCTGTCACTTTCCATCCATCCATCCATCCATCCATTATCTTTTACCCGCTTATTCCATTTTGGGTCACGGGGGTCGCTGGTGCCATGTCCAGCAATCACTGTGCGAGGGGCGGGGGACACCCTGGACAGGTCGCAAGTCCATCACAGGGACACATAGAGACAAACGAGACAAACAACCATTCACTCTCTCACTCACACCTAGGGACAATTTAGAGTTACCAATCAGCCTAACATGCATGTTTTTGGTCTGTGGGAGGAAATCGGAGTACCCGGAGAAAACCCACGCATGCACGGAGAGAACATGCAAACTCCACCCAGAAAGGCCCCTGGACCGGGGTTTGAACCAAGGACCTGCTCGCTGAGAGGCAGCAGCTCTACCAGTTGCGCCACCGTGCTGCCCTTGCTGTCACTTTCATGTTAGATAATTCTTTAGATAAAAGCCTGTGGTTATTTATGTTTTGGCATAGACACAGCTTTTTTATGTTTTAAATCAATTTACAACAAAAGAAATGTCAAGCGGAGCATCCTGGAGATAAGACAGATCCAAGGTTTTAAAACAAAATAAAAGTTGTAAGTGAGAAAGAACAGGGCCATCATCTAACAAGTCGGGTCCTCTGGACAGATTCTTCTCTGCTGAAACATTTTGTATTTGAAATGTCTACCATGCTGTTATTGCATCACTCAGTTCTCTGTGAATAACAAGCAGCCATCAGGGCACTAACGATCATATGTTAGGCTGATGTCGTCCTTTTACATGTGAACAGCTAGTTTTGGATGTCCCCAGCAAACTGGTTGATCCACTTTGAGCAGGTACTGTTTATAAAACTGAGTTTGTTGCAGCTCCTCAGACAGAAGAAATCTTTTGAATAAAAGACGAAATGTTTCAACAAAGAAGAATCTGTCCAGAGGAACGGTGAACAAATATGTACAATACGTGACAAATCTGTTGCCCACAATGAGGACATCTCAGATGGCCAATCATCCATCCATCCATCCGTCCATCCGTCCATCCATCCATCCATCCATCCATCCAACCATCCATCCCTCTTCATCCAACCATCCATCCATCTGTTCATCCAACCATCCAACCATCCATCCATCCAACCATCCATTCATCCATCCATCCATCCATCCATCCATCCATCCATCCATCTATTCATCCAACCATCCATCCATTATCTTTACCTGCTTCTTCCTTTTTGGATTGTGGGGGTCACTGGTGCTCATATCCAGCAGTCACTGTGTGAGAGACAGGGGACACCCTGAACAGGTCTCCAATCCATCACTGAGCCACATAGAGACAAACAACCATTCACTCTCTCACTCACACTTAGGGACAATTCAGTTACCATTCAGCCTAACATGCATGTTTTTGGTCTGTGGGAGGAAACCGGAGAACCCGGAGAAAACCCACACATGCACAGAGAGAACATGCAAACTTCATCTGAAAGACCCCCGGACCAGGATTTGATTATCCTTCTCGCTGAGAGGGGGCAGCTCTACCACCTGTTCCACCGTGCTGCCCCTCCAATCAGTGCCTTGTCTGCGAATCTCTTTCACACTGAAGACTGAGCTGATCTGTGATGCTTTATGTGAAACGTGTTTTACTTAACTGACCCCAGTAATTATAAGACAGAAAAGTAAAACGGTGAAAATAATCTCTATAATAATGTTTCATTGAAGCATTATGAGTTTTGTTACATTTTGCATGTGAACCATTTCTAGTAAAGAACCATAGACTAACTCGGAACATAACCATAAAATTCCATCTAAATACAACATGATGTTAAACTCATAGTAAATGTTTATAAAAAAATATTTTTTGGAATAACCGCTATAAAACTTTTGGGATTAGAACTGAAATCTGCTTTGAGACTGGCTGTTGGCACACTTCCTCTGAAGGATGTGAACTGGTAATGAGCTGAGCAGTTTCTACTGCAGGTAAGACACTGACTGTTGAGAACCTCTCCACAGACCACTTTAAGAAATCTTGATTAAACTCTACACATGGAATAAAAATTAACTTTGTGGCCAAATAACTGATATGAATCCAAGTTACAGATGTAGACACGTGGAAACTGCGCTACAGCTTAGAGTTCCTTCGTAGAAAAAAAAAATATTAGTTTTAAATTTGACTTTATTCTTACATGACATCTAAGAATAAAGTGAATGTGGACACATTATGAAACAAGGGCAAGACAAAGAGACTGAAGGAGACACACTGCGAGTAGAAACCCCAGCAGATCCAGTTTGCAGTCACTTTATGTCTCTGCCGTGCATCATTGCAGCTCTTTACGGCTGTTTGTTCGTTCCAGTTTGGTTGTTTTGTCTCCCCGATCGCTCATGTTGCGTCTCTTTGTGGTCGTTCCGAGAAAACTTCTTGGCTGTTATGAGTCTCTTTTTTTTTTTTTTTGAATAATGATTTTCACTTATTTCTTTTTAGGCATTTTCACATTTTGTGGCTTTTATTAAGTTTGTTACATCTAATTTCGCCCATCATTTGCAAACTTCACATCTTGTGTCACTTTGCATTTCCACGTTTGTCCCACGTCGATCTTTAGTGTCTCTTTATAGGCGGTCTTGTTTGTTTTTATGGTTGTTTAATGTCTTCTATTGGTCTTTTTGTTCCTCGCGTAGGTAATCCTTGTGTTTGTGAACTTTTTACGTCCCCTGTGTTTCTCATAGTGGCTGTTTTGTGTCTCCTTCTGTAATAAAAGTAATAATTCTTCAGTATAAGCAGAGGCACTTTGGGCCGGGGCTGTTTTCTGTCCGTGCTTGAGAAGCAGGATGGAGTCTCTTCTTTTTTTTTTTTTTTTCCAATTCAGTTCAATTCAACCTTTATTTATACAGATAAGTCACATTGAGCCTTGAAGACTCTTTTTTTTTTTTTTTTTTACAAGTGAGACCTGTTTAGACAGATGGTAAAAATGGTGAAAGTGACAACATAGGTTTTGGGGGCAAAAAAAAACAAAAACCCAACAGGCTGTCAATCTTCGGCTGAGAATAGTCTGAAAACGAAAAAAAAAACTTGCACACACAAGTCTTTAGTCCTTTAACACTTAGCTTTATTGAAGGGATATTTAAACCCACATATTTGGTGCTGGACATTAATCATCTATGGTTGTAGGTGTTTTTGTGCGTCCTGGAGGTCAGTGCCATGTCAGTGTATGTGTGAGTGTGTGTTTTGCTGGAGTGTTGCGTTTGTGTTTCAGCAATGGTACACTGCCACCATGAACCTGCTGGGGACCTGGCTCACTGAACGCATGGATCAGCAGCTTCATGTCTACCAGCTCAAGATCCTCATCAGGATCACGAAGGTAAAACAAGGAACAAACCAAAAACAAGCAAACTACGTGCCGGCTGATAAATCATCCAGTTTGCTGACGTCTATCTGTCACCCTGCAGAAAAAGTACAGGGACTTCCGCCTGCAGGGCGTCCTGGACTCCACCCTGAACAGCAAGATGTACGAGACAGTGCGCACCAGGCTGACCGTGGAGGAGGCCACTGCCTCAGTCAGGGAGGGGGGCATGCAGGGCATCTCCATGAAGGATAGCGACGAGGAAGATGAGGAGGACTAGAGCCCCATGTATCAACACTCCAGCCCGTCTGTCCATCAAACCCCCCTCCTCCACCTCTCACCCTCTCCCTCTTTCACACTTTTGACTTTAGCCTGGTTACTGATGCATGTACCAACTCAGATAACCACTCTAGGACCTCTTCATCAGCTCGAAATGCCTATGAAGGAACTATTAAGTATAAAAATAGAAATTATAATGAAAAGAAGTTACAAAAAAATAACCATGTTTGGCAGTTTAGCTGTGTCATAATAAAGATAGCACCTACCTTTGATCTTCACTCGTTTCTAAATTCATTTCTATGTGTTATAAAGCAATATGGAGAACCATTTGTTTGGCAATGTTGAGTGAGATTAATCGGTGTGTCCCTGTCCAATGCAAACCTATATGGCGCTTCTTTGTCGTACTCTACATTCATTAATGGTACATTGTCGTGATGGCGAGTGTGTGGACCCTCTACTCTGTCTTGTCTGTTTTTAAGTGAATGCCAACTGCTTTAAACTAAAAAGAAAAATAAACCTCTGTATTTGTTCATGGCTGTTAAATATAAGCGTCGCCGATGTCGACAGGAAGTCTACACCTGCGTTTCTGTCGTGTGTTGAAGCTACGTGATTTCATCTCAATGATTAATTATAATAATTCAAAAGTCCAGCGCGCGAGGACGCAATATGCTCATAGATCCATTTTGATAACTTGGAAGATTCTATTTTTATTTCAACATTAAAAAAAAAAGTATAGAACAGGTTGTATTTTAATTGAGTTGCACTTTTACAGAGAAAAAGAGCAAAAAAAAAAAGATTTTTTTTATTGAAGAAAAAAAAGTTGGTCTGTCCTTGTTCTGTAACTGTGTAGAATGAGATGTCTGGCATTTGTTTGGGTCTCACTGTTGTTTTGTATATATTCTATAAATATATATAAATATAAAACGCTGTACATTGCATTCTGAGCCATCGCTGCATGCTGTGGGTTCCTACCGCACCCCCCCACCCCCAAAAAAGAGAAAGCTTTCTGTTTTCTGTGTGAATTAGCTGGTGACATCATTCTTGCTTTTGCCTTATGAAAGCCAACAGTTGTTATATGCAAGAGCTGTGGCCTCCAAATAAAATTATTGTACATGTGCATCTTCTGTGGTGTTTACCTGCTGCACCGGAGATGATTAGGAACAAACTGAAGAAAAATAAATAAATAAATAAAGAGAAAAGCAGCGTTTATCCAGGAGCCCCCTCCTCATTGAGCAGCAATAAACACCATTCTCCATCGAGTGTGACTTTTTGCATCTTTGAAATGTTCAGGAATCTGCCTAAACAACAACACTGAGGTTCTGCAAAACATAAAAAACCCACGTTTTATATATTTTATATATATATATCAGTGATGCTGTAGACCAAGGGTTCTCAAATGTTTTGGGTTCAGGGACACTTTACAGGGGAGAAATTTGTCTCTTTAATGCAATGGGAACATCTGTATAACAAATATTTCAGACTTGTTTTTTAATAGTGTTAATACCATTTTTATACTTTTAAACACGGGCTATTTTTTATTCAAGACATTTTTTTTTTATTTAAACTTTCAAAAATACAATTTTGAGAAAATGAACTGTATCATTATTAGGGGCCGAGATGATGTAGGGGCAGGGCAGCTGACTCATGACCCGAAGCTCCTGGGTTCGATCCCTGGTCATTGTACATCTCGTGGTGTCTCAGAGCAGGACACCCAATCCCGAATTGCTCTCTGCCCACTGCTCCACCTGGGTGTACCCCAGGTATGATGGGTTAAATATGGGAACATGCAAAGATGACAACACAGCACTTTATTTTATTTATTTATTATTACTATACCTGTAAATTAACTGGTGCGGGAGTCTGAGGGTTCTCTTCCAGAATTTTTTTAATAAAATAGACATGATTTCCTGCATTTTGGTGCATTTTAACAGCTTGTTAAACATCTATGTGCTTGTAAAAAAAAGACCCCCAAGCACCGGCTCGCAGAACCCCGGGGGTCCGGGAACCCTAGTTTGAGAACCACTGTTGTAGATGACAGCTTAAATGATAAAAATGTAACTCCTGCAATGAAAACAGCAAACCTGTTGAACCGTCCAAATAATTCAATTAAATTCAATTCTGTTTATTTATATAGCGCCAAATCACAACAAAGTTGTCTCAGGGCACTTTACAGGAACATTCACATACATAAAAGCCAATTAGTAAAGTTCTCTATCTAAGGAATCCAGCAGACAAGTTGAATCTTGGGCTTCGTTGCAGTCTCCTATCTACAGTCCTTTATAAATACTGACTGCACTGAATCAGCTAAAACGGGACAATTTAGGTGATAATTACTTTATTATTATTTTTGTTATTAGCCCTATTTGATTGCACTGCCTTTACTTTTACACAAACAACATGAATAAATGTATTAATCTCTGACATTTGCCGTCAACCTGACAAAGGGGACGACATCAGAGCTCCAGGTTCCTTACTGGACTAAAAGCCAGTTCATCCATCAGGTCTGATGTGAAACAACAATGAGCTGAGTGCAACACTTTACCCAGTGTCCACCAGCTCAGTCTAACTGTTAGAGAAAGTTATAGTACAGTATTTAAAAGTACTACAACACAGGGTTTCTACACTGCAAATATAGTCCATCTAACCTAGTCTTACATTCTTATATCCAGCCAAAAAGGATTTTTTGATCTTGTTTTGAGACTTATATGCTAAACAAGAGCAGAAAGTGTTAGATTATTACTCTTGTTTTGAGAATATACATCTTTTATTTCTTACTTAGTTACCAAATCCTAAAAATAGTTACTTTACATGCATATTAAGCAAAATTGTATCACAGAGACATGTGTGAGATCATACTGTATGTTTAAAAACAATTTTTAGCTGTAAAAACTTGTTTCAAGACCACCCAGTAACAATTGCTCAACACATTTATTTCCGATCTTTACAAAGCTGCAGGGTAGCGTTACTTTTTTACAACATATACAATATACATATACAATAACAAATCACATGTATGATATTATGAACATACATCTTCCACTGTTTCAAGGTTATTCATTTTAATTTTTAAGTGCAATGACATCATCAAGGTTATATTTTGTCAAAACATACACACTGCTATTGAAACTGACTGGATAATATGATGTATGATCAACTAGCTTTAAAGCATCTATAAATTCAGTCGCCTGGGCAAGATTAGGCACTGTAACTTCATAAGCTAAAAGATCTTTATTCCAACCCATAGTTTCATAAAGCTGGTATTCAAAACAGTATAATGAACTGTTTATCACAAAAATGTTCTTTATAAGTCCAAAAACCGGAACTGTGCCATTTGCATTGGTGATTATTAGAGACCTTTCACTTATATATTTGTTCCCATTAAGAATAAGCCACTTTACTTTGACTCCATGTTGCATGCCATAAATCCCCCAAAAATCTCTCATCTTTTTGGAAATGTACTCCATATTTGTTACTTCAGAGACAGGACCCAATTCTTTTCCATGTGCAAAAATTGGATGATGAGTACCCATTTCATTTTGACAGCATTCAAAAAGCACATTATGGTTCACAAGTGACTTACAGACATTTTTGAAGTTCAGTTTAGATGACCACTGTTTAAAAAAACAGTGCTTAGATTCAAACCGCATGCACATGTGCCTTACTAAAGGCCCCAAATGAAGAATTTGAGCAGGGATATGCAGCATGTAATGTTGCTTATTACATTATTCTCATGAAAAAGTTGCTTAAACTTTTTCAAATGCTGTTCAATCATACTTTTCAGTTTTAACACACTGTACAGACAAAACAGGGGCAAAAAGTATCTGAACTATCTCAACTAAGTCCAAAACAAACTGAACATATTCATTTTTTCTATAGTATTGAGCAGAAAAGGAATGATCTTCAACAATATCAACATTTGCCCTGAAGACTGTTTAAGTTTATTGTCATTCGATGCAAGGGTACTGACACTAATGGGGCATGGCTTGTCACGTATGTCTATGGGTGACAAAGGAAAACTTTGCATGGCTGAAATGAACACATCTAACTCCATCTCCCCAGACAGAACAAGATATTTTAACACGCACTTAATTAAAACCATAAATTGAACTCTTTTGGCGGGCACATCCGTGAAAGAGGGCAATACCAAGTCTTAAGGGGGTGGGTTATACCAACACTGTCCTTAACTTGCATAGTAATATCTTTAAAAAGGGGATTACAACAGGCATAATATTTAATGTAGAATTTATAGTTCTACTATTACATTATTATGCACATCATTTTCGCTTTTTATAAGCTTTAAACAGACTGCCATGTTCTGCACCTATTTCCCCCTCCTCGCCCTCATTTGGTTGCGTCTGTCGGAGTCCTGTATCGTTTGGCAGCAGAGAGAAGCAGCACGTGCACCGAACTCAGCTAAGGTAATGAGACATGTTTTTATTAAATCTAGATTTTCTTACAGTTTTTGATTTACTGCACTCATTACAGCCCGGTGACCATTAATGTTTTTTTCATCAATTCTAACAGCGCACCATGAGTTGTTAGCTGACTTAAAACATGCTAGCTTGCTAGTTAGCTTGATGGTAATGAGGTTAAAAAATGACGATAGTTAGTCTAAATGGACAATTTTATATTTTCTGTTGATAAAACCATTAAAACATGAGAATTATTTCATTGAAATCCAGTTTAGTTTATGAAATTAAAGACAACAGGAAAAAATAAAACATCTGCAAAGTAATGGCATAATCTATGTAAATTTGTTAATGACATCATAACTTATATATTTATTTTAAGATTAATTTAAATTTAATTATTTAATTAATTACTGTCTAACTGAATTGTTTGTTGTGCACACTGACACTGGTTTTAAATAATTAAACTATTTAATTTTTGTAAAGTCGATTTGTTTGCCCTGTCAAGTTGAATACTGTATACATTCAAAGGGATATATAACTTTATAATTCTGAAAGTTAACCATTTGTGTTTACAGCTGCCAACATAGATGAGGTCTTGCTCCAGACCCTCAGTCGTGATGATTTACGAGACCTTTTGCCAGAAAACTTTATGAGGAGGAAACTGTTGTGGGCTCATGTTCACAAAGAGGCACGTTTTTGCCACCTTTGATCTGAAAACACCTAGCACAACACATTTTGCTCGTAACTCCTTTAATAATAATTTTCTTTTTTTTTCCCTTAGGATGAAAATCCCACCTTATCAGATACAACTGGATCAAGTGAAACAGGAACTGTTTCTTCACCTCAAGGAGCACCTCCCTCTACTGCAGGTTAGTGGCCCTCAATTAAGGACCAGGAGTGTCCATCCCTGATATGCTGGATCTAGTTACTGATTGTGTTTTCCTTTTAGCCAACATGGATAGTATTGCATCACAGGCCAGGCATTACAAGACTCTGCAGGAGATGTATAAGAAGCCAAAGCCCAACCAAGATGCTGTCCGTCAAATCCTTGACCTTGAATTTCAATCAAGAAGAGCTTTCATCGACTGTGATGTTCTGAGAGAAGAAGATGGGGCAACAAAGATTCTTGAAGCATATCCATGTTTCAAAGAGATTCACAATGTAAGTGGTTTACTTTTTATTATGGCTTCTCAAAAAGAAAGCACTGCTGGAGGTGTTAATGCTTTCTTGCACCATAGGTGATGGATGAGCTGTGGCGGATCCTGGATAAGGGCAACCTCACATTCCTCACAGAATTGAAGAAGAGATGGGAACACTTTTGCTCTATGGTTCAGTTTTACGGTGTTTGGAAGAAGGTGTTGAAGCCACTCAAGAACCTGGATGGAGGTTAGTAATTGTGCTGTCTTTCATACACCATGTTGCTCAGACATGACACCACATGTCATATATATATATATATATATATATATATATATATA
>NC_056504.1:28559369-28618237 GCF_014905685.2 Nematolebias whitei
ATATATTAGAGTCGCGGTTTGGTATTTATTTATTTATTTATTTATTTATTTTTTTTTCAATTAAAAAAACGAGAAATTTTCATGCCTTTCTTAATTTGTAATTTAATTTTAATTCTGTATTTGGAAATCTGCAGCATTGTGTGGGTCACATGACATAGGGTGGCCACCCATAATACAAATGGCACTGAAACACTTGTAAATTTCCACGGAAAACACTTGTAAAAATAACAGTAAATAAACTGACTTAAGCTCAATTTTAAAAACCTTCAACAGAATTGTATACATGATCAAAATCCAAATAGGAAATGATTTTAGATTTAACCATCAGAAGTGCAGTATCTGTCATTTCCCAAAGTGTGTTAGGACTCACTCTTGTGTCTGTGGCACAAGTTGTTGGGTATTTAATTGACACACATATCAACTTAAAAAAAAAACAACATAAAATGATATGAATATGCTCTGTTACACATCTATTCTATTGTTGTCATCACAGATGTATGGACAGTACATATTTGTGCCTAAGCATTTGAACTGATCTGGTAGCGTTTCAGTTTATTTGTTGTAACCTGAATAAAGGTTTTTGTCCTTTTTTTTGTTTGTTCGTTTTTTAGCCAACCGAAGATCCAGCTGTGTACCTCCAGAGGAGATCTTTCTACAGCCCTGTTTTGGTCTTGGATGAGTCTCGCTGTCTTTTGGCCATTGGAACCACTCCCTTCACCACATTTGCCAAAGAAGACCTTGGTGAAGGTTTGCTGTATCTGATGACATACTACTACACCATGCATCTCACCTATCCAAAGTGTGTGGCAACTCTTCTCTCTGTCATTCAGACTGAAGTGTTGAAGGACAATATCCACAAGAAAGACACCACAGGCTCATACGAAAGAGTCATGGCAGAGTGGAAACGTTTTATTGAGAAGTAGAGCTCTTCCACTTATGTGTTATTAACTTCCAGGTCTGTGTTTGAATTTTTGACCTGAAAACTTATTTACATTGAAATGTAATATTTTTTATATATGCACAGCGCCTCAAATGTTCTACTTTTAAATGTGAGGGTCTGTAACGTTATATGTGGATCCCGGTTAGTTGTTTAATAGTTGAGAGGAACACAAAATAAGTTTATCTTGAGAATTTGTCTTGACATGACAGAGTGAAAAGATTTATTGAGTAGAGAGATTTCAGTTAGGTGCAAATAACTTTCAAGTCTGTGTTGGAAAGTTTTGAACTGAAGGCTGTGAAGTTATTTAAATTCTTACTTTTTTTTTTGATAATCTGATATGAAGTACTTATTTCTTCTATCAACAAGTGCCTCAAATGTTGCTTAAGAAATTTGAAGATTTTGTAGCTTTATGTTAGTTGGTTATTTGTGATAAGAACACCAAATAAGTTCACCATATTTGTCTTGACATTCATGTGTACGATGATTGAAATAATTGTTGCAATTTGAACAGATCATTTAAATAAAGGTCATATGTACACAATATGCCTGATTTATTTTAGTGTAAATGCTTTGTCTTGTTTTAAGATGGAAAATCTATTAATCGTTCTTAATTCCAGAAGATCCATCTTGTTAAGTTGGCCTTGTTTTAAGATATTTTCTGTCAAAGTGAGAAAAAATGAAAACTGAAAGAAGCATTAACAGACTAGTATTGAGTTTATTTTACTTCATAAAGTACTTGTAATGAGTTTTTTACAACTTGTTTTAAGACATTTCTCACTTGTCTAAAGCCTAGAAATATTTACTTATTTCAAGAAATCTTACCAAGTGCAATTATCTTACTGCACTGGCAGATTATTTCACTTAATTTGAGATGATTCAGGCTATTATCTAGTATTTTTTTACTTATTTTTAGATGGGTACTTTTTGCAGTGTACAGTTTCCATTTTAAAAATCAATCCTTTCACAGACTCAGTATTTTACATTTGTTCCATCAACTATTGGCCGAATGTCAACAAGTAAAAACATTTAGTGCAAATTTGCTGGTTGTAAATTTACATTTTCTGTAACTTTACAGAACAATTTGTAAGGTGGTCAGAGCTTTATCGCTATGCTCAAAAAACAATTTATGCAACGATGATGGCAAGAAACAACCCTTATGAAGGGGAAATCTGTTTGAACTAGGGTTTTAAAGAATAAAACACATTTTATAAATCTATTACCTTTTTAGAATAAATTATTTTTGTGGCTCTAGCATCAGTGTTTATGCCACATATTGGCACTTGTGAAGCGTTATTGGCTAGTTTCATAAAATGCTCAGTGTTCACACATAGCTGCCATCCCAAGGTGCTAAAATTCAAATCTATTTGGAGTTTCCACTTTTTATATTTAAATAATTTGGAAAAAAAAAAAGGCATTTATTTCCTTTTAAAAACTGGAATATGAGAAAAAAATAGACTTGAAAGTATTTTGTTTCTAGTCTTAAAACCCACAGCACTTTAACACTAGAAGGCACATTCACCCATTTTCACACCCACATTCACAAATCGGGGGCAACCTAAAGTTCAGTTTCTTGCTCGGGGCACACGGGCATGTGGTGAAGGAAGCCAGGATTGAACCAACAGCTCACACTTTGACGGGAAGATGGCCGCCTTCTGAAGTATATTTACCCCCCCATTTTTATCCATACAGAAGCTTGAAAGTTTGTGAAGCCTTTAGAATTTTCTATATTTCTGCATAAATATGACATAAAACATCATCAGATTTTCACACAGTTCCTAAAAGTAGATAGAGAACTCAGTTCATGAGACTAAAATATTATACTTTGTCGTTTATTTATTGAGGAAAATGATCCAATATCACATATCTGTGAGTGGCAAAAGTATGTGAACCTCTAGGATAAGCAGTTAATTTGAAGGTGAAATTAGAGTCAGGGGTTTTCAGTCAATGGAATGATGATCAGGTGTGAGTGGACACCCTGTTTGATTTAAAGAACAGGATCTACTGTATCAGAGTCTGCTCGTCACAACATATTTGTGGAAGCGGATCATGGCAGGAACAAAGGAGATTTATTCTGAGGAACTCAGAAAAAGTTGTTGATGCTCATCAGGATGGAAAAAAACAAACAAAAAAAACCATATCTAAAGAGTTTGTACTCCACCAACCCACAGTCAGACAGGTTGTGTACAAATGGAGGAAATTCAAGACCATTGTTACTCTCCCCAGGAGTAGTGGACCAACAAAGATCACTCCAAGAGCAAGGAGTGTACTGGTAATAGTCAACAAGGTCACAAAGGACCCCAGAGTAACTTCTAATCAACTGAAGGTCTCTCACACATTGACTAATGTTCATGTTCATGAATCCACCATCAGGAGAACACTGAACAACAATGGTGTGCACGGCAGGGTTGAAGTAGGAAACCACTGCTCTCCAAAAAGAACATGGCTGCTCGTCTGCAGTTTGTTAAAGGTCACATGGACGAGCCAGAAGTCTGTTGGAAGAATGTTTTGTGTATGGATGAGACCAAGTAGAACTTTTTGGTTTAAATGAAAATTGTAATGTTCGAAGAAAGGAAAACACCACATGAAAACCTTATCCCATCTGTGAAACATGGTGGTGGTACTATCATGGTTTGGGCCCGTTTTGCTGCATCTGGGCCAGGACGGCTTGCCATGATCGATGGAACGATGAATTCTGAATGATATCAGAGGATTGTAAAGAAACATGCCAGAATATCTGTCCATGAACTGAACCTCAAGAGAAGGTGGGTCATGCAGCAAGACAATGATCCTAAGCACACAAGATGTTCTACCAAAGGATGGATAAAGAAGAATAAAGTTCATGTTTTGGAATGGCCAAGTCAAAGTCCTGACCTTAATCCAATCCAGATGTTGTGGAAGGAACTGAAGCAGCAGCAGTTAATGTGAGGAAACAACCAACATCCAGAGTTGAATCTGTTCTGTACAGAGGAATGGACTAAAATTCCTCCAAGCTGGTGAGCAGAACTGATCAGCAGTTGCAGTTATTGCTGCACGAGAGGTGGGGGTCACACAGATACTGAAAGCAAAGGTAATATTGAATCATTTTCCACAATAAATAAATGACCAAGTATAATAATTTTGTCTCATTTTTAAAAACTGGGTTCTCTTCATCTACTTTGAGGACATGTGTGAAAATCTGATGATGTTACAGGTCATATTTGTGCAGAAATATGGAAAATCCCAAAGCATTCACAAACTTTCAAGCACCACTGTAACTGAATTAAAAACCTGTACAGTATACTGAAACAGAATTACAAAGTAACCGAAAAGAACATTTTACTTTTTAATATATATATATATATATATATACATATTGGTATATGGGAGGAAAAATAAATGTAACCAGTGACCTGGCCAAAATGAGCTCCCTGGATCAAAAAAGTAAATGTCAGGAAGTTCGGCTGCAAATCCCTGCAGGGACCTCAGAGGAGCAGCTAATGATATCAGAGACTTTGCTGAGGGGATTCAGAGAATATTGGGTTCCACAACGGTGCAATCCATGAGAGAGAGCGAGCGTACAAAACGGCTCTGAATGCAAACACACACACCTAATTAGAAACTCTTCAAAGAGTGAAGCGTGTGGATCTGGAGGGTCATGGTCACACTGAGGACAAAGCTCAACAGGAAGAAAAGAGGAAGGTTTTACCACAAAAACATGGACTTGTCCGAAATGTCAGTTATTTCATTGTAAAGTAAACACAAACAAACAGACCAGTGTTCAGGGTTGAAAAGGGATTATAATTATAGCCACAAAATAATGCGGAGACGGAGTTTCAGCCCAGATAAAATACAATTTACAGTCTGGATTTGTTAACCTCATTTCCTAGTGTGAGGAGAGCATCACAAAGTAAGATTATCCGGAAGGCGAGTTCCTGAGGCTCGAACAGAAACATGCTGAACTCTGGGTTAAATTCACACCTTGGACACTGGAAATCGGTACTGCACGCTTTAACAGCTTTAGATTTTTTTTTTTTCTTTTATAATTCTCGTTGATTAAATAGATCTCAGGACAAAACCACTTACATGTTGCAAACTGGAACCACATCTTTGGTTACAAATAAAGCATCAACCCACCAAAAAGAAAGTACAGTGTGTATAGAAAGTTGTCACCTCCCTCAAAATGGTTCTTCGTTTCATGTTTTATTTACTCGACAGAGTTTGATTCTGGACACTGATCAGCAGAAGATTATATCAAGGCAAAAAGTAACATCAATTATTAGACTTTTATGGTAAAAAAAAAAGAAACCGCAAAAAAAATGTTTTGATGAAATTTAAATTATTGGATTACAAATTAAACCTCTGTATGGGGATTCAACAACTAAATTACATTTTTGGGCTAAATAACAGCTGATAAAAACTGATATAAAAAAACCAAAACAATCAGAGATGAGGTTTAAGAAACATTTCCAAGGCACTGAACAGCATCTTCACAAGCAGTAACGATGCTCCTTTTCAGTAAAATATCTTAAATATAAAAGGTTCCTGCAAACAAACTGCTGATGCAGGAGTTGCAGCAGTTTGTCTGCAGGCAGTTCTTAAAATCAAAGCAACGACGTGCAAGAGTGGCAAAGTCTGAGTGGAGAATAAAAGGAATAATAATAATAATAAAAGATTTACAGCAGCTTGCTTGGCAGCATTTCATACAGGAAGTAAAGTTTAGAAACCAAATGAACTGATCCCAACAGCATTCCTTTAGTTTTCACCTTGATATTAATGAGTTGTTTATTTTTGTATGTTGATCAGTGTCAAAAATAAACCCCATTGCAGCAAAATGCAATAAAACATGAAAAACTTTGTGCAGACTGAATCCTTTTTTTTTGTATTTTGTAGGCATACATGTGTTAAAAGATGAGCTGTGACTGCTGAGGTTAGAAAGCATCAACAAAAAATCTGGAAACGATGAACAAAACCGTGATGGAATGAAGAAGATACAAAATCTTCCAAAGTATCAAGCTAGTACAGAAAAAAATAATAATAACAGCGGGCTATTAAGGATATAATATATATAGATATGTATATATATTACAAAACAATACAACAATAGAAATCCCTGTAAAAAGCAATAAATGTTCACATTAGACGTTGTAGGACATTTTTAACAAACAAAAAAAAGCAATAAGTACATTTTACAAGACTGCAGTGAGATATTGGGACGAGAACGTAGAAGCAGCCGTGAGTCTCTTCATGTGTGAGAAAAATACATGCTGGCCTGTGTTACGATGTGAACAAGTGTTTCATGACTTCATTGTAAGTGGATCGCCTTCATTTCATCCTGGTCTTCTCCAATGCGGTCCAAGATCCCCTCTACAAAATCCCCTCCCCCCCCGGCCTCAGTTTGACTGGGGCGCCGAAATTTCAACGGTGAACAATCTCACTGGGTAAATAGGCAGTAACACTGATATTATAGTGCAAAGTGGACAGAGCTGCTTTTCCTCATGTCAACTTAAACAGGTGCAAACGCTCAGCAGGAGAACATTTAAAGACGAGAAAAAAAAAAAAGAACAAATCAAAATAAAAGGACGAAAACATAAATATCAAAAAACCTTTCATCAGTATAAAAAAGTAATAAGGTTATTCGTTTAATCAATAGTCTGGCAAAAAGGCCTCAAAAGTTCTTGGATTTTTTTTTTTTTTGTTTGTTTGTTTTGTTTTCTTTACAAATTAACTGCCTGCAAGAATGTCTTCAGACGAGCGACTCCATGCTCTCTGCGGGGTCCGACTCGTCGGCGATCACCACCGCCCCGTTAGTGTCCATATGAACGGGACCCAGGATGCTCTCTGTGTGACTCACCAGGCTGAGCATGGCTTTGTAAAGGTACTGGTACTGTTCCTACACAAACACACACCAACACAAAGGTTAAAGGTTAACAGTAACGACAAGAGTTTGTATTCATTCAGTGAGACGTTCTCTGCTGTGGATGAATGCAAATAAGATGAGAACAATTTATTCGTCAAAAGATAAGCTGGACTTTTATTCTGAAAGTCAGTGTCTGAATCTGAGGTGAGGCCCTCCAATCAGTCCTGTCATAACCTCAATTTTTGCTCTCCTGGCTCTTGGATCCCTGGAGTGAGAGCTCTCTCTTCTTCATCGATTGGTGTGGAGAAGAGCAGCAGAGGTCTCTGACCGAGACCCTTGGACCAGTGTCCTGCTTGGATCACTAAGTGGTCTGCAAGGACAGAATCATTCTTCGTCTGTGTCTCAGTGAGCTGCAGCTGCTGGCAGCTAGCTGGGAACGACATTCACGAGGGAGTCTCCCAGAATAACTTGAGCCATTCGGAGTTCTCAGTTCCCTCAGAGTCTCACACGGCCTCATTGCTTCCATTTTTACACATTCAAGAAATTTGTGCTACAAATATTCCCTCTAAATTGTCACAGAGTGACGGAGTAAAATCTAACGTATGGTTTTTAACCAACACCCATTTCTATGAGGCTCAACTTCCAGCCTGCCTCTCATTAACCTGGCAGTCAGGGAGTGAGACACAGGTGTGTGGTTACCAAGGTGAGCGCCACTGGCAACTGCTTTAACATTTCTTTTCATCATGCTTCTCTTTATACTTCCTGTACAGTTCAAACATGAAAATGAAACAGTTTTCTGACCACTTGGGGGCAGCATAACTAGGTTTAAATATACAGAGAGCCTCGTCCTTAAAAAGCAAAGGCATCTGGGAAAATGAAACCACATTTTTATTTAGATGAAGAAAACAGACAAAATGTTTCATTTCAGCCTGACAACTATGAATTTTAAATCGTTCTGCAAGTGTTTTGTCTTGTCAAACACAGTGAAGAGCACAGCTTTTAGTCATCGTGCGTCATCATGCGAGTTGTTTTCTCATTACAAAGTCAACTTACTATATCAGTGAAGACTCCCGGCCTCATGAGATTGATCATCTTGGCCACCTGATAGATGTCGACGAGTCCCTCGTTGTCCAGCTGCTGGGACAGCGTGGTGAGGGCGCAGAGCATCCCGGCTGACACCCCCCCGTACCTGAAACATGTTCACAAGGAGCAGTTGTAAGGGCAAGAAAAGCAAGACGATTGAAAACCTCGTCTGTCAGAACACAATCTAAAAAAAATATAATTAGTGGACATCATGGTCCTTTTTTTAAATTTTATTATGGAATAAAACCTCTGGGAAATTCTAGCAGGTTACAGTCAGACTGCGTGATGAAGACCATTCAGATATTTGACGTTCCCAGTAACAGCAGCTGAGGTGCAGTGGACACTGACGCGTGCAGAAGAGGCATCAGCTGGGAGTCTGGAAGCTGTCGTGGTTGCCTGGTTACCAAAAGACTTTGGTCTTCTTGTTTATTCTGAAGGCGGCCCGTAGACTCTCGGTGCCGGTAGACACTTAAGGACTTTAAAACCCCAAGCCACGGAAAGCACTTAGAATTTAGTGGCTTACTTTTTCATCCTACTTGTGCAAACAGAACAACTGAGGGAAGGTAATTACACACCGCAGAACGATTTTAAGCTCTTATAACTATTTAAATCCAGACTGAGGTGCAAAAACAAAACGGAACAGAAGATCAAACATCACTTTATTAACCAAAACTAGTTTAAGGAAATTTAAACTCAGGACTTTAGATCAGGGGACATATTTTTTACTTAAATTATTGCTCTTGTTTTGGGTGTGTCTGTTACAAAATTATCTCCTGAACTACAGAGCAAACTGCAATGAATCATGCATAAAGCAATCACTAAATCTACATTTGATTCACTTCAAGAGTCAACCTGATTCACAATGGCTGCCATCATCAACGGAGTAAATAAAAAAACTGGATATAAGCTTATCTGTGGTGTGGTAGTAGCTGAGAATGATTCCTATCACACATTCTGAGTGATAACTGCCTGCACAACACTTTTACTTGCCTTTAATTGTTTAGAGTTCACTGTCTGTTGGCAAAATATCTCATGAACCACTGGATGGATTTTAATAAAACTTTCAGGAAATAATCAATTGATGTACATCTACAACTGATTAACATTTGGAGTCAACCCTATTCAAGATGGCTGCCACAGTCAACTGACTTTACAAAACACATATACAACTATAACTCAGTGAATTTGATAGATATTGAGCTAAAATTTACTGTGGTAGTAGCTGAGAGTCATTCACAACACATACTATGAGCGAGACATGTTGCAGTATCAGAAGAGGTCTTGCTTAACGTTACCGTTACCTCAGGGTGAGTGATATGTATTACTTCCAGGAATGCTTGTGCATATTTGAAACGTGTCAGTTCTTAGTGTTTAGAAAACACTGTTTTCTCTTAATTTCATCTAAAATGTTGCTTGTTAACAGTGAGCAAGGAGGTTGTTTGTTAATAATTATTTAAATAAATGAATAGGTTTTTTTTTTTAATTCAATTAAAGAAGCATAAAGTCAGAACTTGTGTTTTGCAAGGAGGCAAACCAACAGAAAAACTGATCAATAAGATTGGGGAGATAAATGTTTCTAAGGGTTAATAGGGGTTTCACACCTCTGAGGAAAGAATAAAAGGATCTTTCACGGTTGCCAATTTTTAATTAATCTAACTGGGAAAAAATAAAATAAAACAGGGTGCTTTACAAGACAACCCATTAAAAACACAATTTAAACCCATAAAGCCAATAATGCTGTACAATAACACACGGAAAGATGTTTTACACGATCAAACAAAACTACCATCTAGTTTATATTCTTCAAAGTATCAATTGTTCTGTGTCGACACTTTAGCAGGTTAAAGAGACTAAACTGAGAAGGATCGACTCCTTTGCAAGGATTTGATCAAAGAAAAAGTTTGAAGGAGCAACTTTGTTTCATTTCAGCTTTAAGCTTCATGTTCAAAAAGCAACATTTCACTTAGCTGAAGTACGTCGGTGGTAAAAAATGACTTTACTAAGTGAAAACTTCGAAACGCTGAAGTGCTACAAATTATTTTTTAGACTAAACGTCAATTCAGAAAAAGAAACAAATACGAGTTAGAAAAACTATTTTTAAGCACCTGTTCTATTGCATTAAAATAAAGCACATTTATGAAGTGTGATTAAAAAAGGATTTCTTTTTGCCAACTCGTTTCTGTTTTATAAGACTAATATTAGGCAAAGCCTTATTTAATAAACAGCCTTTTTGCTCATGAGTAATAAGCTGCAATTAGGAGGTTCTTGAGCAAGTAAGAAGTGCTTTATACAGACAAGGAAATTATGCTGCTACAAACCGGATTCCAAAAAAGGTTGGGACACTAAACAAATTGTGAATAAAAACTGAATGCAATGATGTGGAGATGGCAAATGTCAATATTTCATTCGTAATATAACACAGATGACAGATCAAAAGTTTAATCTGAGTAAATGTAACATTTTAAAGGAAAAATATGTTTATTCAAAATTTCACAGTGTCAACAAATCCCCAAAAAGTTGGGACAAGTAGCAATAAGTGGCTGGAAAAAGGAAATTGAGCACATAACAAACAGCTGGAAGACCAATTAACACTAATTAGGTCAAGTGACAACATGATTGGGTATAAAAAGAGCTTCTCAGAGTGTCAGTGTCTCTCAGAAGCCAAGATGGTAAGAGGATCACCAATTTCACCATTGTTGCGCAGAAAGATAGTGCAGCAATACCAGAATGGTGTTACCCAGCGTAAAATAGCAAAGACTTTTAAGTTATCATCATCAACCGTGCATAACATCATCAAAAGATTCAGAGAATCTGGAACAATCGCTGTGCGTAAGGGTCAAGGCCGTAAAACTCTACTGGATGCTCGTGATCTCCGGGCCCTTAAACGTCACTGCACCTCAAACAGGAATGCCACTGTCAAGGAAATAACAGAATGGGCTCAGGAATACTTCCAGAAAGCATTGTCAGTGAACACAATCCACCGTGCCATCCGCCGTTGCCAGCTGAAACTCTACAGTGCAAAGAGGAAGCCATTTCTAAGCAAGCTCAGACGTTTGCACTGGGCCAGGGGTCATTTAAAATGGAGTGTGGCAAAATGGAAGACTGTTCTGTGGTCAGATGAGCCACGATTTGAAGTTCTTTATGGAACACTGGGACGCCATGTCATCTGGACCAGAGAGGACAAGGATAGCCCAAGTTGTTATCAACGCTCCGTTCAGAAGCCTGCATCACTGATGGTATGGGGTTGCATGAGCGCTTGTGGCATGGGCAGCTTGCATGTCTGGAAAGGCACCATTAATGCAGAGAACCATGTTCAGGTTCTAGAACAACATATGCTCCCATCTAGACGTCATCTCTTTCAGGGAAGACCCTGCATTTTTCAACACGATAATGCCAGACCACATTCTGCAGCAATCACAACATCATGGCTACGTAGGAGAAGGATCCGGGTACTGAAATGGCCAGCCTGCAGTCCAGATCTTTCACCTATAGAGAACATTTGGCGCATCATAAAGAGGAAGGTGCGACAAAGAAGGCCCAAGACGATTGAACAGTTAGAGGCCTGTATTAGACATGAATGGGAGAGCAATCCTATTTCTAAACTTCAGAAACTGGTCTCCTCTGTCCCCAGACGTCTGTTGAGTGTTGTAAGAAGAAGGGGGGATGCCACACAGTGGTAAAAATGGACTTGTCCCAACTTTTTGGGGATTTGTTGATGCCATGAATTTTGGAAACAACAGATTTTTCCTTTAAAATGATAAATTCTCTCAGTTTAAACTTTTGATCTGTGATTTGTGTTCTATTCTGAATAAAATATTAGATGTTGGCACCTCCACATCATTGCATTCGGTTTTTATTCACAATTTGTTTAGTGTCCCAACTTCTTTGAAATCCGGTTTGTAGTTCTTGAATTGTGTTTTGCATTCTGAAGTTTAAAGTAAATTAGTTAAAAAAAACAACCTTCATTATGCTTGACACCGATAAAACAAAAGTAAACATGAACATACTCATCGTGCACGATGGTGGGGCCATCTCGAGTCATGGCTTCTTCTTTGATGACTCTGATGAGCTCGAAGGTGCTGCTGAGAGGAGCGTCAGGGTTCGGCCATTTAGGGCACTGAAAGTGTCTCACCTCCAGGACGTAATCATCCTGTTAAAGCACAAAGGGAGAGTTTACGCCTCAAGGAAATACGATTTTCATGTAAGAACTGTTGTGGAACTCCTCGGGTACCTGTGTGGCCTCTAGGATGAAGTCGTGGATGATGATCTGCTCCTCGTTGGAGAGACACAGCCTGTCCTTACTGATGAGAGTGACTGTGAAGGCGATGCAGTTCATGGCCTCTTCCCGACTCGGCCAGTAAACAAATTCATCCTCAGCCTGCAGAAAAGACACGTGCTGTCTTTGATTTCTCCATGATTAGTGTTCCTTCGAATGATTACAACTTTCTTAATTACTTACAAGACCCTGGTTGTCAGGCAACATGACAATAATCTGAGCGTTGTGGTCCCAAATCATCCTCCAGAAGTCTGTAGTGGTGTGGGGCAAAGGATGCTGGGTAACGATGAACTCATTACTCCTATAGTAGCCCTGGTAAGACAGAGTAGAGCTGTTAGCCTTTCTAAAGGATGACTGTTTCACGCAACTTATTTTCCAAATTGTCATTTCCAAAGGCTCAATGGCTGCAGATAAGCAAACACGACTCATTAATAATCAACACTGTACCATTATGTAGGATGCATTAATGTAATCTGTTCCCTTCATGCCTGGCAGAGTGGTGAGTCCAACCCTCGCTCGCTCCGCTGGTGAGGCACAGATAGAAAAACAAGCTTTAAATCACAACCCAGGCCTCCTTTATATCACACCAGCTGATAATGCACACATTCATTATCAGTCCTCACTGTTGCCATGGCAACAAGTGCCTCCATTTCTCCCGTCAGGGTGCAGAGGACGCACAGAAAGATTAACTTATAGGATTATGGAAATGGATTCTAGATTTAGAATATGAATTGTTTTAATTATTTGCAGACAGAAGGAGAAAAGACGTGAAAATGTGCATGGAGAAATGTTGCGACTATTAGTTCCACCTCGGGTCAAGCGTACAGATACTGTGGTAAATACTCACAAGGAACCACCGAGGAGTTGCGATTCTTTTCCTTGTTGCAGTCTTTGTGCGCGCTGAAGCACTCCACAAAGCGCGTGTTGCACTGACTCAGCAGCTGGAAACAGAGAAGGCAAAAGTATCTCAAAGATGTCCTGAGGTTGAAACTTCCAGTCCAACACGATGAACAAGAGCCAATATTGTTTAGCAACCTGAAATTAACCGCACATCTTTCACGTTGATGACGAGCGCGTGAAGCTGGGAAATAAGTGACATTATGTGAGCAATTATTTTCCCTCTCCTCATGTGGAAAGAGGAGCAGCTTGATGAAACATTCATCAAACTTTACATAGCACAGCGGGGGTGACAGACATTTCTTTATTACAGCTTACATCAAAGACACTTTCAATCTTTATTTTTCTCCCCCTTTGCGTCTGGAAGTGGAAAGCCACCATGGATGTTGCTAACAAGCTCCTGATCCTAACAGTGTTGCAGCATGTTGTGATGGCTCGTCTGCCTGGAAAGTTCAGACTCACTCTGAACTGCTTCTCGAGCCGCGTTCGGCCGGCGTAGCTGGGCGTCAGGATGCTGCTGACGTAGCTGTGCAGCTGCCAGGCGGGCACCTCTGTCTCTCTGCTGAGGATGGCCTCCATCAGGGCATCGTGTATGAAAACATACTGCTCCTGACAGGAAACATGAAGCACGAAGCAGTAGGATTAATAAAAAACAACAGTTAAAGTTACCAAAACCTGACTGTCTTAAACACTGACTTTGAAATGTTTCATTTGTGTATAAATTCCCATTATCAAACACAACGCTAACTGTGTTAGCTTGTCTATGGCGTTTTCAATGTTAAGTTAGCATTTATGATAATTTTGGTCAGCAGCGGAGATTAGGGTATTTGATGAGTTATTGTGCACTTTAATTAGGCAAAGAAATGCACAAATTAGTTTATTCAGGTAAAATTATCCATAATAATTTATGTTGCATCAAAGGGAGGGTTATATAATCAAATCACAGCTCTCAGAATCAAATCAAATCAAAATGTGACATGTTTAAAGGTTTTTGAGTAGTAAACTTTATTAAATATATCATTATGTATGAGCTAAAATGTGAAATCTGATTGATTTTAACTACTATATTCCACTTTTCATAATTAAGCTTAATGTTTATTATTGTCTTTAACTGGTAACCACAGCTTTTCAATGAATGTAAAGCTGTGAATGATGCCAACAAATCTGAGGTTGGTAAAATATGGTAATGATTACTTAGTAAATGTTCTTTTTTATAAATTATGCAGCTGATTGTGATGAGAGAAAGCTGCTTTTAATGTTATATTTAAGATAAAAAATACACAACAAGAACAGCACGGTGGCACAACTAGTAAAGCTGCTGCCTCTCAGCAAGCAGGTCCCCGGTTCAAATCCCGGTCCGGGGGCCTTTCTGGGTGGAGTTTGCATGTTTTCGCCGTGCATGTGTGGGTTTTCTCTGGGTACTCCGGTTTCCTCTCACAGACCAAAAACATGCATGATTGGTAACTCTAAATTTTCCCTAGGTGTGAGTGAGAGAGTGAATGGTTGTTTGTCTCTATGTGGCTCAGTGATGGACTGGAGACCTGTTCAGGGTGTCCCCTGTCTCTCACACAGGTTATGGGCACCAGTGACCCCCATGACCCAATAGGGAAGAAGCAGGTTATGGATGGATGGATGGAATACCCAACAATAAAAACGATCAAATCATGTTTGATATTTAAAGTTTTTGTTTACATCTTGCATTAGAAGTCATCGCCACACCCACACTTGCCCCTCCCCCTTCATAAATCATAGTCAGCAGCTGCCCTTATTTCTAAAAATCGGCCTTGGCTATTAAAAACCCTAATCGGTCGACCTCTGTTCTGGTGTAATACATTCATCGGTATTGTGGGCTGTGTGTAACAGTTTAAACTCTGTGGTGCACTGAAATTGCAGGCAGCCTGACCTTTACCTGAGCTCAGAGTATCAAACTGAATAAATTTCATAACTGCTTTCCCATCTTAAATCACAGTTGACCTTTAGAGGAGGAATCCAGCCCCCCCACCCCCCACCCCACCTCCCAGAAGTTAATGATGAGTTTCAGAGCCTTACCTCCGTCTGGACAAGGTAGTTGCGTTGTGTGCGTATATGTTTGAGAAAATCCAGGACGCTGACTGTGCTTTTGTCCTTGATCTGTTGCAGCATGCTGTCGATGACGATGTACGTTCCCGTGCGCCCGACCCCTGCACTAAAGAGCACAAGCTAACGTGAGTGGATCCCTAAGTGGGAGATTTTTAACCAAGTCAGCAAAAACAAGTCTCATCAGGTGTGCTCAGTGAAGCCCTGGAGCTCAGCAGTGATGGCGTACCTGCAGTGTACCAGGACGGGACCCATGTCTGCACTCCGAGCAGCCGAAGAGCGGCTGGTGAAGGTGAGAACAGGAAGTGTGTACTCCGGTACTCCCATGTCAGGCCACTGAGTGTAGTGATACTGAATCACAATGCGCTCATTTAGCCTCCCTTTTGGGTTCCCCTTCTGACCCTAAAATATTACAACACATCAATTAAAAGGCTTCTGTTGCACTTTATTTCAGTTTTTACATTAGCTGAATCCACCTATAGCTAATGTAGATCCTCAACACTACAGGTTTGGACCTAAACAGAGATGTGGTGTCAAAGCTTTAGGTAACAAATGTTTGTTAAGAGTTGTAAGTATTAGCAGGTGAACGATTAGCTCATGGCATTGTGTTTTTGTAAACCCTAAAAGCAAATATTTATACTTTAACATTTTAAAATATAATTAGCTAGTCCGCAAACAAAAATGTGGGAATCTTCTTGTAGATGCATACAATCTAAACAATTTATCTAAATCAAGGTAAAATCATCTACCGGTAGTTCTATGTTTCAGGTTAGGTTGAGCATGTTTGTAATTAGGTGAAAATTGGATTAACCATTAAAACTACACATCTCTGTAAGTCTTAAACAGCAAACAAACAACCAAAATGGTTAATTAAAGGTTGATCTAAGCTGGACCATGCTTCATCTTAACATTTTCATGTAAAAAACATTCTGAACATTTAGAGCAAATCTGCTATGAAACAACAAAGCACATAAGCCACATAATCTTCTTAGCAGAGATAATCAAACATTTTTCAACATCACACTAACTTATATACCCCCCCCAAAAAAAAAATCACATAAATATATTATAATAATAATAATAGTTACACATTATTTAAAATCCTTCTTTCTGTATTCTTCTCAGAATTAGAAAACTTTTATTAACCCAAAGTCCAAATCAATTGATTTAGACTTGTGCATTTAACATAAATAGTATAAAGAGTAAAATAAAAAAGTGCTCAAACAACAATCAGCACATTAACGTTAACACGCCACTGATGTTGAACATCACCTGAGACACAAAATGATAAATAGGGTTGGTGAATGAGTTGATGGCAATACACAAATTGAAAAAAAAAAAAAAAAAAAAAAAGACAAAACTTGAATTCATAAACAAATTTAAATTTAATATATACAATAATCTATAAAAAAGACTGGATCAAAAATGACCAACATGTTTAAGGATGTTCAAATAAAGTTAAAAATGATGATAATCTACTTAGAGAAATAAATACTAACTGAAATAAAACGTCATTTCTGGAAACGACAAAAACAAATAATACAAAGTATTTAACGATACAACAGCAGCAGCAACAAAATAAAATAAATGTCTATTTTTTTATCTAGTTTATATTTTGTGTCTACTTCAGATTTTGGCAAGTTCTGTTTTTTTATGTTAAATAAAAACTAAAAGTATAAAACACTAAATTAACTATCTGTATGTGGATACAAACCATTGAAAATATTGCCTACCAAACAGCTGTTCACACAAAGGCTGTCTTTTAATTTAGAAGTTCAAGTTTATGTTTTGATGCCAAAACGTAAAGAATAATTGCAATTACCTTTTTAATTTTTGTGTTCCTTATAAGAAAACGACGCAGCGTGTAGCAGGCGTGAACTTTGGTGCTTTTCAGCATCACCACAATGTTTCCGTACTGTTCGCTGTTCTCTGTTGGCCAGTATTGGTCACATTTTCTCTGAAACACACAGTGAATGATACATAAACATCTGAGAGACAAAACATTTTTATTCTCAGTTTGTGAGTTATTGAAAGACCTACCCTCCCTTTTTCCACCAGGTTGGTTATCATGACAATGATTCCAGTATTCTGCTCCCACACCATCCTCCAGAAGTCCTCAAACGTGGACTTGAGAGGACCCTGAGCAGCTATATAAGCTCTGGGATGGTTGTAGCCCTGAAACAGGAAGTTGGTTGAAAAAAAAAAAAAAAAACCCGTCATTTCCAGACTATAAGCCGTTACTTTTTCCCCACACACTTTGAACACTGCGACTTATACAAAGCAGCGACTAATTTATGGATTTTTTTTTTTTGACAGGCTAACAAGCATCATGCCGGCAAAACATTTAGCCTCGTCACACCCGGGCGCTCACATAGCTGCCCAATACATGTCTCTCTTGGGGGGTGGGTCCTCGTAACTCCATGAGACTACCTGTATAAATAAAGGTTAAAAAAAAAAAAAAAAAAACACTGACCAATGAAATTACTTAACAGGTCACAGTGGACCAATGAAATGGGGAGGGGAGGAGAGATTCCCCGTTCCTCCCCGTTCTCTCCTCCTCCAGTTGCGAAAGGCGGCTGTGTGATGAAGAGGACAGCACAAGCTTGTGCAGGAGGAAGGTGAAGATAGCGATCAATGACTTCCTGGCAGGTTAATGTATTTTTTTTATCCAGCTGTGTTACAGGCACTGTTCAGATTTTTTTTTTTTTTTTACTGTATGTATGTGTGTGTGTTACTGATTTTTTCATTAATTTTTTTAAATTTACCCTTTATTTATACAAGTAGTCTCATCGAGCCACGAGAACTCATTTTCAAGAGAGACCTGTTTGGGGAGCAGATGGTGGGGGTTAAGGGCCTTGCACAGAGGCCCAGAGTGGGGTGAATGAGGGTGGAGGTAGGTGTGGGTGTTTCACCTTTTCCACCCACATTTTGATGTTGGCGACTTTCCGATCACAGGCCCATCTTCTAACCTCTGCGCCACCACTCCCTTACTAATACGTATTTAATTAAACGCTTACAAAATCGTTCTGTGTAAATATCTCATGTTACAACGTGGACACCCGCGGCTTATAAAGCACGGTCTGTATATGTACACAATTTTTTTTTTTTTTCGGTGGGCGCCAGCTTATATTCAGGTGCGCTCAATAGTCTAGAAATTACGGTAGCAATCTTTTTAATATTTCCTAAAAATTGGGAACTGACCCTTTCTCTTACTCGCAAAAATTGTCAGAATTTAAAGATGTGCTGATATGCGGTACTCAATTCAAACCCTTTTTCTTATTTGAAGTGCCACTTGATTTTTTTAAACTTCAGTGCCTCACTTGATATTCTAAATAACCCAGAAAAAAAATGCAGCTCTGTGAAGAATTCTTCACAGCTCATATTTGCTTCAATAACTAAACTGTGACCTGCATTCATGGAACAAAATTAAAAAAAACAACAACAAGTCATGAGTGAAATTGAGGAAACTTACATCCACATAGTTGGCGTTGATGTAATCTGAATGTTTGGCATCTTTCCCCGGCAAAGCTCTTAATTTCACCCTGCTGTGGTCATCTAGGAAAAAGCATTGATGTATTTAGAGGACTCATGAGCAGAAGGAAAACTTGATCTAAAACACGTTATTGAATCCCACAGCGGTAGACATCCTAATCAGATTTTACAGCTGACTCACAGGCCACAATGTTGATGTATCTGTTTTTGTGCTTGTTGTCAGGATGATTGGAATGTTCTGCTGTGATTTTTAAGTCGACTGTGGAGCGCTGGACCTCCTGGAGAGAGAAGAGAATAGGCAGAAATGGATTTCATTAAACAAGAGGAGATGAGCTAATAGAATTAGCCGCTTGATTTCCATGAGACTGTAACGTTGGTGTTATAAAGACAGATTCTTGTGATCCTATCGTCTTTCAGTTTTGTTAAGGGGACCTTTTATTCTAGTCTCTGCATACGGAGCTCAGCGCCCAAGATGGAGTGAACTTCCAGCAGGGATTCAGTGTCTTAAGGACGATTCAGCAGAGCAGATGCTAACCGCCACTGGGGCTCCAACTAAAGCCTACAGTAGAACAGTCGTCTTCTTTTCCTCTTCACTACACTTTGGTGCATTCAGCTGTCCACAAAAAGCAGTCGCTTCCAACACGGGTTCATACTGGTGTGTTTGAAAATCATGCACACCAGCCTCACATCAAATAACACCAATTAGAGGGAACACTCTAGGGGTGAAGCTTTTGACTTCTTTCTTAACCTAGTTACATTGAAAGAGAAAAAAGCATGTTCCCATCCAGTCAACCAGCACAAAGGGTCTTCTCTAATTAACCTTCATCTCTGATCTTTCTCTGCATCTTTCTTTCCACCATCTGGTCAGAATTCGTGATTCTACACGTAAAGACGAAATTAACTTCAAACCGTTGTTCGGATGAGAAGACGTGCAGAACTGACAAAACACTACCGGATTATCAGTCTGTGCAAAACTCGAGAGAAAAGACAAACACATGCACGGTTTTGTTCTTTCATGCTTGGAACACCATACACACCGTAATGAATGCTAGTGTTGATTCTTTGTCGTACAGGAGGACACGACAACTCCCAATAGTTCTAAAACAGAGCAGCTGGACAGGAAAATAAGAAAAGAAGTCCAGTCGCTTTGTTTTAAAACTCTTAGGGTTCGCCATGCGCCAAATCAAACAAACAATGAAAACGTACCTCGAATTCCTCAGCGAAGCCTTGCATGTTGTTCTTGTACAGCTCCATGACATGTTTGACAAACTGCTTGACGGGAACGGCCTCCATATCATCTGCAGGAGAAAGAAACAGGAGTTGAAACAAAGTGCTCGTTTTGATGTACAACCCCATCTGACAAAGGTAGCAAGTAAAATGTAAATGAAAATAGAATTCTATGGTCCGAGGATCACACAAATCAACATTTTATTCTCAGTGGAAAACAGTAAACAGGTCAAATGTTTAAACAAAGAATATATAGAACTTAAAAAAAGAAAGAAGAGAAATCTGAATTTAATGGAAGTACACATAAGAAGACTTGGGACAAGAACAGCAGAAGGATGACAGAATATCTCGTCATTTACCGTTTATAAAACCCGTAATGAAAGTCAGTAATGCATGTCCATGATCTTTGGGCCCTATGGCAGCACTGCACTAAACATAGACCTGATTTAGTTCAGGACTTCACTGCGTGGACTCAGGAACACTTCCACAAATCATTTTCTGTAAACATTTTTATTTCAACCATAAATGCCAGTTAAAACATGCTTAATAGTGGTAAACATGACCTAAATTTGAGATGGGTTTCTGCAATAAAAAATGTAATTTACCTTATTTTCTAAAAAAAAAAAAAAAAAGTTAAATTTCTTAGAGTAAACATTTGATATATTTATGAAATTCTATTGTGAAATTTGCATATCAATTAACTCAGTTTTTATTTTCAATTTTATATAAAATCCCACCATTTTTTGGAAGCCAGAAGCTAATTTTTAGGGGGAAATGTGTAAGAGTTTTATGATAATTGATCATTCAGACCAAGGCTATTCAACTAAAATGCTCAGTTACTGAAAGCCAATAGCTCAGGGGCCAGCCAACCATCAGTTATTGTCATTAAATAAGTTTGTTTTATGGTTTAAAATCCAGTTATAGTTAAAAATGAACCCATTGGTGGGCCATACTGAGTTCATCCGTGGACCTGATTTGGCCCCTGGGCCACCAATTGAATAGCCCTGGTTCAGACAGTGTAAGATGGAAGAGGATGACTCGCTGTGGCGACCCCTGAAGAGGGAACAGCCAAAAGAAGAACAAAGAGTAAAAGCCGTATCAGTTACGACAAGCTTATTTTTTTAAATGAAGAATTGTTTATTTGATTTGACAGACTAACATCACAAACAGCTATCTCTGGGTTTTGGGAGGTTGTATTGGAGGGAGCATCTGTTTCATCTGAGCCAAATCAGCCCCAAATCACACATGAAGGATGTTCGATCAGGCTGGTTGACACAGGATGCACCAATGCAGGGGGCTCAGCTGTCACAGCTGCTGATGCGGGGCAATGTCTTAACTAACACACCTCTGCAGCTGAGGCCTGTCGGGCCTTTCAATGCTTCAGTGACTGCAGCAGGAAGGAGAATTCTCATTTATTAATCTGGTCATTTATCAAAGGGGTTCTGTAGGCATGAATTCTAATGGACCACATTCTGGTTTTATAAGGACGTAAAAGTGTTCACATGTAGGGTTAAATGTACCGTAGATCTATTTCAAATTTTTAATTATGGTTGAATAAATTCGAAGGAAGATTATGAAAAAAAAAAAAAAAAGAATTGAACTGGATTGAAGAGAAAAAAAAGAAAAAAATAATTAAAAGGAGGAAGAGAAGAAGGACAAATGAAAATTAAAAACCGATGAAAACAGTAAGTACAGACCTTTAATAGAAATAATGAAATTAAGGAAGAAAGGAAGTGGAGGGAAGAGAAAGAATTAACAAATGAAGAAAGAATGAAGAAAAAAGAAAAATTGATGAAAAAATAAGAAAGGAGAGAAGGAATGAAAGAAGAAAGGATGGATGGAAGAAATGATGGAAGAAAGGAAGGTAGGAAGGAAGGAAGAAAGGATGGATGGATGGAAGGAAGGAAGAAAGGAATGAATGAATGAACGAAAGAAGGAAGAAAGGATGGAAGGAAGGAACAAAAGGAAGAAAGGATGGAAGGAATGAATGAAAGAAGGAAGAAAGGAAGGAAGGAAGCAAGTGTAGTGAGTCACGTGAGGTACGTGTCACTTGTTGTATGACAAATATATGGATATATATTTATGCATACTTTTCACGAGTTCTTCATTTTTCTGACTGTAAATGCCGTGCATTGAATTTAACACAAAATGTAACGAGAGACGTTATTTATCTTTGACCCATCAAATGAATGGAATCATTTATTTTCAGAATCAAAGTTTAACATCAAACATTTACATTAATTTGGCAAAATATGAAAATAATAACAGACAGTTTCACAGAAAATGAACTTCAAATCACTCGGCGGTGATTTGAGGACTTTGCTTCAGACATTTCTAAAAATATCTGTACTGATTTATGAGAGAGAAGAGTTTAAGATGAAAGGAGATTATCTTACAGAGAACTGTGTGAGGGAATTTAATCTGTTTGACCAGAAGTTGCACGCTCCCATCAGGTATCTCAGCTTTGCCCACGGTACACTTGGTCGAAGAAGTCTTTACCTGGTTTGACGATGGATCAGCTCAGTAAGCATCCTTCAGACTGTTTCAGCGCCTCCGTTAAGAACAGCTAAAAATCCTCGGAGAGTCGTGCGTGGTTAGCTCAAAACAGAATTATAATCCCAAACGTCCCTGGTTCTTCATAACTCCAAACTCTTCATAACTCTTGGACTCTTCATTGCTCTGAAGCTTTCAGAACCGGCTGCACTCTCAATCAGCTCTCATTCCAACATCTCTCAGAACTCTCATTCTCTTGGAATTCTGGAAAATCTCGAATTCTAACATGAACTGGGAAGTTGCCACATTTTATTTGGGTCGACTTCCTGTTCAATTTAGAGCTTTCTGATTCGTGGAAGGACCAGAAAGAGGAGTGGTTTTGACGTAAGGTGTTTATCAACAGTCGAGGTCAGAGAATGAAATTTGTTTTCACATACAGAAAAGATTATTGCAGCAACAGCAGACTTTTTGGAGTCTACTCTTGGTAATCTTCTGAAAAAGTTTAAACATGACATTTTTCTCGGTAAACATTTTAGTTGACCGAAAACCAACCTTTCACATACTTACGACTTGACTCATTTCAGACAGAAAATCAAGGAATGCATATTCAGGTGATTTCTTCTTGGAATGAGGAATAAAAATCATTACTTACTGTTTATGTAAAATAAAAATGAGTAGTTCTTTTCA
Organism: Nematolebias whitei; assembly: GCF_014905685.2. Lineage (NCBI taxonomy): Eukaryota > Metazoa > Chordata > Actinopteri > Cyprinodontiformes > Rivulidae > Nematolebias > Nematolebias whitei. The sequence continues at coordinate 28,582,377 of NC_056504.1, forward strand.
ACCTGTAAAGCATTGAGTGAACTAACACAATTTGATTATTAAAACATTTGTAAAACAGTAATGATTATAGAGGATTGTCTTTTCTGCTTGATTAATTCAAGAAAGAAAGTCATCAGATGGCCCAGACTAATTCAGATCAATGAAACTAACAGTCTCTGTCCATCTGGTAGATTTGAGGTCATCTGGTTCACTACACAAGCAAGGAAGGAATGAATGAACGATAGAAGGAAGAAAGGATGGAAGGAAGGAACAAAAGGAAGAAAGGATGGAAGGAATGAATGAAAGAAGGAAGGAAGGAAGCAAGCAAGGAAGGAATGAATGAACGATAGAAGGAAGAAAGGATGGAAGGAAGGAAGGAAGAAAGATAGGAAGGAAGGAAGCATGCAAGGAAGGAATGAATGAAAGAAGGAAGAAAGAAAGGAATGAACGAATGAACAAACGAATGAACAAACGAATGAATGAAAGAAGGAAGAAAGGAAGGAAGCAGGGAAGGAACAAACAAAAAAAAGGAATGAAGAAATGAAGGAAGCAAGAAGGAAATAAATGATAAAAGGAAACATTGAAGGAAGGAAAGAAAAAATGAATAAAGGGATAAAAGGAGGGAAGGACATTAAGAAATACCCCCCACCCCCCAAAGTCAAGAAAAACCTAAAAAAAAAAAAAAAGGAAATATAAACAAAGGCAGAGAAAAAACAGAGGAGCAGAAAAAAAGAGCTGTGGGAGGGAAGGATGTGGTGTGAATGCCAGTGAAAGCTGCTCTCGGTCTCCACGCTCTCGCTGCCTCAAAACGTCCCTGAGCTTTAAGAGACTGCGAGAGTAAAGTCAGATATCGACAAGCTGCCACGGCACTGCTGCCTGGGATATTAAGTGCAAAGAAAAGCCAGTCACTCAACTTCTATAAAGCTGTTCAAAGAGTCACTTCACATGTAAATAAACAGAGGCTGCACGCAAAGATGTCAAGGCAATACAAGAAACCATCTGAAAACGGTTAATGAGGCACAGCAGAGGTGTGCTTTTATCTGCTGACAGAGACCCCAGCAGCACAGTTTACTTCATACATACACCTTTTAGGTTAAATTAAAGAATGCAAATATTGCCTTTAAAACTAATTGTGTGAATGTTTATGAAGCATTCACACTATTGTGATACATTTTTCTTCCATACATTTTTATGCACAATTCTCATCTCCGAGTTTTCAAATTATTTCAACAAATCATACTTCAAAACGTTCAGACTTTTGGTATTGGTGCAACTTTAGCTTTTTGAAATATTTAGCCTTTTCTGCTCATTTTTCCTCTTTTTCCTCACAGAAAATGAATTGAGCTCATTTTACATCCTTCAAATCTTTAGATCTGTTTACAGCCTTTTACTGCTCCTTTCACATTTGGTTCTGCTTCAACTTCTTTCAGCTTCATTTTTTTCAGCTATTTTCAGCTAATTTCAGCTGGGGGGGGGGGGAGTGTTCAGCTGTTTTGTGCTCCTTTCAGAATCTTTCTGCTAACTACAACATTTTTGTGCTTCTTCTAACTTTTTTCTGCTAATTTCAGCTTGTTATCCTCCTTTCAGCTTATTTCTGCAAGTTTCAGCTTTTGCTACTAATTCAGCTACAATATAGCTGTTCTTATACTAATTTAAAATTTTCAGCTAATTCCACATTTTTTGAACTTAAACTTTTTTCAGCTTAATTCAGTAAAAGTGTGCTCTTTCCACTCCCCTTCTGGTAATTTAAGCATCTTTCTGCCTTTTTAGCAACTTTTCAGCTGTTTGTTGATAATTTTATCTTATTCCAGATAATTTCTCTTTAATGTGCTCATTTCTACATCTTTTGGTCTAATTGGACAAACGTTCTTTCTGCTAATTTAAGCTTGTTCTACCATTTCAGCTACCTTTTTTTTAAATATAAATTTTTAGCTGAACTCAGCTGTTTTAAGATAAATGCAAGTTTTTCATGTTAATTTCTGCAACTTTCAGCCTAATTAATTTCTTTCTGCTAATTTCAGCTTGTTATGCTCCTTTCAGCGTTTTTCTGCTAGTTTCAGAATTTTTTGCTATTTCAACTACTATTTAGCTGTTTTTATGCAAATTTTAGCTTTGTTAGCAAATTCCATTTTTTTTAGCTCATTTCAGCTCTTTCCACTTCCTTCTGGTAATGTAAGCTTCTTTCTGCCGTTTTAGCAACTTTTCAGCAGTTTGTTGCCAATTTTAGCTGCGTTTTTTATTTTTGTGCTCATTTCTGCCTATTTAAACCTAATTCTGTAAATACCTGTTCTTTCTGCGTTTTTCTTGCTAATTTAGACTTGTTCTTCCATTTCAGCTACATTTCAGCATGTTTTGTTTATTTCATTTCAGCTGTTTTTCAGCAAGTTCTTCTGCATTAAGAATTCACGCTGCATTTTTGCAGGAAATGCAATTTCTCTAGTTTAAAATGTTTTAGAACTTCTCACCTTCCCTCATTTGACAAATTATTAACTACATTTCAACTACTTTTATTTTTTTGCTATACTTGCGCCGGAGTATCTTAACAGTGTTGTCTGGCAAACTGCTTTGAACACTATATATGTATATGACTTTTTTCCAAACACGCATCAAAAATTCAGGATGTCTCACCTGGTATGGGGATGATTGGAATATTCTCATTGGCCACCACCCGTGGAGAGCTGCTCTCCTCCACGTAGAAATGAGCCGTCTGGAAAAATCTCCTACAGGGAACATGGAACGATACAACCAGTGAGTATAGCACAAGAAATACACCAAATATCATCAGAAATGATGCAGTAAAGTGTATTAGGGACCTGTCCTCAGATGTAGTCTGTCAACATTAGCATAGAAATGTTAAGGAAAATGACAACAGCTGAAAAGTCCTAATGAAAACCCCAGAGTAGCCGAGACACGGCTGATCGCTCGCAGAGCAAGCAGCTCCTGGAAACACACTAAATCAGGCTTTAGGGAAAAGGTTAAATTATGTACAGCGGCTCACAGAAGCACATTGCTAATTTTTAGGTTTTCAAACAAACTGAAGACAACTAATCAAAACATATACTTTGGTCTCCACTTTTAATTCTCCTGACACAGACAACAATGAAACCAACTTTAAACACTCATTTTTGCAACAGCTTTTGTAGAACGTTGATTTCCACTATTAGTCACTGAACAGTTGCCAAAAAATAAATTGCAACTCTTGAACAAATCCTTGCAAATCTGACACAGGTCAAGGTTAAAAGTTTTCAGAATGTCAAAAACACATCAGTAAGTCATAATAATATGGTATTACCTACATTATTTAGCAGCAGATATTTCAGCGATGTAAAAAGGGCAGTTTTTGAGGTCAATGTATTCCATACTCGAGACAAATTTCTCCTCAGTGTGAGACTAAAAAAATCTACAATTCTAACTAGACTGAAAACAGCGAGAGTGGAATATTTTATGGCCTGAACACCTTGCATATCCACCATCTCCTCTGACATAAACACGCTCTGATAAATTCACAGGAGCTCTAAATATCCTCCAGTTAATCCTACCTGGACTTGCTGCAGAGAAAGGAGCAGATGCTTGTCATTCTTTTAGAGAGATAAAACAAAACTAATAAAAAAATGGTGGCACAGCATGAAAGAAAGAGAGATGGAGCAAGAGACGACAGAGAAAAACAAATTGGGGGGAGGAGAGTTCCAGCCCCAACCCCCCCAGTTTACGTCACTTAACTCCTAAGCTAACAGCTCCCTTAAGAGTGCAGATGTGGTCCAGCTACCAAAGCTGTGCAGCTACCATCTCCTTGGTGACTTCTTGCTCCCACAGCTGCAGAAGAAGTGTTTGCTTCGAGGAAGCAGAAACGAGGGATTAAACTTCCGGGGAAACGTGAGCTTCAGCGGCAGCGAGGTGTTAACAAGAGGTTGGATTTGATCTCGTTTTGACATTCGTCTGACTTTTCGACAAACGCCTCACAGCATCAGAGGATTCCAGATGTGCGCCCTAACTCCAACAATTATTTCCACTGTGGCCTGGATCATCCTGACCAAACAATCTGGACGAATAAATGAAATACGTCAGTTTTAAATGTAGATAAAGTTGAAAAAAGAACTCAAAACATTTATGAATGAAGTGACAATAACCAACACATTTCCAACCAGAGGCAGCCGTTAGCTTAACTAGTTGCTTTGTCATGAGGAGGCTATGCAGAAGATAAAGATTTAAGAGTGTGTGAATTTCGTCTCTCCTCATGGCCTTTTCCCTCGGGACGTAGGCATTGTCTGTGAACTGTCGGAGCTGTCACAACAACAGCTGCTGTAATCTCAAAGCTACCTCCGTGTTTCTACTCGAGTACCACAACTCCCCGGTAATTCATCCACCAACTGAATCCGCTACAGTCATCTCTTTTCCAGCTGTCTGTTTTTTACACCTCTACGGAGCTGATAGCCAGGCTTTTATTTATATTGCAACTTTATAATCCACCACAGTAAGGTGCAATAAACATTTGCAGCAGCGATCTCACTGAGCTGCACAGTCCAAAATGAAAAATAAAAATATACCAAGAGTAAAAACAAATATAAACCTACACGAGTAGCCGCAGTAAATAAGTCTGGCACCAACTGAGGAAGTGGTCTGTAGTGCTATTTGTTTCTCATTAAGCGCCATCCGACATGTGCTAGTGGCCTGGCCTGTGTAATTACTGGGGCTCCAGTGGCGTGGCTGGAAATTAGCCCAGCAGATGAAGACACAGCTGGGACCTGTGCTGGAAGTGTAGGGCTTTCAGGTCTCTTCCCCTTTACCCAGTGGGGTGATGGGTCTGATATGCAAAGTGAGGGGAAGAGTGGAGCTCCTCTGTCTTAAGATTGATGTGTCTTCCTTTGAAAAACACGCCCAGACCATGTTGGGCTGAAAGAAAAATCCAGGAAGTGTAAAAAAGATGATGGGGCAGGCGTGGGTGAGGAGCAAGGAGGCATGATCCAGTAATAGCCCTTTCAAGATGAGACAATTTTGTAAAAGCACTTGATCAATGACCTTTTACTCTTCTAACAGACGTTTCTAGCAGCGTGATGATGCCTCTGTAATGTGGTTATGCAGGCTTATTGAACTCTTTCTCACCTCCAGTAGACCATCACGATGAGCAGCATGATGAGGCACAGCAGAGTGAGTGCAGACACCACAACCAAGGGCACAATCCACACCATCCTTCCCATTCCTGGGTGGGGTGTCCGCGTCGTGTTGGATAAAATAGTTCTGTCTACAAGATAATAAAGAAGCAAGTTTTAAATACATATTTATGGGTTATTCGTTAAGAACGTAAATCTCCATTAAAATTCTATATACAAAATCATTTCTGATTGTGTTTGTCAATGTATCATTTATATTATGGCGAGTTAGCCTGTTTTTATATGTTTATTTTTTATTGTTTTACGCTATTTAACCAGGCAAATCGTACTGAGATCACAGATCTCCTTTGCAATTTCAAGGTTCAAGGTGACTTTATTGTCATTGGCATCACACGCGGTACATGAAATGGAACGAAAATGTGTATCCAAGGTTCCAGTTACACCCAAAAATAGCAATACAGTAATATAAACAATAAAAAAAAAATTGTAAGACATAAAAGAAAGTACTGCAAAATATTTCTTCACAACTGCTTTTTGGGACTATCCAAATCTCAAATTCCCCCCATGGGATTAATTAGTTATTTAATTAATTAACTAAATAATTAATAAATAAAATAAATAAATAAAGTCAGTAAGTAAATACGATCCATCTATCTACAGTATCCATCCATACATCCATACATCCATACATACATCCATACATACATCCATCTGTTAGCTAAAATTAGCTGTTTAACATTTAGACATTTGTAACATTTGTAGACTCTGAAAACTGTAAGAAATTAAACAAATAGTAGAAAATAACTCTAAAAGTTACCCCCCCAAAGTTTTTTTTTCCTCCCTATTTTTTTCATGGTCATAAAGTAGTTTTTGATAAACCAGTTAGGTTTTTTTATGTGAGGACCTAAAATCTGGTTGGAAAAATTAAGAGAATAAATTTTTTTTTCTCCAAAAATCCAGAGAACTTAGCCCACACATTTCAGGAAATTAATCAAACATATTTAGAGCAGATACTTAAAATTATTCCAACCCTAACCTTCAGCTGTCACAACCCACAACAGATTTAAAAGAACCCTGCAAATTGTTTTCAGTTCTTGTGCAAATCTTATCTTTGCAAAAATCTTTGGCTTATAATTGACTGTTTGACAATCTATGTTCATAGAATTTACCATTTCTAACACGGCGGAGGCAAAAAAAAAAAAAAAAAAACGCCTCACCAAAGCTTTCCCTTGAAGCGAACTCTTTTGAAATCTGCTTAAAGGAATTCCTTGAGGCAGAACCCCTCTGGCAGACAGCCGTCTCCTTCCTTCAGGCCTCTGTGTGTTGTAGTGACACAAAAGCCTGGAGCTTTGTCTTTGAGTGAGATGGTAACTAGTGTATTTACGGTCTTGTATCAACTTATTTGTTCTTCTAAATTGGACTTCATAAATGTTGGTAGTGTTTACAGAATTTAACTTCGAAGTAAAGTCTTGCCTCATAATATAGGTAACTAGAAGAGATCAAGGCTTCCTAAGAGTTCAAAAACATTTTTTTGTGCTTTGAAAGGGATTTAAAATGTGTTTGAAGGGAAAAGATTTGCTCACCAGTGTGAACAGAGAAAGGCCAGAGACTCTTTCCATCATTAATCTTTGGAGACAGTGTAGAGCTCTGTGGGATCTGCATCTCAGCGCTGTCATTATGGGGCTCCTGAGTGGAGACTGCGTTTGCTTCTGTGGGCCGTTTCTCCTTGTTGACCAAATGCTCATCATCGGTGCTCGCAGGGACCGTGTTGCCTTTAACTGCAGGTCTGCCCTCTCCTTTCTCTTTGGCTGTGGATGCGGGGGTTGGGATTAAAGGCTCTTCGGACACAGTGCTGTTTGCTTGTTTCTCCTCATTATCAGGAGAATTCTTGCCCTTTCTCTTCTTCTCCTCCTCCTCTTCTTCCTCCTGCTCTCCCTCTCGCTCGCCCTCTTCTTCCTCCTCCTCACCCTGACCTGCAGCCTGTTTCTCCCCAGACTGCTTGTCTGTCTCAGCTCCCTGAGTTGCTGTCCGCTCAGTGCTGGACTTCGTGGGCGGGGTGGACGAATGTGCCGGGTTCTGAGTGGGGCGAGGGGCCTGTGTGGGCCAAGCAGAACTGGGCAAAGAAGAAATCACCCCTCCACCAACACCCAAACCTGCCAGCAAAGTGCTCGTCACCACTGATGCCACTGTGGCCTGGCTCCCGCTAGAGGAGGGACCCATCCCGGTTGCCATGGAGACAAGAGAGAAGTGGATGCCAGAGGACGTCCAAGTGGAGGAACCAGAGCTGATGGGAGCCATGTCCGCTGAGGAAGCTGGAGAAATTGTTGGCTGCGAAAGACAGGCAGGATAACAACGTGGTCAACAACGTGGTGAAAATGACTTTCAACACATAAAGAAATTTGCACTGCCATCTTCTGGTCAACTAACCATTCCAGTCTTCACAATGCGAGAGCCTTCAAATATTCTCGTTGTGTTGGCTGCAGAAGAAAAAAAAGTAGAGGAAATTTATAAATCTGTGACATACTGTATTTTGAGTTTTGAAAGATAGTTCAGGTGGTTTTAAGTGGTGTTTTGTGGATAAGCTGTAAACAGTGCCTTACCTGTGTTAGATACTTTTTAATGACTTCAGTTTAAGTAACAGTTTTATTTTAGCTGGATTGGTTGACAAAATAATGTATAGTCTGAGTGAGGCCAGGACCAAATAAGATTACATCTGCCTTAAAACAATTTAAATCTCCAAAATTAATCTATGTAAATATAGTTCATGCAAACACCATTCTATAAATATTTATACAGCTATCAATTTTCATTACACAGTTATTACAGTGAAAATATTTCCAATATTCCTGCTGAAAGTGTTCTAGAATAGGGGTTCTCAAAGTTTTTGGTTTAGGAACCCCCTCATAACCCTCATGTTTATTAAACAATTTTCTTCAATTTGTCTCTTTAATGCAATGGAAATATCTGTGTAACATAAATACTTTAGACCTGTTCCTTAATAGAGTTAATACAATTTGTATACTTTTAAACATGGGGTATTTTTCATTCAAGCCACACTTAATTAACAAAATATTTAATTTCAACTTCCAGTAATTACAGCTTTGAGAAAATTAACCGCATCAGAAACCACTTTTAAACTTTACCTTTTCACATAATAAATGTGTTGCCACGTCTTCAAATTATTACAGAAAACTCTTTACATCAAACTGAACAGAATCAGAACAGCAGTAATCAGACAAAGTAACAGGACTTCATTTGCAAACCGATCGATGCCGGAACGCAAATAGTGGACGGAAGGGGGGGGGGGGGGGGGGGGGGGTGTCTCCCCCAGAAAGTATTGAATAAAGTATATGTGATTTCCTGCATTTTGGTGTATTTTAACAGGTTGTTAAACATCTATGTGCTTGTAAAAATAAATATATACCTATCTATTTTTTTTTAAGGTTTTTTTTTTTTGTGGACCCCAAGCATCGGCTCGCGGACCCCCGGGGGTCCAGGGACCCCAGCTTGAGAACCACTGTTCTAGAATATACTGGAAGTGCTAGCTGATGCTTTTTGTACTTGTTAATTTTTATTTTTTAATGTAAACTAATGTAGAACTGATGATGACATAAAAGTTTATAAAATAGTGTTAGCATTGCCGAAAAGTTTTGGAGATTGGAGTTGCTTTAAGAAAGCAGAAAAAAACACTTTTGTCTTACAATTATCAGTTCAGTCAGAAAAAACAACCCCCCCCCCCCCCCAATACTGAGGCTCTTTAAAATCAACAAGTAAAATATTATTTGTTCAAACATTTCCAAAAAACCATGCTTAAAAAATTAAATTAAATAAAAATGAAAAAACTGTCCCTTTAAGGACATACAATAAGCAACAAAGACTAAACAGCTTTAGCTTAAAGGATGTACCTCTGAACAACAGCGTCTGGCTGAAGTCACTACGCTGGTCATGCTGACACACAGCCTGCACTCTGAACAGGTACAGGAGGTCAGGGGACACATTCGTAATAATCGCTTTCTGCAAGAGAAACACACACGCACACACACACACAAGCAGAAAATATAAATGTAGTAGAATTACTTCTAAAAGAGTGGATGCTGGTGGCTAAAATGAAAATATATTATGTAAAACTTCAGTCCTTTTTTCTGCTTAATTTGTTAGTGTTCACAGATGGCTACAGTTATATTAAAAATGTCTACAAAATTGGACGGGTGATTGCCTCTGCAAATGTAGAGCCAGTTTATTTATTTTTTCTTGGTAATAATTCAGATAAAGTTTCCAGAGACAGAAATTGAAATGGAAATGAAAGTGGGCAAAATGAGAGAAACTGACAGCTGAGTGGACAATAATGACAGAAGTGTAATTATACGGCTGTGGCACCACATAAACACAGTGATCATTCTTTCAATCATCCATTTGAACTAAAATGGCAACAATAAAAACTTACAGTTCCTAATGAAACAGAGATAAACAATAAAAACAATTATTTTTTTGTTATTGAAAAACTGCTAAAGGCAGAAAAGTAGTCTCAAAAGTCCAACACTTTTTAACCAGTCATACTCACAACTCAAATATGAGTTTAGAAAAATGACTCCTCTTCATATCTTCCACCTACACAAGTTTCTCCATGGTATAGTGATCCTAATAGAGAAGTCTCTGCCTTGTTGTGTCTCACGACAAGCCCACAGAAAACAGAGAATGAAGACTAGACCGTAGAGATGTGACAGTTGTGCCAGACAACCTCGGGGCGCAGTATGGTTGATAGAGAACTAAAAGGTCACTGAAATGTTGCAGCAAATTGCCTGGAGTAGCAAATAACCAGCAAAGGGAGATTTGAAATGAAATGTTTTCTATGTTTAAAGTCGGTCCGAGCCATTGTGGCAGGTTTCTAGAGAAGCCACGATTAAGGGAGACTTCTGAGCGTGCAGAATCCAAGGGAAAGGAAATAAATATTAATCCGTCTTTAGCTGAGCATAGCATTAACTTAATTTGTAAGGCTGTCCTTGACAGCAAGAAGCCTTTCTGCATATTCATTTCAACTTACTTGTCCATCACGTCTAAGCTTCGGCGACTAGATTCCAAGTTAAAGATCCCCTCCAGGCATCTTTTAAAGGCTTGCAGCATAAAGATGAGCAGCACAGAAGATGCTGTGAGTAAAACCTCGTCTTGTTTGTGTTTTTTCTTCTTCTCTCCTTCTACCCTCGCACTAAGTAGTTCCATTAAATGGTTAAAAATTCCTAAAATTAACATCTCCTCCCCTGCATCTCTCCCAAAATTTATGAACGTTTCTAATTATCTTCATTTTCAGGGAGTAAACGCTGAACGCAGCATTTCCTCCGATTCATTCAGTGAGTGTCTGCAATGGAGGCATCAAGCATGTGTAAGCTGGATATCGGACAACAGTTTGCTTGTAAACTAGCTCCAATGTCACTGAATCATCTTTAAAAATGAAAGTTGATGTAAGGGAAAATGGCTATTTAGTGCCAATCGCCACATATTTGGAGACGGGTCTTGCTTTAAAAGAAAAGCTCAGACTTTCCATCAGATTGTTCACGCTCTCTGTGCAGCGATTCACTAAAGCAGCAACGTTGCAAGAGGCATCACCGGCCTATAACCTATAGCAATGGGAACTGGGTATTTTGGAATGCATGACCAGGCTGGAGGTGGTGGTGTCACGAGGGAACTGATCCTAGGATTCTGAACTGGCGGGTGCACGTTTTGACCCGGCGCTGTTTATATCTAAAGAGGCAGTCATGCAAACTATCGAGACAGCTGGGGGTCAGCAGGCCTTGAAGAAATGCACAGTTGGATGTTGGATTCCCAGAAATGGAAAGATGTATGACCGGGGAGAAGACGACTATGCGGTGTAAAAAAAAAAAGAACATCCAAGTAAGTACAACCTCCTGCAGAGGGAAGATTTATTTCTGTAGACACACGGTGGATGTTTTGCTAAAAAGATACAGTAAGAAGTGGAGAGGTATTCTGATGTTAACGGCAGCTGAGCTGAGTTAAATGATCAGTGGATCACAGATCTGAAGAACTACATTTGCTCTGCATTTGTTATTAAATGAAGTGTGTTCAAAGAGCCGTCTCTGCTGCCTGAAACCAGATCAGGTTTTTTTTTCTTTTTTAAATACTCCGTGGTTTTCACATTGGTAAAATAAAAGTGCAAAGATCACTTTTGTTTATACCTCTCTGGCTTGAATTAACTTTTTGACCTTGTTAGACAGACACCCACTTCAGAGACTGATTCACATTTAAATGAATGCAAAAACAAAAAAACAAACAGCAATAGAAGGAGAAAAAAAAATGTTGCGTCTGAGTAAAGGCCGCAAGGGTTTTTGTCAGCTCATTATACATATATCAGTTGTGACGCGTCAATGTCTGCAACAGGCCCGTGTTTCTATTGTTAGACAGGTGAGTGACAGCGGAGCGTCTGGGTCCTCATATCAACCAGCAGCCACATGCAGAGTTCATCACAACCTGTCTCCCCCTTTACACACCGTCACTGATCCAGCCAGCGTTTCATCCTGACAGATACATCTGAGGCTCTGCTCTCCAGTCACTGCTGGTTATTGTGAAATAAAATGTAATAAAAATTAAAAATAATGTGCGGTGGTGTGTGGTATGGCTCACCATGCTCTGGTCTCCGGTCTTAGAGAAGGTCTTTTCATCGGCGATGTCCCGCTTCACCCAGCTGTAGGACACCATGTAGCTGGTGATGGGGGGGTGATAGATTGTCAGAGGGCGTTCCCAGCTCACGATCAATGCTGTCTGGTTTAGCGGCTGGATCTTCATGCTCACCGGGGCACTGCTGCACACTGGTGCGGAATAAAGAGAGGAGTGTGAGAAGCAGGCAGCGTCAAAAAGGAAAAACAAACAAACAAAAAAACAGCTTTCGCAACAATCTTTCACTGACTGCAAGAAGATGGAGAGCCTCTTGATCATATTTATTTGAGACTGCTGAGCACGGGTTGCCTTTTAACACTCTCTTTGCTGACTCATGAAACTTGATTTAAAGCCATTTTCCAACAGAAAATCATCTAAATGTGCAAAGTAATTCAGTAACTTAATAATAAAACCCTCTCGAAAGCTTTACTAGGGTCAGACAACTTCAGGTGGAGGAGTATATTATCACAGTTCAGATTTGTGCTCTTTTATCTCACAGTACAGGAGATTTCAACCCACCAGGGCTTAGTCAGATAACGTAGCAACGTCCCCCCATTTCCAATCTGCAAGTTGCTCAAAGTAAGACAAGCAGTATGCACGAGGAGGATGGAATAGAAAGATAAATAAATATATACATGTGAGCCAGCCTGAAGGTGGCAGTGCAGGCTGCAGCATGGAAATTTACACAAGATCCATCAGTATGAGGAAGGGACAATATGGACAGGCTCTCAGCACATCAGGGCAGTAGCAATCAGAAACTAGTGTCAAATGACTATGTGCTCTTAGAGTTTCTGCCAAATTGAAATTGTCACCACAATTTTCCCCATTTACACGGCGAGGCCGTGACGCGAATTATGCACCATGACATGTGAGAGATGGAAAGAAAGACAGGGAGGAAGGGAATCAGTCAAAGGATCACAGGGGAAAAGAAACAACAGGAAGGAAATCTCAGGGTGTTGATTAGGTGTGACAGGTGCGAAATGCATCATAACCTGTCGGCTGTTCGTTGTCAGCTTCAGTAGCTCAAGAACAATAATTTAATAGCAGCTGAAGATGTCACCGTGGTTTTAGTGCCTGTGTCGTTACTGTCCTGACAATCACCTTCCTTTTTACAATTAACACAAGCATATTAATAACCCTCTAGATACCATCTTATCAGCTCCTGCTTTGCATTTTTAAAATATAACTTTGCAATTCATGGGCCTGAGAAATAGTTTGAATATCTTTAAGTCCAATAATTCATCAACTTAATTTTTAACTCCTAAAATTGCTGCAGAGTTCTTTAGCTTGAAAAAGCAGATGAAGAGCATATGGCAGTGAACATAACGAAGCAGATCTATGTAGTAGTTTATTAGCATCTAAATTATAAAAATGCAAATGATGCGAGACTTAGGGAATTTATACAATGCATACTCAAACCTCCCAAAATAACCCTCCTAGAGCTTCCATCTTATCCTGCAATAGCACTCAGAGCAGAGCATGAATCTTCCTCTTGGCAGCTTCTACAATGAAGAGGATGAAGTGACTGTTGTCAACAAAGCCGCTCGACTGCGTCTCGCTTCTAAAAAGCTGCACGGTTTGTTTTAAAGCAGCAGAGACGACGGAATGACGTGGGGAAACAAGAATTTATCTGGAAAATGAAAACAAAATAAAAAAATATATCTGATTTAAACACATACTTGCCTTTTTTTTTTTTTTACTTTGCAGCAAAGTCACCTGAGAGATAAACACCGACGCAGTCGCTACAACATTTATTTTATGATAATGTAACTCTTGCTACTCCTGCCTGTTTGAGTCATTTCTAACAGCAAAAATGCCAAACATCTTTTTTTTTTTTTTGCTGTGTTAAATACCTCACAGTGAGGATGTTGCTACCCTCCTCCCATTTTGCATATTTGTACACATCATTTTGTTTCCCATTATTTTCTGTACAAAGTCAGCTCAGGTAATCAAGCTGCACAACTTTAAACTGCAGAAAACCATTTTTTGTTTTTTGCATCAGCTGACTGCCAGTGAAATGTCAAAATACTGAAAAATGATGGCAGAGTAACCTAAAATAGAAAAAAGCATGTAATGTCTGCTGTGACAGAGTGAACTAGTTTCTAAACAGAGAACGATAAATCTGCTCTGCTTGTGAGACAGCAGCTCTGATTGAGCTGGATTTTACACTCGGTACACAGCAAACACAAATGATAAAATAAGTAGTGCCTTATAGATTTTGAAATTCCTATTGGACAAACAATAAATCTGCGCCGCACAAACTAATCTGCAATCTTTATTTTGCATCCGAAGAGTTTGCTTTGCATCTTGTACAGTCAAACATAGTCCTCGGCTATTAAATCTACAGTAAATAAACGCACCATCCAATACTGGCCGTGGCTCTTGTACCACTTGAAACCAAATCCATCATTTATGTCATTGGTTAAGAAAAACAAGACAGTTTAACTCTAGTGCCTCAAATCTTTAACAAATTCCTATATTTGAACCAAAAAGCAAGAGGAACACAGCGGAGATGGAAATGAATAAAAAGGCAAAAGCAATAGGGTGAAAGCAAAAAGTGAAGATGTAACGGTCCACATTCATCCTGCCTGGTGACATAACAGCACAAAAGCAATTTCACAACTTAATTTGTATGGGTCTATTTTAGCTTTGCCACATATTAATGATGATTGCTGATCAGCCCTTTTAGAGTGCTCCAACTTCATCACAAGCATTCCCAATCAATTCTCCCCAGCAGACACCAACAACACCAATTTAAGGAGCAGCAGCCTTTCTCATTAGTCTCCTTAGTTCCTGCACTTTCTGTTAAAGCAAGCACAGCAAGATCCACAAACAAAAAAAATAAAAGAAATAAAAATACACTGATCAGCTGTGTATGAGGTCTGAACTTTGTATTAATTTGTTGTTAGATGAACCAGTTATTATTGTGACAGTTACAGGCCAGTTTTACTCAACACTTTCCTAAGAATGTTTTGTTTTGTTCACAAGATGTGATCAATCATCGTCAAATCCAGGAAAATGAAAAAAACTAACTCTAACCAGCTGAGAATGAAGTGATAGATACAATGTTTGAATCAGGTTCAGTGAAAAGGTTATGAACAGTTAATATCTTACCTGTTGTGGATAGCTCTTTGAAGGACCTCGATTTAGAGAAAGATTAAATTTTACTGGATTGAAGGGCTAACAGTTAATCTGAGTGGTGCCAAGACCTGAATGAGATACTGCAGTCTGAAAACAACTCTAAATTAAAAGGCTTCATAGTCGTTCATGCCTGAACTTTACTTTACATATTCATAAACATACAATTATGCATGTACTTGCAAGTGGTAGCAGCAGTTAGCTGTAGCCCTTCCAGTGCAGCCTGGACCACTTTTAGATGGAATGTCATAGTATTTCTGTTGGAAGTGTAGTGTATTGCAAAAGTGGCATCACCATAAAAAAATCATATAATTATGTTGACACTAAGTATTAGGAATGCTTTTCACATTTAAGTCTTTAAATCTAATTCCTTTTTGTCCTTTGTTAAGATTAGTCATGAGCTCATTTGTCTTGTCAGAATTATTTTGTTTCTCTGAATGAAGTTGTTCGAAGAGCTATCTGCAACAGGTAAGATATTAATTGTGACAACATTGCTACAACAGATTAAAAAACCCTCATTCAGTTAGATAAGGTAACGCAAAACTCTTTTCTGTAATACTAGTTTGCTAAATCAGCAGCTCCAACTGAAATAAAGATTTTATTTAGCTGATAAATCTGTAATAAAGTACATCAGGGTCTACAAATAAACAAATTTAGAAACTTTTACTGTTAGCTGTGTTTCCTCGTAGGTGACGTAAACGTTAAGACGCTCCATAATAAAATTATGCGAAAAAGTTTGTCACCGTTTAAACAAATGCTCTAAAAGAAATCTAGGTTGTTGCAAAAGTTAGCTGCAAAGGTTTAATATATATTTAAAAAGTGTAAAGTTGCAAATGTAAAAAAAAAAAAAAATACAATTGAAAAACAACGTTATTTCACTTTATCTGATTTTGGCAATTTAAATAATGTTTTATTAAATAACTTGATGTTTAAACTTATACTCAAAAACTTAAAAACACTGAAGCATAAAACTGATCCACTCAAGACTTAAACAAGTGTTGGACCTACACACACGAGAAAAGATGGTATAGAATGAATATTAAATGCAATCTATAGCCTCTTTGTTCAGCAGCCCACTGAAAAGACATCATGTAATTCAATTTATTTACCTGCACCAACAACAACAAAAAAAGACATGTATAACAATATCTGACAAGCATAAATAGTACTTTTACAGATACAAGTTGGTTCATTTGTACTGAACCTGTACTATTCCATTAGTTCTGTTGTGCAAATGACAGAAAATATGGCACAAAACACACACAAAAGCAAAAAAAAAAACTTACCTCTTGAAGCCTCTGTGCTATGTGGGCTTCCTAATATTTCAGTCAAATCTTTCTGCCATGCATCTTTAACAGCCGACTTAAAAATCTTCCTATTGTTCAGGTCCTGCAGGGGCCTGAAATTGTTTCGCAGGTACTCGACAGACTTGACATGGTCCTGTTGCTCCGTAGTAAAGATGGAGTAAAAAGCATCCAGCTAGATAGAAAGAAACACAGAATAGCTATCAGGACACATTTAAGTGCTGCTGCTATATCTGTGTGTGTGCGTGTGAGCAAATGTGTTAAAGGTACTATATCATGCAGCACTGCATTTGTAGTCACTTGCCAGTAGCTGACTGTTCACAAGTGAAGAACAGTATTTGCAAGAAACATTTACACCACAGGCAGCAGAAGGCACAGACTTCAATCATCACCCTGACTACCTGCTGGGCTGTAACTTCTCAATGGGGCAAATTTGTGGCCATTGATTGCCAAGAATGATCTCCTGCCGCGTGCTGTAATGACTACACATTACAGATACTGTGGAATCAATGTGTCCTATGGGTGCTTGGAGAAATGAATTACAGGTTCATAAAAGACTATCTGTGAGCGTCACAAACATTGTCGAGGTGGTCAATAACCTTGCGGCAGAAGTCATTTTGGAAGAAAAGACTTGTCCTCGTGCAAGTTCATAGAAATTCCACTGAGCCCTGCACATTTTTGTGGTGCAGAATGCACAGGAGAATATGCAGCTGGCTAACGCAAAGACTGTATGTATAAAAGATGCAGCAAAGCAACTGTGGAGGGGGGGAGATCAGCAAAAAGCATGGGGCATGATTTGGCATATATTATCTCTCAAATAGCGATAACAGTTGGAGGTAAAACGTTGTAAAGCACGCAGGCGAGTGCTGTAAAATGCAACATTTTTCATAAAACATATGTTAAGCTGTTGCTTTAATAGCTCGAAATATTAAGCATTTGAATTGATGAGCATCTTTAGCTGTGTGATATCCAACCTCAGTGTGGTGCAGTATTATATCTTAGAGCCTATAGGCATTGTCTCCAAACAACCGCATGATATAGGTGCTATCTGATGCCTACTATCACTCAAATGCCAGTAATTGGCTCCCCCTTCCTGTTTAATCATGCACTACATAGGCAGTGATGGTTTCATATGCAAAGGATCTAGACGGAAGAGGACGAAAAAGGAAAAGAACAAGGGAAAATTGGTCACAGTCTTGGAATTCAAGTGTTCCACTGAGTGTGCACAAATGAGATCTGGAGAATATAACTGTCTAGGTGTGTGTGTGTGTGTGTGTGTGCGTGCATGCGTGCGTGTGTGTTAACTGAACAACGCACCTGTGAGTGGGACAGATATACAGGTCTGGAGAAGATGATCCACTCCACGACTTTGCTGCAGGGCGGAGTGGTCAAAGAGCCCGTGTATCTGTAATAACTGTCCACTGATGACGGCAGCAGATCCCTCAAGACGAATGACCTGAGATTGGTCTCCTTTTCTGGGTAAAGAATGGGATTAAAATTTGTTAGCGCATGGATTTGTACAGCATGGCCTTCTGTGCACCCACCCCATTTCACCTCGCTTGTGGCATTTTTACTGCTTTCCTGAAACCTCCTCTTGTGGAAGGGCAGTAGTTAAAAGCCTCACTACTTGTTATCACCCTGGCTACATCTCTGTACTCTGTGATGGGCTGAAAGAGGAGCAAAAGCAGGAGAGCCTGATAAGATGGCCAGCTCTGACAGCTGATCTGTGGTTGGGTGGTAGGGTGCTCTGCTCCATGTAACAACTGTGGCTAGGCTACAGGGATTAAGACAGATCCAAATGATTACCAGATCTCTTCTATCCTCTGATCAAAACCTGGCAATGCTTTGTAGAGGGAAAAAAATGGAACAAGCTGAAATCATCCAGAGGAAGATGCCTTTATCTCCAGTAAATATGGTGAGCGGGCCATGGAAGTTGTTTTGTTTGTTCCTTGAATTATGATGAGAAGAGTCTAAATAAAGCAAAGTTTACATTAAATCCAATCTCTAACAGCCCATGGCCTTATCTTAAAAGAAACAGAGGTCTAGGGTGTGGTTTGCATTCAGACCACAGAGGCACGGGAAGCCTCGCCCCTCTGCCTCATCTGTACTCTGAGTCAAATTCAGTATGCACAGCCTTTCTTCTCCCTGTCTTCAGACAGCGTACGTGCCCTATCGCTGCTGGGCCGCCGAGATGCTGATGGATGGATGACTGTGGGATAACGAGCTAGTGGAAAACCAACCATCCTAACAGGGGAGAAGGCAAGAAGCATTTAGCAGCTAGCAGGAAGAGAGTCCAAAAAGCACCACGTCCATGCCAAGCTTTCTTTCAGCTGGGAAATGGGATTTTGTGGTGCTAGAACAAACATCTGTGTATCTGTGCAGCACAGAGCTATGGCGGGGAGGCTGTGAAACAGGAGCCAGAGCAGGTTGTTGATCAGCTGTAGGGCTCACAGTTCAATCTGTGACCCCTTCATACAGTACAATATTCCTGGGCAAGATAGAAAACCTAAATATTCTACCAATGGAAATAAAGCTCTCGACAGGGCATATATGCTGCTATTGTTTCAGTTATGTGTGTACATGTGTGAATAAAAAATACTAAAATGTGGTGTCGATATACCAGAAAAGTGCTTCGTAAGTATGGACAATCCACTCCAATCCATAATTTGTTTTTATTCCTCTTCTTCTTTTGGCTTTTCCGTCTTCAGGGGTCACCACAGCGAGTCATCATCCCTCACTCTGTCCACTGCATCCTCCATCCTCACTCCAACTTTCTCCATGTCCTCTCTAACTGCATCCATATATCTCCTCTTTGTCTTTTTCCTGGCAGCTGCATTTCTAACATCCTTCTATCAATTTACCCACTGTCCCTCCTCTGGACATGTCCAAACCATCTCAGTCTGGCCTCTCTAACTTTATCTCCCAGTTGTTCAACCTGTGCTGTACCTCTGATGATCTCATTCCTAATCTTATCCATCCTTTTCTTTCCTAAGGAGAATCTAAACATCTTCATTTATGCCACTTCCAGTTCTTTCTCCAGTCTTTTTGTCAAAGCCACTGTCTCCAGACCACACAACATAGCTGGTCTCATTTGCCTTTATTAAAGTTAAAAATTAATAATTATATTATTATCACAATATAAATGGCGCTCAGCGAGTTAAAACTCACTCTGAATAGCATAAAATGCACAACATGTCATTGTAGATTTTTAGAACCAACATAGGGATATCCAGCTCGGGACATCCAGCTCTGGTTTTATAAAACCATCAGGAGTTCAGAAATAGGGCTGGGCCATATCATATCATTCACAATAATGCCGGTAAAATAAATCTTGCCCGGGAAAATAAATTATATCATGATAGGCTAATTTCATGACGTAACTACGTCATCCCACCAAGCAGCGGATTACGCTCACATGGGTCATGCAGTGATATTCAAATTGTGAAGGCACGAACAGACACATCTGAGCTGTACACTGTTTTAGAGCGGGGGGGGGGGGGGGACACACAGACACATCTGAGCTGAGCGCTATTTGTCCCGACAGTTTTTGAGTCGGTCAGAGTGAGGGTTCAGCATAAAGGAAGACGTTGCTTTTAGCTTTTTAGCTAGTGCGCTGCTAACTAGGAGCTACGTCAGTGAAGGCGGGTGGGGCGGGGCAGCGCACAATTCAGTTCAGTAGACTGTGAGCTCGGTTCTGATGATGCAACGGGGCACCCCACTTGTATAATGGTAGAGGAAACACTGAATGCATCGACCACCGATTTATGGTCAAGTTTGACCGCGGAGCCTTACCTGAGTCTGACAGTGCACTAACAGCGACTGGGAACTGTGCAGCTCAAACCTCGAGACCAGCTGCTTTCCTGAGGATCAGGAAATTGGCTGATGGCTGTTCTGATCAATCCTTTTAGGCATTTCATTTGTTTTCAGCATTTGTCACAAGTTTTGGAAGTTGTACCTCATTTAAAGGCCACATATTTGTTCTTGTATGTTACATTTATGCAGATCTTAAGCTTTCATTTTATTTAATTTATTTGGGAACTGCACCTGGACTTTAGTTTTTGTGGTGATTTTTTTTCATGTTCTATATTTTGTGCAGACATTTTAAATCCAAATAAGAGAAGGATCTTTTTTATATATATATATACTTAGAGACTGAATACTTTACTAAATAAAGTAATTGCATTAAAATTAACCCTTGCTGGTTTTATTTTAGTTTTATATAATACGGCAAAGCAACATGTTAATTTTGTCAAATGAATAACTGATTTCTGTTTTTGTTGTTGTTGTTATATCGCAAAATGTATCAATCTCATTAGAATGCTCTGAAAAATCACAATATTATATTTGAGCCATATTGCCACCCCTATTCAAAAATATTACATATTGGTTTAATTTGCCACCTAATATATCTTTGCCATTGTACATTTATGTAAAGGAAATGACTGTCAGCAGCAGATTTGAAAACAAGTATCCAGTGGCACCTGCAATATCAGCTTAAAAATAAGTATTAGGATTCAGGGCATAACTTGTGGCACAAAACATCAATAGTTGTGGATGAAGTTTTGCAGAAGCTACAGTCCATGAAATTGAGAGCTATCTAATTGAAGTTCAGCTGTAATAATTAGTTCTGTGTCTCGGAGAGAAACTCTGCGGAGGTCTCTTCCTGCAGAACTACACTACCAAGGGACGGGCAGTAACCCACAAATTTATTCTCTGTTTGAAGTTGCACTCTGCTCATATTTTTGTGTTTAGACTAATTTGGGAGAAATAAATATGGATCTCCATGTTTAAGCAGTACAATTTCAGAACATCAGCATTTGAGTATTGAGAGCATGAACTAAACTGATGGAGAAATGTACCTTCAGGGTCAGCCCTCATCCGCTACAAAGCAATGTCAAAGGGATTTAGCAAGGGTCAATTGTTTTTTTGTTTTTTTTTGGTAAAATCCCACACAAATTTAATTCCTACTGTAAAGCTTTGTGATAAGTAGATTTTGGGATGACGAGTAAAAAATATATAAATAAATAATGTCGGAAAAAAAAGCATCTAGTCTCTAAAAGCCCAATCCACCTGCACTTGATACATAAACACAAATGTTCTGCATGAAACAAAGTTTGTAAGGGAGCATTGTTTGATCACTTACCATGATGGACTACTCCTTTCAATCCCTGGATGATTGGGTCCACAGCTGGGTTGTCTTTTTGCCCAAGCTAGGGGACATGTCCAAAAACAAAATGATTAGAAAAGAGGATTAAGAGACTTGGATAATAATTTATATGAAAAAAGCAAACACACAAACAAACAATCATCAACAGATTAAAAGGAAATTTTATAAGAGCAACTTGTAAAATGTATTTTATTGGGTCACTTCTACTATCACTTTCATTTTCAAGGCCAACATCTGGACAAAAGGACTTTTTTTTTTCCTACTAAAAAGCTGAAAAGGATAGTTCAGATCTTTTAGAGCTGAATTTTGTGACAATTATTCTCCTTGTTGACAAAAGCTCTTTAAATGATCCCAGTTTGGAGAAATAAAGTTTAACTATGACCATATTGACAAGCCAACAATTAGTCCAACCAAAACCTCTCGAGTTTGAAAATTGTCAAAAAGGATGAAGAAAACGCTATTTTAGAAACATTTACATCAATCTGCTACAAGTATTTATAATAAAATTATATGCAAATTCAATCAACCTTTATTTAGACAGGTAAATACCATTGAGCCTCGAGGACTCATTTACAAAATAACTAAATAAACTGGAAAGTAATGTAAAGGTTAATCAAATAGCTTTTCTGTGAACTGCTATGACATTTCTGAGATTTGAGCTGTTTTAAAACGACAGAAATTTGTTAGGGATTTTCTGATTGTGAATATTATCATCATAAAAACTGTATAATAATTACTTATATGATCACCATTGATATGTTTTTTACTGCTATCCGCTACTTTTAACTGTATTGACACTGCTGTTGTTGCTGTCAATAATACTAGTATATTGTTTTAATACAAGTGCCATTGCATATTTTACAGACTGTTATTGCACATCAACACAGCATAAAATACAGGATTGCAATGTATTTTTTTCATTAAATAAAAATGGACTCATCAAATGTTTACAAGTTTTTTTTTAACACATTACTTTCTTCAATTTCTTTCTTTCCCTTCTATTTGCTGTTTTTGTTTGTGTTGTTTTGTGCTTCTAAGTAATATAAAAAATAAATAAGATGTCTGCAAAATATTATGGCCGTCGCCCTTCTCAGACTAGCCATTAGCTCATCAATCCAGTCAAAATGAAACTACTTCGATATACTGAGGTAATTAAAACACGAGATCTACAGCAGGGAAGATATTATGTGTCCTAACTTTTCCATAAAACACCAAAACAAAACAGCTGAACTTTTGCTTTACTTAGTCATGGGACACAAGACACTAGTTTTAACATCTCAGTCATGTGTGTAATTAACAACTACATGGTTATACAATCCACCTTTTTAGCTGATAGCAACAACAAACAGGTAATTTTAGACAAGGTATTAATTTTTGTAGGTTTTAAAAGCCTTTAATACACATTTTACGAGCCGGTGTAGCAATTAGTCTGCATTATTTGACAGTGACATTAATTAATATAATGATTCAATGTGTTGTTATAGAGTGGTCTGCTTCTGGTGCCAAACGCAATAAAATAAAAAAGTTAAAGTTTGTGTCAAGTTTTCTTGTGAAAAAAAACCCTGCTGGAAAACCTTGTGCAGTGTCATCTGCCGTTCGTGGGTTTTTCTTTTCTGGCTCCGGCTTCTGAACGTAGAGTTTGTAATGGGAGCAGACTGTAGTGGGTCTCCTCGCTGTGAGGAGTCATAGTTTTGCAAACAGCAGCAGTCATGCAGGCAGGCAGTCTGTCCAGACCATAAGTATTTGGACAGTTACACAGTCTTTGTACTCGAGACTGTAAGCTTCAGCAAATTAGGTCTAAAATAAATGCTAACAGCATTAAAGGGCAAAGTTTCAGATTTCTCTGAGTGGGTTCACAGCAATGTCAAATACATGTGAGATGAAACAGATACCATACAAAGTGCAAAAGTTATACTTGTATTATTGCATAAATATTATTTGTATCTTATTTAATGATTTTGTGCATAAAAGTCTTTGAAACTAATTTTTCAGAGTAAAAGCAGATCATATTCTCATTCTATTTTTGTTTGTTTTTTAGAAATGGATGCAAAAATGTACAAGTAAAGCCAGAGGATCAAGTGTTTATACGGGTGTGAGGCAGTGAGAGATGCCTTCCTGATGAAACAAAACCCACAACATGGAAATAATAATGGCTGAAACAGCTGAGAGCTTGTTCGAGAAACTTACCCTTTCAAAAATTAAATTGCTTCTAATTGAACCTGCACAGTTCATATGATAACTGCAGGCTAAAATTTAATATTCCACAGAATTTTCCACCAAA
The DNA here is from genome assembly GCF_014905685.2 of Nematolebias whitei. Taxonomy (NCBI): domain Eukaryota; kingdom Metazoa; phylum Chordata; class Actinopteri; order Cyprinodontiformes; family Rivulidae; genus Nematolebias; species Nematolebias whitei. The sequence continues at coordinate 28,606,020 of NC_056504.1, forward strand.
AAAAATAGTCAAATAGCCTCTGCAGTTGTTCTAAAATGACAAGCACTGCCCATGTGCAGCCTTGGACGGAGTATGTAGATTACTGCAAACGAGACAGTGTCACACTACCCAGCAATTATCCGAGTAGGATGCTGTAAACACCGACCACAAGTCATCAAATCACATTAACATATGTATAAGTGTTTTCCATACTGTTACTGTGGTTCACCCACAGCTTCTCAAAGCATCAAACCTTGTCTGTAGTCCCTTTCACACTCTCGCTACCTCCCTTAATCTGACAACATCTGAACGTGTCAGTGTCACGCGTGAATTATCCCACTGGCCCGAAACATTTTGAGATGGAAATCTGGCTCGATGGGACCTCGTAACACTATGTATCACTTTCAACACGGCAAGTCTGAACTGCCTCGAACACATTAACAGACTGGCACACAGAATCTGTGACTTCTGATCAGCTGTTCAGAAGAATCAAGAAAATACTTTTGGTGAATAAAGTCCTAGGATTCCTGGAAGGAATGATATCGCCCACTGCCTTTGATGATAAAACTTTAATTCAAGATGAACACCTCAGCCATTACTTGCAAGATGTGTTCATGCTTGGAGTATGTATTAACTTATGAATGACTATCAGCTAAAACCACATCACATTTACACATTTAGGGGCGGCTGTGGCTGGGTGGTTGGAGCGGTCGTCCTCCAATGCAAGAGCTGGCGGTTCGATTCCACCAGTAGTCACATGCTGAAGTGTCCCTGGGCAAGACAATGAACTACTCACTGCCTCCAATGTGTGTCCCATCGGTGTATGAATGTGATCTAAAGCACTGATTATTATTTGTAGAGATCTAGTAGAGTGCTGTATGAATGGGTAAATGAGGGCACAGATTGTAATGTAAAGAGCTTCGAGTATCTTGAGGAGACAGAAAGACGCTATACAAGTACAGTCCATTTACCATTTACCGGTACTTCAATATTTGAAACATTTACTGAGTTAAACCCATTTTTGTGTTGGCTAATGTTGATTAACTGTGGTAGTCCTCTTGAATTGGCACAAATCTAAAGTTGAACCAGTCGTATACGTTCAAATGATTATTATTTGAGTTTCATTAAAATATACCAAACAGATCATGAGATATTTTGCTAACAAACAAAAACAAACAAGGCGGAATCCTACAGTGAAAACAAAGATTTTAGGTAAAAATCTTGCAAGATGCGTAGAGCTCAGAATATTTGTTGGGAATTACTATTAGCTACCAGTAAGTTAAGTTTTAGCTCAATATCTGTATTAGCTGAGTTATAGCTCTTTTTGTGTTTGCTAAGGTTACTGAGCAGAGCGGCCATCTGGATTGGGACTGACTTCAAACATTAAGTTGAAAATGTCATAGAAAGAATATTTTTGAAGAGTTTTATTTCAGTTTGTCCACTGGTTTGTAAAAAAAGATTGCAAACAAATGAACACACACACGCCTACACAGGACAAAACATGATCTCTCTGCACAAGCCTTTGGTGCGGTGGTGGGGGTGGGGGTAATAACAAACAACAATGCAACTCAAATGTCTGAATGTTTAACCTAACATATTTAGATGCAGTTTAAATATATAAAAAAGTGATTCTTTCAGTTGTTTTCATCCGTCGCTGCTAGTTCCACAAATCCACTTTTTGCTTGGCACTAAAATAATTTTTTTATGGAGGCATGACATCATGTGTAAAATCTGACAGGATTACTGTAATATAAATCAGCGCATTTTACAAACCTTTCTAGCTTGCATGAATGATTAATATTGTGTACGCACTGTGGCTCTTTCTGTTGCTTTCACAGACATGCTTGAACGAAGCGTTAAAAACATTTACAACATAAACAGCAATAACGAGGTGATGGCTTTGACAAACTGATAAACCTACAATATGAAGGGTACATATTTCAAAATGGCACTTTCCTTTTCTGCTTTGCCTACAGTTAATTGTTGGCAATGATCAGGAATACCGTTCGGTCCAACATTTTCCTAATATTTCTAATGTCCTACTTAGGAGACAAGCATGGACCAAAGAGTGTTGGGATGTGGGGACCAATCCTCCCTTGAACGACATTAATTCAGGTCAGTCAGAGGAGAAAAATTGTGTGTAACTGAATGCTGAATGTGGATAATATACACACCTTAGAGGCCTTTAATAGGCCTTCGGGGAGCGCAGCACGAACTCTCCTCATTGATTAGAAATGGTAAATCTGAGCCAATGTGTGTGTGCCCGTTTAAAAACCTCCTCACACTGTAAACTGCTATTCAGCGCATTGTGTATGGTGGTGCTAATTGCAGTAAGCAATAGGGCTGTCAGGACCCAGCGGAGGCATTTAGGTCCTCACACACACATGGTTCATCACTGTCTGAGAGTAGACCTACATTACGAAACACCTGTGTCCCCATTCCAGCCTCCTGCTGCCAGCTATCTGACCCGTACCTATATACGATTAAGCTAAATCTTCACATGCATTGATCACCTGCCATTAAAGGTAAAGGTATTGTTGAGAGAAATCAGTGCAACGTAGAAAGAGACTGAAGTTTTCGGTGCAGCTGCTCACAGCTTATAAATCTCAGAGGGGCTTTTACACTTAAAAGAAATTAGGGCCAATCTTTCCTATTAGGAGCCTATGTGTATGTTCAGATCTTCAGGGGACAATTTGTGGTATCTACTGAAGTATACAATTCAATACAAAACCAAAGTAGAAACTGGGAACCGGTTGAGGAGATTATGCATTATGTGTTCCTACGGTAATTTTATAAGCCTGTACATAAAAACACGTCCCATCAGTGCTCTAAGCAACTACTTACAGAGTTGTTATAAAGACATTTCCTCAAGACCAACTACACTAAGAGGGCTGCATTGCAGGTATGAAGATGCACATTTATGCACATGGGTGTTTTAACATATCACAGTGTACTGCTGTGTGAACTGGAAGGCTAATGCCAGCATGCTACATGTAGCCGGTCACGTCATGTCATGCTCGCTGTCTTATTAGGAAGTTACCGTGCTGACATTTGCTAATTAGAACAAAGTTAGTACAGCTGATTGAAATGTCAGTAATGAACCAAGGAACTGAACAAAACTGAGCTTTCACCCAAAAATGGTATATATCAGAGATATCAAAGATATTCTAGTTCTTTCAAAGGAAAACACAAATGTGTGGAACAAATTTCACAAAATTACAATAAAGAGACTGTTCAGATCTAATAAAGTTGTCATGTTCTGTAAAGCAGTTATAAGTAGTTAGTACCCTACCTGTCATAGACAAAATTCTTAGCAAACAATTAATAGAAATAGGAGCAATTGTAGTACCACTTTATAATAAGGCTCCCCTTTTAGATGGCTAATAGTTTATTATTAATTCCTCTATAAATGCTTTAAAAATCATTAATACTTGTTTATTATTCATTAATTAAGGGTGACAGAGAGATAAAACTGACCAGTTTGTTGCCAAATAGTGAGCCAAACCTGTTCACCTATATATTTCATTTTGAGTTGTTATATTAAACCTTTCAGACTAAGTTACTACTTTGTGAGCACAATAAGCATTTGTAAACCTATTTTTTTAGCATATAATATTAGTTGTAGATACTTATAATGCAGTGATAAAGTACAATATTATATGCTAAAGGAATAGATTTACAAATGATTATTGTTCTTACAAGGTAGTAACTTAGTCTGAAATGTTTAATGTAACAACTCTAGATGAAATATATAGGTGAACAGATTTGGTTCACTATTTGACAAGAAACATATAAGCGTTGTCTCTCTGTCATCCTTAATTAATGAATAATAAACAATTATTAATGATTTATAAAGTATTTATAGAATAATTAATAAATCTATAAACTATTTAGTAGGCATCTATAAGGGGAGCCTTATTGTAAAGTGGTACTGTACTTTCTCACACAGGAGTCAGAACAGTGGTTAGTCAGACTGAGATTTTTTTTTTCTCCAACCTAAATACATCCATGTACCACACAAAATTATGTGTACTGAGGCTGCTTCTATCAGTCCACCTGATCAGCTCAGACTGAAGTGACTGATGACCACACGATTCAGAGGTCTGCGGTATATAAATCAACAATACATGGTGAAATCTAGATGATGACCAGGAATTTACTTTATTAGAGCCGCCTGGAAAAGCCCAAACGACATCTATGCTGTTGAAAAAGGGACGCCCAGCTAAGCTGATTACATTTCAGGGCCATGGTGAAAAGTCATGGTGTGAAATCACTGCATGTTTCACTCACGCAGTTCTTTTAGCTTAAATGGCTTTTAAAGAGACCAGAGACAGCATGGGTTTATTTTTTGTTTTATTTTAAAGAGACGAGCAGTGCTCCCCCTCCCCTGTGTGTTGCCCCAAGCTGTCATTCAGCTGTGTACAGTAGCTGAGGGGAGAATTCCCCTAAACCTTTTGGTTGGTTGTACATTCCATCTGATGGAAAACCCAGTCAGTTACTGCTTGTCTATCAGAAGAGCAACACACATCCCTCTTTTCAAGGTAACACTGTTTATTTTATTTTTTAAGTTTAGAAAAGTTACCAAATGTTATCATGTCAGCAAGTGAACCTCAGTATACATTGCCTAATGCAGGGTCACTAAGGAGGCTAACATCCCAGAGAATTATTTACTAACATCAGCGTGTCTGCTGATCTCTTGCCTTTAAGCTGCTGTATTCATAACCATCTGCTCACAACAGACCCATGTTCAGGCTGCTGTTTAATATACCACATTATTTTACATTATTATAGTTTAGCGTATATCTTAAATCCTTGTATGCTGTTTCTTTTTATACTTTATACTTTGTTATTTTTGGGTGTAACTGGGACCTTGGGTACACAAGTTAGTGCCACCTCATGTACCACATGTTATGTGAATGACAATAAAGAACCTTGAAGCTCTCCAGTCTATGTTACAAAAAGGAAAACCTCAAAGAAGAAGTATGGTAATATAGTTACAAACACTTTGGAAATATAAATAAACTATAAATAATTATCAATAATGCAGCCTGTTGATGCTGATGTTTTAACGGACACTATTCTTTAATTAATGATTTATTATGCTCAAGGTTATCATAGAGTCAAAATGTTATACCAGCCCATGCCTACAACAAAAAAAAAAAACTTAACAGTTTGTCTCATGGAAAGTGTGGAAATTTAAAACTGAGAAACATAGCATTTACTTGCAATAGAATGAAAATTTTAAGTTCAGGACTTCCATCTACTACAGGTAAGATACTAAGCACTGATGCCTACTTCATAGAACCCCACCTCAGAAAATTCATACTATCCCTTTAAGCAGTTTGGCCCAACAGACCAGTGGTGCAGTGTATTCTCAGATGTATTTAGATAAGCCTTGACCTTTAGTTCTGATACTTTACCTCAAAGAAGACAGCCATGGCAGAGATGATGCGTCTTTCCTTGATGGCAGCACTGAGGCTGTCAAAGTCATCGGAGTTGTAAAGGTAGATCTGCATCTGGGATGGGAAACAGAGCATAAAAACAGCTTGAGGAGTGGACAAGGAGAACCGAACAGTCCTGTCATCAATCACTCGGACGCACTGCTGAGAAGCTGATGAAAAGCCGTTTTGAGGGGCAGGAAAAAAAGGTGTATTTATCACTCCTATAAATCTCTCATAATCTGTGTCAGTCTTTCTTGTGTGCTGCCACTCCTGGAGGGTGCCTAAGAAATACAGCACCCTGTTCCTTAGAGCGACCGTCCTCACAGACGAGACTGTAAGAAGGAGAGGGGGGAAAACGAGAGGCGCGTTCTCATATTCTCCCCCGTAGAAAGATCTAACAGAATGGTACGCTTCTAATCATGGTTTCCAATTACCTTAAATCACCCACAACACTGCTTCTGATTTCACAACAAAGCTTAGGATGTTTGGATATAATTTAAAACACATCATACACAGAATATATCATATACCTGTCATGGATCTGGCTTAGAAGAAAAAAAAATTCAAAGCAGAAATACTTTGGTAGCACTGATCAGAATCAGCAAATGATTCTAAAAGTAGCAGAGCTGTCTATCATCTTGCAGTCAGGCCTCTGTAAATTGAAAAAAATAATAATTTAATGTCACTGAACTAAGTTAACAGGCAATAGAAAAAGTCACTGATTTAATTAAAGAGTCTTCCTTTTTTTCATTTTCAAAAGACAAATCACAAAGAACCAAAAGCCACAACAGGCTGCGCTGACAACAGATACTGAATAAATAGGTAAATAAGCATGTAATCAAGGATAAGTCCATTTGTGCAAACCACAGGGCCTAAACCAGGTTCAGAATGACTCAGTCCAAATAATTTAAGTTAATCAGCTTCTCTCAGAGTTCCTTATACTGCAGCCTTTAATGGAACTAATTTGTTGTCTGAGAACTCAGCAAGAAAGAGGCCTGGCCATTCATCACCCTTCAGATGTTATTAACTACATTACCCCCATTAAGCTGCCCCCCACCCCCACCCCCTAGGTTTCATTTACTCACCAAGATTAGCTCATGTGACCTGTTCTTGTTAACAGCACATATTGGAAAACGGGATTTTCAATTAAACCCTTTCCATAGAAGTCAATAAAGCAACCTGAATCACTTGATTACACATTTTCTTAATGTGTGTGTGCAGAGATATGACAAAGTCTCTTTGTGTGTGTGTTGGGGGGGGGGATAAACACATACGGATAAAGTTGTTGATTTAAAAAAGAACAGGCAGGTGGTCTGAGAAACCTTTAAGCTGCCTGCAAAGCAGAGGGAATTGCTGTCCACATCTTCAGAATTACTCTTTAATCTAAGTTTATTTTATACTAGTCTTTTTTTTTTTCCCTCTCTTCATTTTTAGCACAAAGTGAGAGTGAAAACAAAAGCCTAAATCCACTCTTCATTCCCGTGTTTCATTTAAACAAGAAAGATGAAAAACAAAGTCAGGTTTGGCATGATTTCCCAAGACGGCTAAATGTTGATCCAAGACTAGAAAAAAAACACACGTAATAAGTTTTTGCGAGCAGAGATGTTGGATCATATCACAGAAAAACAAATTTATCTCTCCTGTTTTTAAAAACATGTGCTAGCGCTGGTTAGTGCTGTACTAAAATATACAGTTATTGTGGTTTTCTTACTTGTTTTCTCTGTTTTACTTCATCAATATGTGCGTTTGTGAATATGCTGTAAATTTTGCATCTACATTTTTTCTTTGTGTGATTTTCTTATAGCGCAGTGCACTCGGCTCCTAGGCTCTACGCAGGTCAAGAGATCAATTTTGACTCATCCAACGCTCGTCTTGTGTTTCCTACTCAACTTTTAGTTATACAACAGCTTTAAGCGCCATCAGTCTTACTGCGTGCTCACAGTCGTGCTTATTCATACGGCCTCGGTGCTGCTTGTGCAAACGTAAAAAAAAAGTGTGATTTGTAATCCATGTATAATTAATCTAACTTTGGTGACACCCTAATGCGTTATAAGAAAAGATCTCCCTAAGGTACCAGGAGGCAGAGAAAAAAATCCACAGTTTCATTTTTCATCACGGCGTTTGAGTGAACAGGTGGTCCATCTATCGATTTCCACACTTCACTCCTATGGAAAAGGCCATGGTTAGATTAATGTCAAGCTCAGGGGCCACAGACCAAACAGTCCACCGGGTTCTTTTCTTCTTCTTTTTTTTTAGGGGATGTTAAACACAACCGTACAACAAAGCTCGATAATACAGCTCACGGAAACTAAATTTGTCTTTGCTCCCTGTTCATATGCCCCTAAATGTGTGCGCTTTCAAAAGCTTTTGGTCAGGTAGGTCCGCCTTTTATTCCCCCTACGGCAAAAGTAAATACTTTCTATGACTCAAAGCTGAATGTGACTCGTTCATACAGAGAAAATTAAACGGAAACCTGGAGAAAAAAAAAACTGTTTCAGTTTAATAGAAGCAAAAAATAAAATAGTCTGGGAGCTCAACCTCCTTGGTCATGCTGTTCAAGTCTTGAACGAACCCCACACTCGACAAAACAAAAGCTAACTTGTGCTGTGAAAGGTCACCCTGCACGCACAGCACAAACATTTATACAGACTTTTACAATGTTGCTGCACGCATCGTGTCAGATTGAATATAATCTCAAATACATCAAATTGTTCCAAGTCGTAAATATGAAAAATGAAAACGGCAAATTTTACAAGATGGAGCAGTCAAATGACTAAAGGTTAGATCTTACAGAACCATGTACCCCCCCTTAAGACATTCATCATCTGATTTCACTTCTACCTTCTGGTTTACAGCGTGGAATAATACATCATGCTTGATAAATGCAGTCTGACTTATTGAAAGAATTATTTTTGAAAAGCACGCCGCCCACTCCGTGTTGTTTCTCTGCTGAACCACAAATATATACATGGTGTCGTCTTATCGTTCTCCTTGAACGTAAAGTCAGGGTTGACTGGACTTTTGTTTTAGGGTGAAAGAAAAAAGATTCTTCCTTAAAGGAGAAGGTGAGTGAAGCTGCCAGGAGAGTTTTATTGAGGCTCGATCACAGTGCGTGTCACATGAGCCCCATCCAAGCTGCATGTTCCTCATGTTCACTAAATAAATCACCCTAGAGCAGTGGTTCTCAAACTAGGGTCACCGGACCCCCGGGGGGGTCCGTGAGCCCATGCTTGTGGGGTCCGCAAAATAAAAAAAATATATATATGTTTTTTTTTTAACAAGCACGTAGCTGTTAAACAACCTGTTAAAATACACCAAAATGCAGGAAATAACATCTACTTTATCCAAAATTTTATGGGGGAGGACCCTCAGAACCCCCCCCCCCACCACCACCACCACCACCACTACCACCACCACCTGCCTGCTATTTGTGTTCCAGCATTGATCAGTTTACATATTAATCCCTGTTATTACTTAGTGTGACTACGGCTGTTCAGTTTGATATAAAGTTTTCTGTAATAATTTGAAGAAGTGGCAACACATTTATTATGTTCATTATATGAATGGGTAAAGTTTTAAAGTGGATTTTGATACTGCTGATTTTCTCAAAACTGTCATTTTTGGAAGTTGAAAAAAAAAAGTTAATTAATTGCGGGGGGGGGGGGGGGGGGGGGGTCCCTGAAACTTTCTCCGCTCTAAGGGGTCCCTGATTCCAAAAAGTTCAAGAACCCCTGCTCTAGAAGAAGAGGGCAACTCAAGATTTTACTCACTGACCACATACAAAGTAAAATGTAAATTAAACATTCTTTTATTTATTAATTATTAAAACCACATTTTTAATTGAAGACAACACAAAAACAACGCACATACAAAAAAAAAACAAAGAAAAGAAAAGTTGTGGGCCGGCCTGTTTACCACCATGTTGCATCAGTTCTTTTGACAGAACTTTGTAAGATTTTGGGGACTGACTGATGTAGTTTTAAAAACAAAGTGGTTTTTTTTTTAACAGTTGCTTTAGATTGCAGCTCAACGGTTCACACCCTGCTTTGCTGTAGCCGCGGTTGAAAAGAAAATGCACTTCTTTTTGTTTTCCAAAGGGCGGTAGGCCTGGATGACAGACAGTCGGGAATCCTGACTTTTTCATTACAGAACCACACTGAGCAGTCTTCTTAAAAAAGATAGAACTTTTATGGGCATTATCTGAACAAATGTATGAAATATACTTAAAAAATATTCCTGCTTCAATTTACTGATGCCTTCACTGACATGATGGAAAAATCATAATGAAGGCTGGCGTTTGAACTGTGTGCTACTAACGAGCCAGCTGATCCCTCTCCTCTCACATTCTGTCAAAAAAAAAAAAACGTTTAATTTTATTTTATTCATCAACAGGACACTTTCCAACTTGACTCGAGTTCTTCTAAACTTTTGAAACTCCAGACCACTTTGGGACGCTTTTTATTTTCACATTAAAAATAGTTGCAAATGACTTTTTCCCCCCATTTTAATTTCAAACAATACACACATTCCCCACTAGTCTTGGATTATATCACTGGCATTTGATTTAATGTGTTGCTTTTATGTTAATTTCAATGATCTGTAATGGTTCCTTTTTTTATTTGTTTTTAATTTTACACAGCGTCCAAGATTTTTTGGAATAAAGTTGGAGCCTTGTGCATGTAAATGAGAGACATTCATTATTGTCTAAAAAAATAATAATTAAAAAAACATTCAGCTGTGTTCATTTTAGGCTGCCAGCACCATTGCTGATAAATTTGCATTCCCTGAATCAGCACACAGATTTGCTGCCGTTGAGAATGATTAGGCTTCTTCCTCTTTCTGCACAATTTAAAAATGGAACAAATTAGGGAAAAATACATCTTTTTTTATGTATTTTGTAGCATACCTTAGAGTAAAGACAGAATTAATTAGAATAATTAATGATTTAAATATGTTTTATATTATAAGGAAATCCCATTAGTATTTATTATTTCAGTCTAAATAAACTACAGATAATAACTTGTATAAAATGCAACACCAGAACACAACACGGAAGTCACGTCAGCACTGACAAAGCTTGTAACAGAAGAACATTAGCTCACATAAACAACAGCCTACATACATACTTATTGTTTAAAAACAAAGCTCGGGGTTTAGGGTCCTGATTTTTGGCAAACCAATTACAGCGTGATATCTGTACGTTGTCTCACCAGCTGAGTGTATGTTATGGTACATTCTGTGGTGCAGTGTTTCCAGTAATGATGTGCTTCAAGGGTTATTGAGACTACTGATCTGAAAAGAAGCGCACCCTGCAGAAAGATGAGATGAGCTGAGATAAATGGGTCACTCCACACCCTAAATCAGTGTATGCTAATGGTTAAAAAGGGGAGTTTTTGCATGGTTTTATTGTGGTGTAAATATTTTAATAAGATATGTATATTTACATGCCTCATTTGAGCATGTTTGGTTAAGGGGTGGAGTTATACATCTATCTCTAAAGCTGGCAAAAGCTGCATGTTTGAGCCATTTACAGTTTTTCTTTCAGTTTCTGCTTGCAGACTAGTTTTTATGCACTCAATTGCAGCATGTGGTGTCCAGGTGTTACAGCTTACTCAGGATGTTTAGACACATTTCCTATACAGCTATAAAAAGACACGGAGCAGACATCGCCATCAAGCAAAATTTAGTTGTTTTTGTCTCACCGACTATGTAAAAAAAAAAAAAAAAAAAAACTGTGTTTATTTTATTTATTTTTTTGCTCCTTTCAAAATGAGTGGTGCTATTTAAGTCATTACACCTACCCCTTTACAGGTATGTTGTGCTCTTTTTGTTTGTGTAAAATGAAAGATTAGCGTTGGAATCTGTGCTCTTTCACTGCAAATAGCTTGACGTTCAGACAAAGACATGCCATGCCACAAATCTTCGTCTCACATCTATGAATCATAGAACTGCAGGGCATCATTTTTTGCGTTTTCTATACACAACAGCTTTATGACTGTATATAATCTGGTGCCCTTTAACTCCATGCTGAACACAAAATGATGTGGTAAAAATAAATCTAATTACCCAGCCATTGAGCATCAAAAGCTGTGCCGGTAGAAGGGGCTCCAAACACGAGGGCCAAAAGACTAAGAGGAGAGCGACTCGAGCTTCGTGTTTGGATTTACCACAGTTTAGCTGCAGTTTCCTGTTGTTACACATTGTTAAATTTAAACTAATTGCTAAAAGTCCTACATTAAGGAGGGTACAAAAATTAAAAAATTAAAAACTTTAACCCTACAGAATATCAAACGCAGGGTATACTTGTTAATTCAATTGTGATAATGAATAGAAGTGCAGCAAATGATAAAAAATGAAAGGCAGTCATAACTTATTCTCTACATGACATTCAAAGAGTGAGATTTGTACTTTAATTCATTACTCAGAATAAATCATAACTGAGGGTTCCACATTTTATATTCTCTTCATCTCTTATTAGAGTATTTGATGATTTTTTTTTTTTTTTTTGGTTGCTTTGCCTTTATTACTCACGATCTGTTCTCTTTTTCAACCAGCTGCATACTGCAGTTCCAATGAATATTTGCAGGACTATCTCTTTCTGTAAATCAGGGGTCCCCAAACTTTTTCCTGTGAGGGCCACATAACTTTTCCCTTATCTGGTGGAGGGCCGGAGTCAGTTTGTAACAGAAAAAGTGTGACGATTGCAGGAGTGCCTAAACGTAAAAATTTATTGTTTTCCAGAAAGCACAATCAAATAACCCTCTCTGGGTTCTTCACAGAACAAAATTCAGGAAGTAA
>NC_056504.1:28633237-28654195 GCF_014905685.2 Nematolebias whitei
ATATACATATACATATACATATACACACAAACAATTGTGGTACAACTTTATTAAAAAGTTGTATTTCCAGTGTGTAAGGAATCACTTGTGAAGCAACTCTTACTGTAAGTGACAGGTTGAAACATTGTCATTCACATCACATGTGGTACGTGATGTGGATGAAATTGTGCACTCAAGGTCCCAGTTACATCCAAAATAGCAAAAACATAAACAATAAAAGAAAGAAAACAGTAACAATAATTTAGGTATACAGCCTTTGGTTTAGAATATACAATTTACAGTGACTGATTAAGTGTATAAGCACAATCCTGGAACTTGTTAACTCAAAAGTACCAAGTTGGTAAAGAAGTCTGTTATTAAGACAGTTCTTCACTGTAGCCTATTGAAATCCGAACATAATGCAGCGCTCTGTAGCAGGATTGAAGCCTGAGGTTTATTGAGGTTATCTGCTGGGGAAATTATGTGATTTTCACTCTTCTGCCACTCGCCAGAAGGCCTTTACATCACTTCAGCATTCCTATTTCTGGTGTGAATGCAAGGAGAGAAAAAAGCCCTCAAAGCCATTTAGTACTTCAGGGAGTTCCTATAATGCTCAGAGAGCATTTTGAACCCAGTTTGGTCCAAAACAACTGAAATCATGTATATGAGCATTTAATCTTAGCTATGCATCAAATTGGAAAAATGAAATGTGTATTTTTGGTTATACGCTTAGTAACCTATATTTAGCTTTAACTATATTTGTGTAGCGTACCATCATGGTTGCCTGGCCTGCAAATTTACTGTTTTCTTTTAGACTTTCATTGTGCAGCTCTTAGCCTCAGCAGGAACCAGTTCTCAGTGAAAAAGCTGCAACACGCAACAGCACTCCGCAGGCTCAGCCCCAAATGGGAAACAGGCACAGTTGGTGGCGAGCTCGTGAACATGGTGGCTCCTAAGAGCAACATTTCCTTTAGGACATCAAAAACAAGTCAAGTCAAGTCATCCATCAGCTTTGACCTCAGGCAGACAAGCTGAGGAGGAGGGATCATTTTTTTCTAGGATGCACAATATTGTGTGCACAGGAACAAAGCAAAGGTTTGAAATACAATCAGGATGACAAGGATATACAAGACAAATATGAATCCAGAGCCTACCCAGTAGTTTTTAGGTGTCGTTGAAGCTCTAATCTACAATCTTCTCTATTATATTTAGAGAATAGGATGATCTACACCACAATAAACCCAAGAAAACTAGGTCTTACTATACAATGTTTATAAACATGTTTTAACCCCCACATTAAAAACGTTACCAGAATCACATTTTTCCTTCTGTGTAATATCATTAAAATTAGAAACTTCTTATTTAAAAATGATGCAGAAAAACTGGTTTATGCTTTTATCACATCTAGACTGGACTATTGCAATGGTTTGTTATCTGGGTGCAGGGCTGGACAATATGGCATTTATCACGATATATTCCTTAATTTCGGTCGATAACCATATAATTTGATATCAAGTCAAGTCAAGTCATATTTATTTATATAGCACATTTAAAACAGTAACTGTTATCAAATAAAAATATAAAGGCCTCAGAAAAACTGTACAAACTGTATAAAAAAAATAATGTTCAACTTTTACTTGTATTTAGCCTTCAAAAAAATTGAAATCATCATCAATTAAACATAAAACTCTCAACTTTGTCAATATTAATAGTTTTGACTTTAAACAACATAACCTAACCCATGCAGCAAATGTTTCTCTTTTGATACAGCTGGGGGTGTTGTTTCAGGGACACGTTGGTTCAAACTTTTATTGTGCTTCATCTTCTGACTCTCACCATATTCTATCGAGTGGAACAAGTTCGATGTGTTCCCACCACTAGTTGGAACGATTGTCACATTTTGCAGCGCACTGACTGAAACCTGCAGTTTATCAGATCTTAGCTAGCCAAACCACTTCCACACCACCGAATTAGTCTTTCCCATCTTATCAATTATGTAATCTGCTTTCTCTTTGCCTGTGAAAACTTGTTCAGTCACATTCTGACGGTCATAGGCACTCATTTTGAAGCGAAAACTTAATGTGCGTTGGAGATTAGCTTAGCCTGCTACTGCCACCGCCTTCTGGACTCGAGCTCTGCGTAACATCTACGTCATCACTCACTTATGTAGTTGTGTCGCAACTTTTTCTGTCCGGGTTGAAACTGAAGCGCCTGCTTCAACCTAAACAGAAAAAGAAATGTGTAGTGAAATGCTGTAATCATATTGAAATATCGAAAATGTGCTTAAAACTCACCACCGTTATTGAATAAAAGTATATTGTGACATATATCGATATCAAATTATTGTCCAGCCCTATCTGGGTGTCCAAAAACTTGTTTAAAAAGTCTTCAGTTGACCCAAAAGGCTGTTGTCAGTCTTAATGGGAGTTGGTAGAGGAGATCATATCTCTCCAGTTTTAGCTTCTCTTCATTGGCTCCCTGTCAAATTCAGAATTTAATCCAAAATCTTACTTCTAACCTACAAAGCTCTAAACAGCCTAACTCCATCTTATATTACATATCTTATTGTCCCATATTTTCCCAACACAGCACTTCGCTCCCAGACTGCAGGCTTACTTGCGGTTCCTAGAGTTTCCAGGAGCAGAATGGGAGGAAGAGCTTTCGGTTTTCAGGCTCCTTTCTTGTGGAACCAACTTCCAGTTTCTGACTGTAAGACTGACACATTGTCCAGTTTTAGACTGGGCTTAAGACTTTCCTTTTTGATAAATCCTATGGTTAGGATTGTAGTATAATTAATATAGTTAGCAGCTTGTTATTCTGCCATAGACTTAAGACTACCGGAGGACAAACTGACCTCATTTCTTAAAATAAATTGTTACAAATTAATAGTTTTCTTTTGAGATTATTTATATCTTAACATGCGATTCTCGACTTGCCATTATGTATCCGTTCCTCCTTCCTGTCCTCTCAAACCCAGCTGGTAGAAGCAGATGGCAACTTGTTCTGAGCCTGGTTCTGCTAAAGGTTTCTTTCTCACGAGGGAGTTTTTCCTTTCCACTGTTGCCTTTGTGCTTGCAAGATGAAGAGTCTGCGATGAAGTTAAACTCACAGCAGTCTGCTCCTGAGATAATCAATGTTATTAACTTACTTTTATACATATGAACATTTTATTTTAGTGCCCTGAGATGACTTCCGTTGTGACTTAACGCTATATAAATAAACTGAATTGAATTAAATCAAATGTGAAATAATATTACTTTTTTGAATACTATCAGTTTTAATGTTAAGAGCTATTATTTAAGTACAACACTTACAATATCTTCCAAACACACTTGGAATGTAAGGCTGTGTACATTAAGAGTGGAGCAAAATACGATGTCAGAATTTTGTCCTTTTTTGTGATGTACATTATTTTGCACAGCCACCAAACAGTGATTATGGTATCTTAAAATGCAAAATAAAAAGCACTGAATAGATTTCTCTGATCCTAATAGCACTACTTGTAGACTCTTGAAGTGGTGCTGAACACACAATTCAGGGAAAGTCAACCACAAATTAATAATCTGAAAAAGACAAAGTTGACCTTAGCGTTAGGATGATATCAGGCAGCAGTGAAAAGACTGATACAAGATTAGGAAGTGACCCAGCACAACAGTTTTACTGGTGTTTTGTTTTATAACCAAAAATATTGTGAGGTATAAATTAAAGACTGCGCTGCAATTCATCATTTTGTCACAAAATTGCTGGATTGAGATTAATTTATAGTGGGTTATGTATTGCATCATAATGTAAGCTACAGTGATTCTCACCTACAGTAAACTTTAAACATGTTGGTACAGTAACAACAGTAAACGGGGTATTTAGAGAAGAAAACTGAAGTTGTGCATTAATTCATCAGATTGGCAGAAACACTGGATGAATGATTATCTGTGTAAATAACAAACTGATGCAAAGATACACAGATGTTATCCTCAGTTTCTGTTGCCCTCATGGGACCCAAAATGAAATGTGTTGTTATACTGTAGGTATAAAGCAATCCCAGAATCTATCGTTCTAACCTATTTTATAGCCTAATGATTATGCCCTGGCAAACACCAATATTTCTGGGCCTCCGCCAGAGCCAGCCCACATGGCAGTAAATTAAAAGATAATTCAGGGCTCGCTACAAGACTAGCTGTTGGTTTCTTCATGTTATCTTTAACCTCTAAAAGAAAAACTACAGTCCAGATTTTTACAATACAATACAAACATGATAATAATACTAATGCAATAATAATATGCTATATGTCGTCATCATTGTATGTTCCCATACAATGGCAAAATTGGCTCTCTGCATTTAACCCATCCACCACCAGGTGGTGCAGTAGGCAGCTATTGAAAGAACACTGAGAGCATTTGGGGATAGGGTGTGCTGTTCAAAAACACCAGGAGAAGTGCGATGAATGGGTATCGAACCTGGGACTTCCGGGTCCCGGGTTGGCTGCCCTGCCTCTACCCCATCTCACGTTTAATGTCTACAGATTCTGTCACTGTAGGTAATGGTGAATAAAGTTCTGATTTAAAAATTAAAATTTGACAATTAACTTAGGGTTGAATAGGTTTTTAGTATAAGTGAGCTTTTAATTACATATGCAAGCAAAATGGTCCTATATGGGTGCTCCTCTATATAAAGGTAACACCTGTAAGACAAATGTAGCCTTCCGTTGTCGATCACTGAAAAAGCTGATGGTAAAGCCTCCGTGAAATAAGCCATTTTGGAATAAAATTACTAAATATAAAGAAGAAAAGGACCTTTTTTAAAAGACAAAACAAAACAAAGGAAGATAAGGTGAGTTGCATAAAACAACCTGTTTAAAATGTTTAAAATGAGAGCCCAGTAACAAATAACACAATACTATAACACATAAAATGCCACACAAAAATAACCAAAGGTTCTAAATTAACATAAAATTAAATGTCAAGTAGAACTTATAGAAACAAAATGTAATAAAATAAATAAACCTAAAACACAGAGATTTTGAACTGCTTGAACAAAACATCAGGAATACAAACTGAAAAACAAACTTAAAAATAGGCCAAAAATTTCTTCCTAGAACAATTTGTAAGGTCCAACATTTGTTTGAAACCATTTTCCAATAATATAGACTAGAATAGAATAGAATAGAATAGAAACAGCCTTTATTGTCCCACGGATGGGAAATTCCAGTGTTTCAGCAGCAACAGCAGCAACAGATAAAAAGATTTAAAGATTTCACACAAAAGTTCCTAAATGTTAATAAACAACACAATATATAAGAAATAAGATAAACAATATCAATAATAATGTTCAATATGTATTGGAACATTGAGAATGGCAGACTATTTACAGTACAGTATTACAGGCAGAGTGTATGTTTAAGCAGAGGTCAGCATGTATTTAGTCCTTATTGAGTTTGTTGGGAGCAGTGATGGTTGTAGAGTCTAACAGCTGCTGGGAGGAAGGACCTGCGGTAACGCTCCTTTGTGCATTAGGATGCAGTAATCTGTCACTGAACGAGCTCTCCAGTTCAGCAACAGCTTCATGCATGGGGTGGGAGACGTTGGCCAGCAATGATGTTATTTTAGCTAGAGTCCTTCTGTCTCCCACCACCTGCACTGGGTCGAGGGGGCGTCCAAGCATGATTAGTAGATTAGATAGATGAGATAGATAGATACATGATTAGATATGATTAGTAAAGTAATGGTTTGACCACATGTAGTTCATGAACAGCCACATTTCAAGCAACAAGGCCTTTAAAATAGCCTCCATGCTGTAGAAAATACAGCTCAGAAGCAGGCCACCTATACAACAAATTATTTCAGGGGAGTCATGGCCACAGATATGATCTACTATAGATGTTTGGCGATACCTGAGAGTGGAGCAGTAATGTGACAGGAAATTAACCTGCAGAGACTGCACAGCATTCAGCTGCATCAGTTAGGCTATACATAATTTCAGGTCATGTAGCCTGGTTTTGCTTGGAAGATGGAAGACGGAATATGGGAATTAGAAATGTCGCACTTATGGCAAAGGTGTGCTACAACTGGAGCCAAAGGATGAGTTAGTTGGTTTGTGGACAAATATATTTATGTTATCTGATCTTTATACGTTAATATGTCAGATTTGTGAAGACAATAAAAAACGTGGCTACTTTAAAAGCTGCATATGGAATTTTTGACAAGTCACATATGCAAAAACAAAATGATTAGGTCTAATCACTTAAAATAAATAAATAAATAAATAAACATGGTACAATTCACTTTTTAATCACAGTAGTGTGATCAAACTCAGGTCTCTCTTGTAAATAAGTCCCAGAGGCTCAATGGGATTAACCTGTCTAAATAAAGGTTGAAAAATGTGAACTTTCATTCAACACAACATGATTTGATGCAATACAACTCTATGATTCAAAGGAACGATCCCATGTAAATATGCATTTATTCATCCAGCTTGCCTTAATTTTTCTTCATAGTCTGTTCCACTTTACTTCAAATCCAGGTCCTCTACCAGAGACCTGGGAGCTTGAGGGTTCTGTGCAGTATCTTAGCTGTTTCTAGGACTGCACTTCTCTGGACTTAGATCTTCGAGGTTGTTCCTGGGATCTGTTGGAGCCACTTTTCCAGTTTGGGGGGTTACAGAGTAGTAGTAGTAGTAATTACTTTGAGTATTTCGATAAGATAGAAAAGCGCTATACAAGTACAGTCCATTTACCATATTTATGTATTGATTTATTTTTATGCCAGCTGGCCTTCCTGATGCAACAACCACAAACTACCGAGCTACCATAGCCCTCTGTGTAGAGCAGAGAGCTACCATCTGGAGCGCACAGGGGGGCATATGGTGGGAGTCAAGAGCCTTGCTCAAGGGTCCAGAGTGGGGCAAATGAGTGTTGAGACAGGTGCAGGTGCTTTACAACCCACATTTTGATGTTGTCGGTCCGGGGAGTTGAACCAACGATCTTCCAATCACAGGCCCACCTTATCTTACCTCTGTGCCACCACTCCCCCACAGTGTGTGTGTGTTTTAAAATAATATATATATATATTCTTTTAAAATACTGTTCGAGACTGGTACTAAATCAATTTCACTACACGGTAATTTGAATTTGCTATATTTTAGGTTGACCTTTTCTAATAGCCTTTTTGCTATAGAACATTTTGTGGTGATGTGACTCCACTTCCCTTACTTTCACAGGACTTAGAGCTATTTAAATTGTCCCTTTGCTACTTGTGCCTAAAATTATACTGAGCCATGTTACTTCCAACTTTGTAAATAAGCAGCCCGCAGCATTGCTCGGTTGTGTCAGTGGCCTTGGTTGTCATGGAGGCTAACAACTCTCATTATGATCAAACGCAAAAAGATGACACTACTCTCAGAGCGAAACGGTGCCAAAAGCAGACAGATCAATTAGGGTCAGGCTTTGCAAACCAATGGTCCAGGGATTTGCTGAATTAAAAGAAAAAAAAATGGGGCAGTAATTTGAAATGGCAACTAATTGAGTGAGATTCAAAATGTGTCCGTAAACAAGGCATGCAAGTTGCATACAAAGAAGATAGAGGGGGAAGGACAATGAATGCAATAACAGGAATAATAAACAACTCATACTCCCCTTTCAGACTTGCACAGAGGACAACTGGACGTGTCAGTGTCTCGTCTGAATGAGCACCTTTGTGCTTTTTCCCAAACATTGTGTGATGGCAATGTCAATTAGCTAACCCTAGCAACATATAATCTCTTTCAACAAATCTAAAGTGTTGCAGTTCTATTTACACAGATGTGCACAGTAGCAGCATATTTGCCTTTTAATCAAAATTTTAAGCCAATGAGTGAATGCAATTATAATGAAGTGACCAAAATTAATTGAATTGTGTTGCTTTATAACAAATTAATAACTTGTTAATGCTGATAAAGCTCGTGTCTGGAAAGAATTAGGAGAATTATTGTGACGTCAATGTTAGTGGGTATAGTAAGAGTTTTTCACTAAACTAACAGAGTATTTTGTGCCATTTGAAGATGGTGTGTTTGGTGCAACATATCAACGTTTTCTTTGATTGAAAGACTTGTTCTGATGCCCTGGATGGATGTCCAGTAACCCAGACAACAATCACTCATGCCTCCATCACCACCCAAACAATTGTCACCTCATGAAGACATCTGAGTGACTTGTGGACAAACACTCATTACAAGTTTGTGTCACTTTCTTTATTTGCTTTTATTGAAAGACTTGCTCAGAAAGGAGGTTAGTTTCTGTACAACAAAGTTTTATTGTCTTTTTTTGGGGGGGGAAAATGGATTAACGTTTTCCAGACTGTATGATTTCCATCACATTTTGTATTGTGTGAATGTTTATGAAGTATTTATACTATTACGATCCATTTTTCTTTCATACCTTTTCTTTTGGGGGGGGGGGGGATCTCTCATTCCACAATTTTTGTTATTTTAGCAAATCATACATCAAAACGTTCAGCTCGTTCATAGAACATGACTTGGTACTTGTGTAACTTTAGCCTTTTGAAATATTTAGCTTTTTCAGCTATTTGTTTTTCCTCGATAGGTAATGAATTGAGCTCATCCTTCAAATCTTTAGATCTGTTTACAACCTTTTACTGCTCCTTTCACATTTTGTTCTGGGTCAGCTTCTTTCAGCTTCCTTGTGCAAATTTAAGCTACTTTCAGTTGTTGTTTTCAGCTGATTTGTGATCCTTTCAGATTCTCTCTAAATAGAACATTTTTGTGCTTCTTCTAACTCCTTTTTGCTAATTTCAGCTTGTTTTGCTCCTTTCAACTTATTTATGCAAGTTTCAGCTTTTTCTGCCATTTCAGCTACTATTTAGGTGTTTTATGCTAATTTTAGCTTTTTTGGCTAATTCCACATTTTTTGTGCTCATTTAAACTTTTTACAGAATAATTCAGCAAAAATGTGCTCTCTCCACTTCCTTCTGATAATTTGTTTCTTTCAGCTTTTTAGCTACTTTTCAGCTGTTTTGTGTTTATTTCAGATAATTTCTATTTTTCTTGTTGTAATTTCTGCTTCTTTCAGCAAACATCTGTTCTTTCTGCTTTCTTCTGCAAATTTAAACTTGTTCTAACTTTTCAGTTACTTTTTTTTTTAGCATTTTTAGCTAATTTCAGCCGTTTTCACATAAATTCAAGGTTTTCGTGGTAATTTCTTGTTATAATCCTTTCAGTTTTTTTCTGATAGTTTCAGCGTTTTTTATTTCAGCTACTATTTAGCTGTTTTGTGCTAAATTTAGCTTTTTCAGCTAATTCCTTTTTTTAAGCTCATTCCAATTTTTAGCTCCTTTCACTTCCTTCTGGTAGTTTAAGCTTCAGCTATAGCTGTTTCAGCATTTTTTTTTTTTCTAAATTCAGCTTTTTTTTTTTGCTAATTTTCTAATTTTAGGGCTCAGTTCTTATTTAAACCTAATCCAGCAAATATGTGTTTTTTCTGCTTTCTTCTGCTAACTTAGGCTTGTTATTCCATCTCATCTACATTCATGTTCTCAGAGCTGCTGTGGCTGAGTGGTTAGAGCAGTCGTCCTCTAATGCAAGGGTTGGAGGTTTGAATCTACCAGCAGTCACATGTCGAAGTGTCCGTCGGCAAGACACTGAACTCCTCGTTGTCTCCGATGTGTGTCCCATCGGTGTATGAATGTGATAAAGCTCTGATTAGTCTCTTTACAATGATTAGTTCAATTAGCTTTGTAGAGATATAATAGAGTGCTTTGTGAATGTGTAAATGAGGACACAGATTGTAGTGTAAAGCACTTTGAGTATCTAAATAAGATAGAAAGGTGCTTTATAAGTACAGTCCATTTACCATTTACAATTCAGCACATTTTTTAGCTAATTTCAGCAGTTTTTCAGTAAGTATTTCAGCAGTAAGCATTCACACTGCATTTCGCAGGAAAGGCAATTTCTCTAGTACTAATTCCCTTTAAATTATTGTGGGTTTTTGTTTTGTTTTTCCTCCCACTGTGATAGCTTATATCTCAATGTTTTAGTAGGGACCTGTTCCTTCAAACTAACCTGTAAAATGTTCCTTTTTGCTTCTAATTTAAACATTATTTTATGTGTATCTGAAATATTAGGTGAGGCTCAGTTACTTTGAAGCTGTGTACTGAAATGAGTACTGCAAATTTTGTGCACTTGATAAATAATTAAACAACTATTTTAGAAACCCTACTTTTATTGTGTTTCAAAATTTTAATAATAGCATGTTTTCTTAGTAGTTTCATATAAGCATATACTGTAAAATCAAACCATGTTAATATGGGCTGTATGTTTTTGACTGACCAAGTAATTAAATGATTCACATAAAATACAAACCAGATTCCAAAAAAGTTGGGACACTAAACAAATTGTGAATAAAAACTGAATGCAATGATGTGGAGGTGCCAACATCTAATATTTTATTCAGAATAGAACACAAATCACAGATCAAAAGCTTAAACTGAGAGAATGTATCATTTTAAGGGAAAAATCTGTTGTTTCCAAAATTCATGGCATCAACAAATCCCCAAAAAGTTGGGACAAGTCCATTTTTACCACTGTGTGGCATCCCCCCTTCTTCTTACAACACTCAACAGACGTCTGAGTACAGAGGAGACCAGTTTCTCAAGTTTAGAAATAGGAATGCTCTCCCATTCATGTCTAATACAGGCCTCTAACTGTTCAATCGTCTTGGGCCTTCTTTGTCGCACCTTCCTCTTTATGATGCACCAAATGTTCTCTATAGGTGAAAGATCTGGACTGCAGGCTGGCCATTTCAGTACCTGGATCCTTCTCCTACGTAGCCATGATGTTGGGATTGCTGCAGAATGTGATCTGGCATTATTGTGTTGAAAAATGCAGGGTCTTCCCTGAAAGAGATGACGTCTAGATGGGAGCATATGTTGTTCTAGAACCTGAACATAGTTCTCTGCATTAATGGTGCCTTTCCAGACATGCAAGCTGCCCATGCCACAAACGCTCATGCAACCCCATACCATCAGTGATGCAGGCTTCTGAACAGAGCGTTGATAACAACGGGCTATCCTTGTCCTCTCTGGTCCGGATGACATGGCGTCCCAGTGTTCCATAAAGAACTTCAAATCGTGAGCGGATGGCACGGTGGATTGTGTTCACTGACAATGCTTTCTGGAAGTATTCCTGAGCCCATTCTGTTATTTCCTTGACAGTGGCATTCCTGTTTGAGGTGCAGTGACGTTTTAGGGCCCGGAGATCACGAGCATCCAGTAGAGTTTTACGGCCTTGACCCTTACGCACAGCGATTGTTCCAGATTCTCTGAATCTTTTGATGATGTTATGCATGGTTGATGATGATAACTTAAAAGTCTTTGCTATTTTACGCTGGGTAACACCATTCTGGTATTGCTGCACTATCTTTCTGTGCAACAATGGTGGAATTGGTGATCCTCTTACCATCTTGGCTTCTGAGAGACACTGACACTCTGAGAAGCTCTTTTTATACCCAATCATGTTGTCAATTGACCTAATTAGTGTTAATTGGTCTTCCAGCTGTTCGTTATTTGCTCAATTTACTTTTTCCAGACATTTATTGCTACTTGTCCCAACTTTTTTGGGATTTGTTGACACAGTGAAATTTTGAATCAACATATTTTTCCTTGTTGACACAGTGAAATTTTGAATCAACATATTTTTCCTTTAAAATGTTACATTTAATCAGATTAAACTTTTGATCTATTACAAATAAAATATTGACATTTGCCATCTCCACATCATTGCATTCAGTTTTTTTTTCGCAATTTGTTTAGTGTCCCAACTTTTTTGGAATCCAGTTTGTATTACTTTTCAAAAAGCTTCATTTAACCTGAAAGTAAAATAATTTTATGCCATTTAATAGTTGTTTTTCCTGTTGATTTGTTGTAAAACTCAAGTGTCACTTACCCAGCAAGCTCAAATAAAATTGGAATTAAATTTTCTTGTTTTTATTTTGTTGTATTCAAGCCCACAGATAAAGAAGGATTAAATCTCTTGTGCTCACCTGTCTTTCCAGTGTTTTTCATGGTAGTCTGATTGGAGGACTCCGTGTTGAACTTATCAAGCACCAGCTCCTGGAACTCCTCTGAAACCAAAGCTTGTTCATCTACAATATCCACAGGTGATTGGTTTGTTGCAGCACACTCTGGGTATAAGGCTGCCCAGCCTCGAGGTCCATGGCTCCCTGCAGAAAAAACAAACAACCAAAAAAATAAATAAATAAATAGAACAAACACATGAGATTATTAAATCCATCACGCTTAAATTTCGCAATGCTGACAATAATGTTACAGCAAGAGCAGCCCACAGGGTAACAAAAGATAATAAAAAGGACAAAATATATTTTTATATTCATTCAGCTGTTCAGCTGTTGTACCCTTTTACTTTCCCAGCTGAGAAAACACGGGAACACAATAAAAATTCATCATCTGTGTGCAGACAATCCCAATTCTAACTGTTCATATTTTTGAAAAGCATTTTCCTACCACCTGACACCACCTGAAACTGCAAAGAGAACCTAGTTAAAGCGCACATGCTCTCTTGTTAATATAAACACATTTTCAATATAACAAATGACAGACTATTGAACAGGAAACACTCCACGTTAAGAATTAATGTGCTGCGTTTGTCACAAAACAACTTCCTGTAGAATCCCCATTCACTCGCTGCTCTTTTAATCCTGTATCCCCTACAGTGACATTTCAACAAAAGAATAATCCACAACCGACAGGGGTCCCCTTGATCTCTTCCTGGCTACAATTGGCCGATGCAGCAACAAAAGCTAAAGGATCAGGAGAACAAGAAAGCATGCATGGATTTCAACTTTTCTGGGTTAACACAATATTCATGATCTCATTCCCTACAGATATAGGACATCTTTGCTATGAGCTCATGAAAAAGATATGAGAACTCTTGACTAAAAACGCATGAGTCAAGGGTGGCTTTATGTCTTGCTATGGATAAACACCTTGCAACCAAACAGATCACGCTCAGTTCTTTAAAATAAACCAAAAAAAAAAACATGCAAGTTAAGATTTTGAAAAACAAAGAACAGTGTTGCACAGTACAACCCAGAGAACAGCACACATAAGAGGAGTGTGGAGATGTATAGATGGATATTTGCCCAAGCTGAGTAATATTCAGATACATATCTATTGGAATAACTGAGAAAATAAATTATTTAACTAATAAAAAGGAGAGAAAAGTATAAAAGTAAAACTCGCAAAGCACCACTTCTTGCAACATTGTAGACATTTAGGCTCTGAATTGCGCTGAATGTTGCAATAAATTTGAGCTGCATTTCCAACTAATGAATGCATTAGCGAGAAGGATTAACTTTGTCGGCCACGATTATAGATTTAATAATATGTCTGTACCAGTACAAACCAAATCGCTCAGACCCTGGGATACAGCCCATTATGAATGAAACATTAATACTATTAGGCCATCGAAAGCCTCCTGCCAATCATAAACACACAGAGGATTTCCATTAAAATGGAACAAATGTTTACAATTTTCAGATTAAAAGTATTACGTGGATGAGCATTTTTATTGAGCCTTAGATTACAGAAAAAATGTGTTTTTCTTTGAAATGTGCTTGCTAAAAACGTTAGACACAATCCTGCCATACAAGAAGGAAACTGTGTGAAGCCCAGTTAAATGCCTGTAGCTCAGTTATACAATAGCTTGATTCAACGATGAAAGCTCTTTGAAGTAATATATTTTATATCAACAGTGAGAGAAATGAGTCACTCCTGCGCAATGACCTTGCTACTATGAGGTTGACATCACTTTGAATCAACAATCACAAAATGTAAAATGTTGAAAAATGTTAATCAACAGGCCAAAAAAATAAACAAGCGCTTAAACCCAAACCGGCTTACAAAAAGGTTCAAGGTTCAAGTTTCTTTATTGTCATTCGCATCACATGTGGTACATGAGGTGAAGCGAAATTGTGTACTCAAGGCCTCAGTTACACCCAAAAATATCAAAAAATATATAAAGTACAAAAAAAGAAACAGTATATACGGATCCAAGATATATGCTAAACACTAATAATGTAAAATAATACAGTGTATTAAGCAGCAGCCTGAATGTGAATTTGTTGTGAGCAGATGGGTATGAATACAGCAGCTTATGGGTAAGAAATCAGCAGCACAGATAAAGTAACATATCACCAATTAAAGTGGCGTTACAGTGACTTTTCTGTTAGGAATTTATGAGTAACAGTTTCAGGGTAGAAGCTGTTCCTCAGTTTAGTGGTTCTACACTTAATGCTCCTCAACCTGAGGGGAGTGGGACAAAAAGTGTGTGTGCTGGGTGAGTGGGGTCCTTCATGATGCAGGTGGCCTGTCATTCCCCGATCTGTTACGGAAGCCGATCCATAGTGTCAGCTCATTTGCGCATGCACTAAAAGTAATACTTCCGGGTCACTGTTGGATATGCAAGATTAAGGAAAATGTACTGGAAATATCCTGTAAGCTGATTTAATACAACACATCTTAACAACATATATTTATGAAACATACCATATTTATTAATTTTAATTAAAATATATATTTATTTACATTGATTAATTTTCCTAGAAAATGTTATAATTCCGTCTATGAATAAGAACTGTCTTAATTTACTTAGAAATGTACGCTCTTCGTGTTGCTAATTTACACCACTTGTATTTCCCTTAAAATCATTGACATATTAACCCTGCAAGATACAGAATGAATTATTTCCATGGTGAAACCACACCGCTCAGTGGTGAAGCTGTACTACATCACTCTAAAAAAAAAAAAAAATATATATATATATATATATATATTTTTTTTTTAACGGTACCCTAAATATGCATCACATATCATTTTAACCAATGACGTAAATATGTCAGTGATTTTAACGGAAATATGAGTGTCGTAAATTAACAACATGAAGATCGTACTATGTGTTGTATTGAAACATTTTACAGGATAGTTCCAGTATATTTTCCTTAATCTTGCATATTCAATGGTGATACGTGCGACCTAGAAATATTACTTTTAGAATGTGCACAAATGAGCTGACACTACAGATCGTGCTTCCGTAACAGATCGGGGAATGACATGGCTCTCTTCCTGCATCTGGAGGTGTAGATGCTTGTGATGGTGGGGAGGCTGACTCCAACAGACTGTGCAGCTTTCACCACTCTCTGCAGAGCTTTTCTCTCTCTAGCTGTGCAGCCCCCGTGCCACACGTTGATGCTGGAGCACAGGATGCACTCCAGTGCAGGACCACAGGACCAGGACCGCAAAAGGACCGCGGGACCACAAATGGATCACAGTAAGATTAAATTAATGTGTTCTTTCAACACCAAATAACTCTGTAAATATGTCATTTACCCAACAAATACAAAATGCTTTGCTTATATTGTCTTTTGTTGTTTTGCCCCTTATAAGTATGAATGCATGTGTTTCAATACAGCCTCAAAAATAACTACGACATTGCTTTAAATGCATCTTCATCCCGTTCATTTTTAAAACCTAATAAAATGACTTAAAAGTCACTGTAATAGCAGAAATCTTGTAAAATAAATAAACCCAATTTATCAAGACAAGACTATGTTGGTCTTTGTTGCTGCGACAGCTTTTAAGGAGCAGCTGTTATCAGAGTAAAAAAAAAATGAAGAAATGGAGGAAAGTGCACAAACTAAAGTCTCCCAAAAAGTTCACTTTAAGGAGTCCCTACACAAGAAGGAACTGCCTGTAGCCATAATCCTCCTATGGTTAGGATCTAACATCGTTTTCCCATCTGTGAAAGAATGCTACAAGCACAACTTCAAATCCGTTGTTCTGCAACACAGACAGCATTTTACAAGGGTCCACTGCACAGACCTGCTAAAGTTATTTTTCTGGCATTTCAAGCGAGAAATCTTTTGCACATTACAACACGATTCAGTCACACTATGAACTTGT
Organism: Nematolebias whitei; assembly: GCF_014905685.2. NCBI lineage: Eukaryota > Metazoa > Chordata > Actinopteri > Cyprinodontiformes > Rivulidae > Nematolebias > Nematolebias whitei. The sequence goes on from NC_056504.1 coordinate 28,649,180, forward strand.
TTGTTCCGACAGTTATTTATTTACTTATTGATAAAATCTAACAATTTTTGGCACACGCTGGAATCTCTGAGCATCTAACACTTTGATTACAGTTCGGAGGGCTGTGTGCAATGATAAAACAATTATTGATGCATTACAAATATGTTGATGCTCCCCGCCTACTTCCTCCCCGTGTCGTTCCCTTGTCGTTTTAAAGCCAATCATTTAAATATTTCCAATTATTTCCTTCCAGTTGTATTTCTCACTCAGCCATCTTGTGCATGCGTCTGTTATGTATGTTGGCAGCACGACGGCTCAGTGGTTAGCACTGTCGCCTCACAGCAAGAAGGTCCTGGGTTCAATCCCCGGTTGGACCTGGGGTCTTTCTGGGTGGAGTTTGCATGTTCTTCTCGTGCTTGCGTGGGTTTTCTCCGGGTACTTCATTTTCCTCCCACAGACCAAAAACATGCATGTTAGGCTGCCTTCAGGCTCAGGCCTCCCTTGCAAAAGAGATCTGTGACCTCAATGGGATTTGCCTGATTAAATTAAGGTTAATAAATATGTGCACGTCATAGACTGTCCGAGTTCAGCCCTTCCACATTTCTGAGTTACACATTTTGTGTGTCTCAAGATTAACTACCCAGATTTCTGACGTTTGAAAAACAATTCACTATCCACCACATTTGTGATGCATCTTAAAATACATACAACTATAAAAGTTTTCCATTAAAAAAGTATAAAAACCTACTAAAAGTCCTAAAAGCATCAATATAGGCAGGCAGTATTACTGTAAACTGGAGTATTATTTGAGAAAGCTTTAAAGATATAAATAAAAACAAATAGATAACACCCAACTCTGGCCTAAATTTAGTGGTCTTAGGTCTTAATGGTAAAATATCTGTCTAGCTCAAGTGTGTCAAACTCACTTACAAAAGGGGGCCAAAATTAAAACCTTTTTCAAATTAAGGGCCAATTTCAGAAACTACATTAATTCAAATCAGATCCTCAACATGTTATTTTGGTCACATGTTCCTCAACAAGAGTTTGATTGGTCTCATTTGATGTTCTCTGTTGTGCTTTCAGCATCATAATCAAAGATCACTGAAAAAATTCAAGTGATAAAAGTATTTTATGTTTCACATATCGTCCTGAGGGCCAGATAAGATGTCAACGAGGGCCACATTTGACCCCCGGGCCTTGAGTTTGACACGTATGGTCTAGCTTATTGTTATTTTTAGTCAGAATAATAAATCCATTTTCTTTTATTAAAAACACATTAGTACACAGACTCAAATATTCTATGCAGCTCAGAGCAAAAGTACATAAAATCAACATGTTTTAATGTCAAGATTAAAAATGAAGACAAATTACTATATAGGTTTTGTCTGATATTTCTACAACAAAGCCTGCAGTTCACACTAAAACAGAGAGTTGGTGGTATACTTCAATATTTCAGGGCAGTATTACAGAGTGAGTAGAAGACGGCTGAGCTATTCAGTCAGTTATGACTTACTCGTGTCCCTGTTTTTAAGAAAATGTATATTCTGTTAGTAAAGTGATGTACAATCCCTCCCACTGCTTCAAACGCCATTCCTCTAACTGACAAAGTGTGGTACATGCAGCTATCAATATTAATACAATAATTCAATATTCCCTTTCTTCAGTGGGCTGCTCCAGTTCAAAATTTTATTCCTTTCTTTCTTTCTCTTCTTGAATATAGGAAACACTACAACAATCTCATTAGATGAGTGGCTTGCCCAGATCTCTACATACTAATTACATTACAGCAAATCTTTAATTGTGGTTAGCATCTGCAAACATAAATACTTACATAAAATAAATTCACAAAAGTTTTGTTAATCAGAATAAATTCATATTTAGTAGTCATAAGCAAAGTATGTTAAATACACAATGCTCCTTGTGTATTTGTCAAGGTCACCCCGTCTTGGCAACGCTAGTGTGATGGCTGCAGTTCGTCTAAAAAATAAAAATACGAAGATGGATTTTATAAAACCTGGCCGAAAAGCGGAACACAAGATAGGAGGAACCCATTAAGGTTTGGTGCCGATCCGAAGCGCATTGTTTCACACTGCTGTACAGAGCACTGGTCATGGCAGAGGATTGTCCCATCCAGTTCAAAGTGTAACGAAGTGTGGAGGAAAAAAAAAGTAATCTTCCTAATTTTCCATTCAAACACAAATTACATCCCATTTACCGCTTGAGGGATGTTTCTGCCTTTTAAGAACAGAGAGGGAGGAGCAGCCCTAAAATCAGATAAGTGAGGGTTGCACAGCAGTCGATTAATCTGTCTCGTTGCCATTCATCAGAATCAGACTGGTGGTTAAGTCTTTCCCACTGCAGCCGCGACTCTCTACAAGGCTGAGGTGAAGACATTTAAACTAATTACTAATTCTAAAATGTTATTTGAAACATTGCATATGGCATCAGTCTCACTTATGGCTCTGGTAGAAGAGCTCATACAGCAGACGATCCATTTATTGTGGTGGAAAACTTTTCATGCTATGAGGTTATTGCATTGAATAATATTTTATAGATTCCAAAATGAAATTACGTTGATAGAGTGTACATGTATTAGGGAAAGGTAATTATTATTAATGTAAAAAGTAGTAGACAAAAGTTGGAAGTTTGACAGAGATAGGTGAGGCTGAGTCTGCCGGTATGAAACCAAAAATTCACAGAAATACCGTACTTCTGCCATGCACGTCACACCACCCTATAAGTCGCATCAGTCCAAATATGTCTAACAAAGTGGAAAAAACAAACATTGCTTTGCCATATAAGTCGCATCTATAATGCAACACTGCTGACGCGTCGCATTTGTTATGCGTCACTGCTGACCACCCGGAAATGTGGGCCGGTGTTGTGCCAAAAATCGATTGGCAGCCAAATGGCAGCCGCAGGAGCGTACACGGGAGGACTTTAACAAGAATGTAATAAGATTAGCACTTAAAAACAATTATTTGTTTGCTCAAAATTATAGTAAATGTGTGTCTCAGTTTAAGATTTCCTTAATAATAATAATAATAATAATAATGTCATCACAATGTCAGCACTGTATGTTTCCATACAATGGCGAAATTAATCTCTGCATTTAACCCATCCACCACCAGGTGGTGCAGTGGGCAGCTATTGAAAGCGCCCGGGAGGCATTTTGGGGATGAGGTGTGTTGCCCAAAGACACCACGTGATGTGCAGTGACTGGGGATCGAACCTGGGACTTTCGGGTCCCAAGCCGGCTGCCCTGCCTCTACACCATCTCGGCCCCCTTTGACAGTCAAATCAGCTGCATTTGAAAAGCCGATTTGCGGAAGCGGGAGAGCGCAGAGGGACGGCTCGCTGTGCATTTCTTCAAAATTTAACAAGATATATACATAAAAACAATTATTTGTTTGCTCAATATTATAGTAACAGTGAGTCTCAGTTGAACTTTTCCTTAATAAATGCACTTTAATGGTCAAATCAGCTGCATTTCACCTGGGCGACGTGGCAAAATGCAGCTGATTTGATGTTTGCTCCAGGAGTTCCAGAGCAAGATGAAGGTGGTTTGTATGGCAAGCCAAGTGTCTCATTAATAGCCACTTTAACCCATTAATGAGACACTTGGCTTGCCATATCACTTGAGCACCCTCTAGGGGCTGAAAATGGCAGTGTTCAATATTTTCCATGTCAGAATGAATGAAATGTCAAATCTCAGCCAAAAATGGGGTTATAAATATGAGAAAAAAACACAAGTCGCTTCTCTGTATAAGTCGCAGGGCATACAAATTTATTCAAAAAGGTGACTTATACAGCAAAAAGTACGGTAGTTCATAGTTCATAAGTTATTGTTGTTGTTGTTGGTTTTGTTTTTTTACTCCAGTTGCTTTGTATGCAGTTTCTGTCAACCCATAAAGTTTGAAAGCCAAACTGGAGGGAGGGAGGGAGGTGGTGGTGGTGAGGGTGGGGGTTGATGCTCCTGCAGGCATGTCTTGATAAAACACATTATACTGCATTCGCAATAATCCCACTTTTTTCTTGTCAGCACTCCATGATCTTCCATTGTATTTGCCAAGGACCTCACATTTCTGATGGTGATAAGAAAAAAAGAAAAGAAAAAAAAAAATTTACTGCTCCTTTTTTTACTTTCCTTTTTCTCCCGTTTACATCAGCAACAATTTTTTGCATGGAATTTTAGGGTTGTATTCTCACAGTCAGTATGTCAATACATATTTGTTTGCATGTTCACAGTAAAATAATAATATCAAGAAGTTTAAATAAAAAGCACAATTTGACCAGAAGTACTTTAACAGACTGGTACTACTGAGGCATCATTCTGAAATTATTGTTTCTGTGCCGACGTTAACAACTTCAATCTGTAACTGATTTATTTTTATTTTTAATTACAGTACAATGATCTTCTCTTTCAATACTTCAAGGTAAAAAATATTATTAGTCGCCATTACTTGTAGCACTAACCCAGTCTTATTCAACATTTATGAATTACCACTCAGATTTAAAGTTTATTCAGGGATTTAAAAGTGTCCATGAAATAAAATATTAGTCAAATGGTAATAAACTGGATTAGTTTATGTTTGTATTTGTTGTCATGTGATTATAAACATACTTGTAGTTGTTAATGCAATAGTAATAAATAATGTAATTCCACATGTAATTATTGAATGAAGGAACAAAAAGTGGTGTAATCTTGTGATAGTGCAGAATAGCTTGCAAGTATAAACATACGGCACAGCACAATTTTAAAAATCTAAAAAAGTTAAATCTGGTCCTCTGGACATTCAAAAAAAAACACAAAAAAAACAAAAAAACAAAGCAAATCAACAAAAAAAATGTAGAAACGTTTCGTCTCTCATCCGAGAGACTTCCTCAGTCTGAGGAGCTGTATTCAGCTCAGTCTCTTAAATAGCACCGTCTCAGAGTGGATCAACCAGTTTTGCTGCTGACAACCAAAACCAGCTGATCACATGCTCAAGAAGGACCATCAGCATAACAATGGATCATTAGCACACTGATGGCTGT
>NC_056504.1:28654595-28683076 GCF_014905685.2 Nematolebias whitei
TGTAGGTTAATCATGTAGTACTCCCTACCACCTTATGCATGTGCATATTGTCTTTTACCAAATTTGAGTATTCTGCTTTTTTAATTATTTCATGTTTTTTATTTTCTTGTATAATTAGAACATGCCACTGGATGCCTCAAAGTTCTCCCTGGGATTAATAATCTATCTATCCATCTATCATATTGCAATCATTCATCCATCCATCCAGTCATCATCCATTATCTTTACCACAAAAGATAATAACAGTGAATTAAAACATTGCAGACTCTTGTAGGCTTACATTTTGAATTTCTTCTTGAATTTACATGAAGAAAAATCCTATTATCTGAAGTAACATTCTGCTTTTGTCATAACGTGTATTCATATATCATATGTCAAGTCACAACTTGTGAATTGCTGAGCATCACGTCGACATTAGGACTTAAAAGAAATTCAATCAAGTATTCATCAAACTCTCACATATACTAGAGGTAGGATGAAAGATGTTTGTAAAGTTATATGTTAATTTTGTTATTCCGACCTGCTTGAGGCTTTCCTCTGAGTGATGTGACACCACTGTCTGCAATCGACGAGTTTTAAATAAAACAGGCACATGTTTCTTTCAATCTGGCACTTTCAGTTCCAGACGTCATCCCATTAACCTTGGGATAAACAGCCATGCCTGCGCTTCCATGGCAATGCTGACAGAATGGCAATTGCCTTGTCATTTCCGTTTTGTCCCTTGCGGTGAAGGCATGCATGCTGTATGCCGGCTGGCAGACCTCCCAGAATTGGCACAGTAGCACTTGCAAAAATCCACACTGATCAGTCCATATGTATGAGTAGCACTGACAGCAAAACATGGCCAGCAGATAGAAGCGTGTCACCGCAAAGAAGGGTCACACAATTTGTGTAGATGGAGCTGTGGTAAGAAGATTAAAGCCATGTGTATGCCGGAGAATAACAGCAGTGAATAGGAGCATAAGATAACATTTTGAAGAACAATCCTGCTGTCAGTTTCAATATGCTGATAGCACTCCAGATGGTGGAAACAGGCACAGTGCAACACTGGGGAGTATCAACTGTCCAAGTTGGACAAGCGATGAGCTCAAGCCTTGTACAAAGTTAAGACGGACCATAGCAGGGGGCTTATTTGGTAATCATTCTTTACAAGCTAAGGAGATTTTTTTTTTCAATTTGTTTCATCCAGTAAAATAAAAAGGCTTGTACTAAAACAGTGGATTAAAAGAGAAGAGAGTTTTGGATTACATGCTAGTCCTCAAATCAAGTGCACAAAGCTACAAAAGGTTGGAGAATGCAGCAATGTGCACTTGTAAAAAAAATGTAAAGCTCAGATTATTATTGATTTTAAGCACAGAGCTTAGCAGAAAGCAAAAACAATCATGCGTCCAAAAAAAGATAAATCTTGCAACCCGATTTATAAACTGGCCTTTGAACTGAAACCAACTAAATGGTACATTGTTGACAGGGTTGGAAAGGCTTAAAAAATGTGGACTTTTGGTTTAAACTTTGTGGTAAATGCTACCCAGTCAACCCACAAAGGAAAAGTGGGTAAAAAAGGATGGATGAAAGGAAGGAAAAATGGTAGGAAAGATGGAGGGACAGATGACAACCTCCAAAATGTATTTGAAGCCATTTGACATCTTGCTTGGTGCAAGAAAATTTGTTTTTGTAAGTCAATACAAGTTTGTCACATTGACAGAGGTCAGAATGCTATAAAACATAGCTTGATATAATTCTAGTAAATGAACTGACATAATGCCCACTGACTTCCTGAATCATTCAAATATTAAAATCACAAGATCCTAATTTTAAGTTGTTTACAAATTGATTAAACTACTTCATATGGTTTTTGTTTGTGTTGTTTTTTATTTATTTCAATATTGCTTCCAAAACACAATGACAAAGGACCAAGAACTTGAACTTCAACGACTATGACCGCTATGAACGCTAACGAGACAAAACACAGCAAAGCGTATTTTTACAAGTCATTTAAGTATACCGTGTTTCCATGTAGTTTAGAAAATACAGTGTTCAAAGTGTTGAAATCTAAAACAAAGAATGGATAAATATGAAGTGATTCATTAATTTGGTGTTTAAAAACAGTTTAATGGAGTGCTCTTATGTTTTATTTTTCTTTATTTTATTATTATGGTATTTTTAGGACCATTAAAGCTAGAAAAACGTCTGGAGCAGGTCATTAAAAATAATTACGCTGTTTAAAACGACCCCGTTTTATTTTTTGTAGTTTCAAAAATGGCATAGAGTATTGAATATTTTCATTTGTTTTGGTACCGAGTTTAAGATTTTCACTTTTAGTACATAGGTTAAAATGTCCTTTATTTAACAACATTAAAATTCAATATTTAATCATAAAGCAGTCTTGGATAAAAGCATGTTACAGTTCTTTCTTAATAAACTGGAATACCAGAGGATCTGGGCACAAAACAAGCAGACAGACTTTATCCCTTCTTTTCTCCAGTCTCTGTGTCATGCAGATCTTTTTACATACTTCCTGGCAGCTCTGTGACCTAATGGCTGAGATGTGACAGAGGAAAGGAAGAGAGCTCAGAGCAAAGCAAAATCATCTGAGGAAAGAAGAAAGCAGATTCAGTTTACTGAAGAGTGCTGACTGAGCGTTTAGTCGCACAGACACAGAGTCCTACACTGCGTAAAAGCAACCAGGGACAGTCGACAATTCCATTATCTTTTCTTTCAGCAATAACGGCAATGGGGCTGAAGTTTGCTTCATTTATTTCCAGTGTAATATAGAATTCTTAGAGTCATTTTAGTAATCTAGTGTCCCACACAGGAAGACTCATGAAAAGCAAAGGAATAGAAGAAAATATAGATCATTACATTAGTTTAAATACATTAAAGAATGTATCAGACTGCACTACAGTCAAAGAGAGGAAATTCATCCAGGCAAAACTGGGGCAGCTTGGTGACTGACTGTTCCTAAGTATAAATGGGGTCACACTTCCAAAACTGCAAAGTGTTACACCAGGATGAATTAAGGAACTAAATAGTAGCTCATCCAAGGACAAAATCCATTTTCATTGACGTTACTGCACTTTTTAATAAGTATAATAAAAGTGGTTTCCAAAGTTTCTGTGTGTTTGTTGATGTCTTAGGGTAATTGAAAATGTTTATTTGAATGATCATCAGCTGCAACGATTACATTTCTAAAGTATGCAGAAGGAACTGGATTTTCAAATGAACCTCTTCGCAGATTTCTTTACTGGCCAAACTACATAAGACGACTCAATTATCAGTGAGCCATGAAGGTAAAACCATAATGAACCTCGGTGGGTGTCAAAACAGGGGTGTGGGAATATGCAGTGAAGAACAGTGAATAATTTCACCAGTGGAATTATTTAAAAAACGAGAAAATAATAGCAGTGCTTGCTTACTTGCTTTTTAAAAGCCATTTTCTAAGTGTTACCCAGAATCCTTGTCTCTGAGGGAGATCTGAAGGGAAAAGCACTTGACATGTCAGTGCAGTTTGAAGGAATGAGGAAAAGGCATCTGAGGGGGTCACTGTGGGATACACACTCAGAGATGCATGAGTGAGTCCTCAGTTACACTTCACCAAATTAAATGGGTATTTACTTGGCCTTGTCAGTACTGTGGTAAACAAACACACGCAAATAATGTCTATTTATTGCATTATAGTGACCAGAGTGCAACAATCGAAAAGAACAAATACGAGAGCTAATGAAAACTTCTGGTCTGCTGAGAAAAAAGAAAAGCAAAATTAAATCTAACTTGTAAGAACGGCATGTTTTCCTGGATCAAAGTTCTGCATACACAGCTTTTACAGTTGTTGGATGCCTGTATTTGTTGGCACGACCTGACATTTTTGTTTTGTGATCAAATGTTTTAGAATGTGGAATTCATTCAACACAATCGATGACCACGGGGTCACGTGACTAGAAATTTTGGTGGATTTGTCTGATCTTTTTTCACAAATTACAGCTGTAAAGCGGACACATCTCTCTTTTGTAATTAACTTTAGCTTTTGTATAAAGTAGATAATGGTCTTTCACTCTGTTTTGTTCAACTGGATCTCATTAGACTTCTGGCAATGTTGCTTTATGCCTTTTTTCTTTCATGTCCATCATAATATTACACTGTAGAAGGAGTTTCAAGTCCCAGCAGAGTATACTTTCTTCATCATTGGCCTCCTTTCCACTCATGTAAAGATTCATCTCTGTTGTTTTCCTCTTCAGGGGTTCTCCTTCCCATTTGTGGACTCCACGCTCATATTGGCTGCAGCCCTTTTCATATCTCACAACTCCTACCTTGCTAACTACTCCAAATTACCTGGCATGCTAGACATTTGGTCAGCAGCTCAGATGTGTCTGCGAGCCTCATAAATCATGTCTTTGAAGCGTTCACCGTGCATGTTCTTTGCCAATAAGAAAGTAAGAAAATAAAACAGAAATTTGCTTCAGATGGGGAATATTTGTCTATGCTATAAATATCAAATTTAATACAGTGTAACACAAACCTGGCTTCAGTTACTATATAAATTATTTATCATAAAAATAAATGTTTCTCCTAAAGTTAATCAGCAACAAGACATACTTTCCCTTGGAAATGCTTCTTGCTTACAAAACAAAAATATGTACAAGTATGCATCAGCGATACTCACAGGTGGTCTATGATAATTATTTATACTTATTGATGTGCATGACAAGAAGCAACCAGAGTTTGTGTTGCACTAGACGTGGCATGAAAACAAAACGGCAATTATTTTAGCAACATTTCATTTTAAGTTGTATTTAGTAAATTTTCCACTACAAGTTATGTTGTTCTTTCTCTAGCCACCAGTCTGTTAAAATAAAAAAAAAATAAAACCCAGTACTTAGTGTACAGTTACCTTGATGCGTTAGTAATCCGACTTATAATATCCGACTTTTGTGTACAACCTAATGTGCAAACACCCAAAATCACAAAACAGAAAAACAAACACATTAAAGCAGTTGTAGACTAGCAACTTCAGCATGCGAGAAGGTATAATTAGAGTTTTTCTCTCAGGAGTCTGGTGGCTGTGACAGCGAGGGCATCAGTTGCTTGTTTGAAGCAAATGCTCAAAAGCAAACAGAGCAGAGGAAACATTCAAAATTAGAAGGAACTTGAATTTATTTCTTATTTCCCCTTTTTTACTTGTGTTGTTTTTTTCCTTGGGCAGGCAAGTCATATTTTACCATGACCCAATTCCTCAGCTGCCTAATAAACATCTTGGTAGGCTCCAAGAATAACTACGTCACAAAACGCCAATAAAATATATCCTTTTGTGTGTTCTGGCTGTCAACAACAAAACCATTTGTTTGCCTTAGCAACTGATATTTTAAAGTAAGCAGAAGCAACATTTTCTCTTACTTTGAATGGTTAGAGTTATCCAACAAGGGGGCAGGTCTGTGCAAACTCTCATCATGACAACTACCAATAAAGCAGTTATGAGCAGGAAATGGATAAAATACCTATTATTATGAAAATCTTGGAGGAGGTAGTATAGTTAAAAGTAGGCTACTGGAGTGGCATTAGCAGAAAATTTGTACTTTTCACAGCTTGTGTTTTACACTTCAGGGGTTATAAAACACATTAAACACCATCAAAATGCTTTTCACCATATGGGACCTTTAAAGCCTCTTGTCTGCCTGAAACAGTAAGTGGTTGCAGCACATTCAGCTGTGCATCTAAACTAACTTTTAGTCTGAGTGATCAGCTTATGTGTAAATGTGTCTGAAAGCGAAGCACAAGAATGCCCAAGGTGATTTTTTATAGTGTTGTGGTAAAATGTGCAGCAATTTGGTCACTACTTTTTGTGTTGTCTGATAAAAAAGCAAGAAAATGTTTAAGGTTTAGCCCATATAAACTTTGAATTGCATTATATCCATTTTAAAGATTATATTTAAATTTAAATGAGAGGTCAGTGTAATTATTTATACAGACTAATGTTTGACCATTCTGTCAGTGGCAGAAAACGTCTCTAAATTTGCATCAGTTTTCTTTTTTGAGACGCTCCTGTCTCATTTGCAAATCTATTTTGAGTGAAATCTTAAAGTTAACACTTGCTACACAGATTTTACCATTCTGTGTGAAGCGACTAAAGTATCAGCTTCCTTCGAGTTCCTGCAGAGACATCAGCTGTGGCAGGTGATTAAAGGTCTAGTTGGGATAGCTGGCAGGGGGTTCAGATAAGATAAGTACTTTCATCTAAAGCGTAATGTCAAAGCCAAAGTAACATAAAACGCAGACAAGATCCAATAAATCATCAGATCCAATGGATCATTACTAATCCACTGCTATCTCAACTATCAAAGTAAACGTGCTCCCGAGACTATTTGGAAGTTGAAATTCCTTTTGCCAATGCTGCAGATTACTTATTGACCCATTCTGCACAAGTTCGTTTTCCTTTTCTTTTTAAATAACATGCAGCCTTTTATTGAACTTTAGGGTTTGATGATGACTAATTAGACAAACATTTGGTTAATCAATTCTGTGTTTTCATTTTAAATTATGAGCCATATTTCAGAGCATTAGACTGCCTGTGCAAAGTGGGAGAGGGATGGTGGTGGGGGTGTTGCATGAATATTAACAATCTGCTTTATTAGTTGAAAGATCTGCAGACATTTATCATCCATGAAGCTACAGCCAAAGTCAACAGCAAGCATCCAGACACCCAAGACTTTTCTCTGCTTTTGACTATCGGCCACCAAAGACAGCCAAACGACTATCTGGTAGAGTAACAGTAAATCTACCAGTATCAACAAGCTTTCTACCACTGCATTAGATAAAAAGTGTTGGATGTTTAACTTGACTTTGTTCACAAGCTTTGTTCTCCTTAAAAACAGCCTGCTTTACAAACACTGTAACAACTCAATGTGACTCAACACAAGAATATCAGCCAAACTGACCATTAGTTTTCAGGTTTTTAAGCATTCATTGACCAATTAGAAGGGTTGAAGCAAATGCTACAACAGATTTGAAGGCAGGATGCTTTTTCTTTGGAAATTAAATATTCACAACCCTAAAGTTGATAAAGCCATAACAAATAATAACAGACCTTTAAACCTAGCTTTGTTAATATTATTTCCATTAGCACCTTGCGCTATGTGCTTATTTAAAAAAATGGAATAACCAATGTAGAATGGAAAAAGTAAGCTACCATCGGGGCTTGAATGTGATGTAGTGTTGACAGTCTGTGTGACCAGCTGGTAAGATTAAGAATGGGAAATGCCAGACACATTTTATTCGCAGTGCTCTATGTCAACATTGCTGAGTAACTCAATACTACACATATTGAGACGAAGTACAAGCTCCTTATCTGATAAAGACAATGTTTTCAAGTAGTTGTATGCCACCATATATGTGTAAAACTGTCACAGATGCCTCCCTGTAGGCAGCACAATAGTGTAGTGGTTAGCATTATTGCCTTACATCAACAAAGTCTCAAGTTCAAATCTTGGCTGAGGTTATTTTTGTATGTAGTTTATACACGCTGTCGTTGTGCCAGCAGGAGTTTTATTTTCTAAATATTCTGGCTTTCTTTCACAGGTCAAAAACATTAATGTTGGGTTAAATGAGAATCCTAAATTGATTTTAATAGTAAGTGTGTGTATGCAGTGTTGTTTGTCTTGTGTGTCAGTGTGTTGGCTCTGTGATGGAGTGCCAATTTGTCCGGGGTGTACCCCGTTCTTTACCCAGTGACAGCTCGGATAGGTTACATCTACAACCACAAGCCTAAACAGGAAAGTAAATGAATGGATGTCTCCATGTCTATATATTCTTAAGGATATATTTTTTTTAAATAAGTAAAGTAGTTGTTATTCAAAAGAAGGGTTTGTGCTTTGCTTTTTTTTATTTTTTTGTAGAGTCCATCTTTCTGTGATACTTTAGAGGACCTGACACTGACTGACAGCTACCTGTGAGTGTGCTATCAATGCCAGACACAGGAATCTCATTTACCTTGAAATGAGCAGCTTTTGGTCTGCCACTTTGCAGCGAAAAGAGTCTGAGGTGTGATCAAAGTTAACAATCTTGAGACTTTGCCTGTCTGTCAAACTGAGAGGTTAATGTTGATTTTATTTGATTCCCTTTGGGCCCAAGGCAACGGCAAGAGCTTTCCAGATTAAACAACAGGACAGCTGTGCAAGGTCTTCAACTAAAGTACAAAACTAAAAGGAACAAAAGTAATTTGGTGTGACGGTGAATCATTTAATTCTGAAGTGTCTTTAATAAAATTAGCACATTAATAAAAATCTAACATGCTAAAAAAGATGAAACTTTATCCAAAGAGAGGCAGCAATAAATTATACTTGGATTGTTATTATTCCATTATATTTTATCCTCTTATGTATGAGAACACAAAGTGGCTGGATGGAGTATTTATGTAATCTTTTTATTTCCACATTTGTTTATAATTTTCAAAGTTTACGTCCTTGAGCTGACACGTTCTGCTGATGCACTGCAAAACAACCATCTTTGCTTCAAACTTGTTTCGGCAGCATTTGCCTTCAGTCTGGTTGGTCATCAGCATGTGGAATGCATACCCTTTTATGATTTAGGTCAAAGGATTTGGCCAAGCAACAGCTCTCTACTACGTGTTCATAAAAAAATAAAAAAAATAAAAGTCCTTTGTCAGCCTGTTAATTTAGACCCATTGTTCTATTCCTCAGTCCTTAAACTGGTAGATAATTAGCACAATGAGCTTCCAAGTCCAGCATAGTTCACCAAATGCACAGACCCTTAAGTTAAAAAAAAACCCAGCAGCTTATAAGAGCAACTCCTTGAGAATAGTTTAAACAGTGAGAAACATATCAATTCCTAATAAAATCTAAATGTTTTGTTAATTTTGAATCCATTTAAAGCAGTCTAGGCTTTAAGTTACGTAACACTATCTTTGAGGTGTTATCTAAATGCAGGCATGTTTCATTATGCAATTAACGGCACAACCCCGTACTCCACCCTCCACCCGGCCATTCAACATCCAAGCTCTACTTCCAGCCAAAGTCTACACAAGAGGGTGGAGGAAAAGACAAACAATTCATTTCTCTCTGTGCATATACAATGTGTCTCAGTAAGTGTTTCATAAGACAAAGGGCTATTAATATGGAGCTATAGACTTCAAAACAAAGACTACATGCCTGAGCTTCTTATTTAGCCAGTTCAAATTAAACAGTTTATTCTTGATTTGCCCTTTGGTACTAACAATGTCAAACACTAACGCTTTCATATTTCAAACCTAGTCAAATAAAATATATCAAAATGATAGATGCCTAAACATAGGGGGGAAGTTTATTCCAAAGGGAGAAAAAAAAAAAAAAAATGGCATTAGTGCCACAATAAATTGCTTTTTACAAAACCGATGATATTTCAATCAAAGTTTAAATACGTTCAGGAATGGGTGAGAATTTAAAACCATTGATTTCAGGCAATCTTGCTGAGTTCTGAGAAAGAGGCATCTGATAAGAATGGCGCCATGGCCGTCTCAGAGCCTGAGTCCAATCTTTAATCAGGGGTCATTGTGTTCCACACAGCAGCCCTAAACACATAAAAGCAGGTAGAGGAAGTGGTAAATCATACAGGCATTGGGGTCTAATTGGCCACCAGGATGAGCTCCAGCCAAAATATTGTTTTCCCTCGGCGCTATCTGCTTCCATCTCGTAGACTTTCATAGAAGCTGTGGCTTCCTGTTCTTGGGTGTTGGCCACGACATAAGTACAACATCCCGTAGTCTGTAAAAATAATCTCCAGGACTTTGTGTGAAGAAAAAAAGGGGACAGAAATACATTCTGTTCCATGAGGAAGCATTTCCCTTTACAATTCAAAAGCTTTAACGGTTTCCTCTTTATTTGGCAAGAAGCCCACACTGCCAACAATTGTTTTGAAACAATATGGATGTGGTGAAGAGTAGAATTTTTAGCGTCTTTTTGGGGGTGCTTAAGCACCCCTAAATTTTAACTCGGCACCCCTGAAAAATTAAGTTATTACGAATCTGTTAGGAAGCTCAGTTCTCAAACCTTAATTAACCACAAATTTGAAAAAAATTTAAATGAATATGGAATAAATAATGACACTCTTAAACGGGCCAGTAAAATCTTTTTTTTTTTTTTGTGCACAAATCGGATCCTCAACGGCACCTGTCAATCAGTCCAGTAGGTTTGTCAGCAACTGACCAATCGTGACCTTAAAGTGTCCCGAAGTGAAACGCCCCTTACCTGCAGGAGCTGGGTGGGTGGGGGTGGGTAGGATGCGGGGAGAAGAAGGGCACTACACCTGTAGCATCTTAGCTATTGTGTCTGTATTGTGCACTGGAATACAGGTGTCAGCATTTGTCGATGCTAGGATGTGTGAGAGAAGTGCAGCATGCTCTATTCACACAAGGAGAGCTGTTGGTCAGACTACTTCTGGTTGTGCCGTGCTCTATAAAATAGTTATTAAATCATCTATTTACATATGGAAGTAAACATAGATGTTTAACAACCCATTAAAATACATCAGAAAGCAGGAAATGGCATCCACTTGATTCAAATTTTTTTGCGGGAGGACCCCCAGACCCCCTCATGCCCCCCCCCCCCCCCCCCACCCCCACACACACACACTCACTCACACACATTACAAATGCTTCAGATGCCAATGACTACCACGTTGTTCAGGTGAAGAGCCATTGTCACCTATGGGGGCTAGGCTGAGCACCCCTAAAGGTCACATTCTAGAATCGCCCCTGGTGGTCGGTACATAGGTTTAGTATTTCTAATGAAACAGAATAGCTTAAATAGGTGATGTGCTACAGAATGTTCCTGAAGGATTAAATACTCTGTATTAGGAATGCAGGTTGAGTGAGAAATGATGCAGGTCTAAGTGTAAATTCAGTATTTGCACTTTATATTGAAACGTCATTCATCCTCATTAAACTTGAGTAGAGTTGAACATCCTTAAATACAACTCGTGCAACAAAACAAACGGCACCACCAAACAAAAACTGGAGACTGCTCTATGGGCGATGACTTAACTCGGGACTGTTTGTTTTGCCTCTCAGTGCAGCTGCTGCTCAGCAACAGGAAACACAGGTGAGTGAAGCAGCGGCAGCAGGTGGACAGTTCACTGCATCACATCAAACAGATGTAGGCGTTCGTATCTGTCAGTAATTGTTTCCACACTTAAGATGATCTGCTTAGCTAATAAAGTTCACAACAAAGCACAGCCAACAAAAAGCCAAAAAGTGAATCAGACTTGTTTATTCTTTTTAAATTAATGACTGATAAAAGCATTTAAATAGTAAAATTATTATGTTGACTGATGTTTTCATTGTCGTTTGTTAAAAAATAATTAAAATGGTAAATGAATTTCATGCAATGTCTAAAATGCGAGAGGCCAGGTGGCACAAACTGATGAGTCCATTGCTGGCAGTGGCTCTGTGTAGCTGCTACATTTTGTAGCCAGGCCCTTAGTTTTGGATTAAATCTGCTCAGCGTTTAAATGAAGAAGACGACAATTGGAACATTTGTTAAAAATTGTCATTTTCTAAGATAACAAATTTGTTCATTATTTTTGTGCAGTCACCATGTCGAAAGATGGGCTCTACAAAAGCAAGCTTAACATCTCCAAATGAACACAACGCATAAATGAAAGCTTCATTTACATGATGGAACATTGTAGGAACTGACCAGCAACTACATTTGAGCCAAAAAAAAAAAAGGCACTGTAATGGTGATTGGTGGATATTTACTTACACAGGGGTGATAACATTTCTAGTTGTAGAATATTTAACTATCCAGACATGCATCCTTAGTGTGCATGATGTCAGTCTTATGAAATTCCAATAGAACTTAACATCACCATGCAGCGCGCATATGCTGTTAAAATAGACATAGTTTAACTAGTAAGTGTAAAAAAATAATAATCTGAACAGTTGAGAAATTTTGCTCCAAGCTTTTCACTCATTATAAATCAACATACATTTTCTGCTTTTCTTCTACTAGTAATCCATACAGAATCTTAACTGTGAAAAACTGTCAGGACAAAACAAACTGACCTGCTCCTGAGGGAGTTTAACACTTTTTTTTTTTTAAAGGGCAGCAAGCTAAGGAGTCGTTTGTTACAATCTACAAAGAATGAACACAAAACCATCATGTGCTTCACAGCAACAAAACTGTTAAGTAAACCATGTTTTGAATAAATAATTTGTATTTTTTCTCTCTTCAAAGACAATATGAATAAAAACCTTACCTAAAGGAAGTTTTTAAGGTAACCATTTTGATTACCTGTACTTTTTTTTTAATGCTCACAGTTATTTTTACTAAGAACTTGAACACACTTCAGCTAATGCAACAAGTTAGAAATGTTTCATATGTTGGATACTTGGGGGTTCTAGTTATGTGTGGTGTAATCACTTTTTCTTTGGCTAAGGTTTTCTCTAAAGTGCATTAATTTAATTTAATTTGAATTTTGGTTTTCTAATAACTTTTCAGATTGAAGGCAGTGTGTTCAAAATAATGGTACTTCTTCCAGCTATTTAACTGTCAATAATGGTGTACCACAAATCTCAGTCTTAGGTCCCACCCTCTTCACAATCTACATAAATAATGTAGTTCAGATAATCTCTGATGCATCCTTACAGTTCTAGGCTGATGATACAGTTGTTTATTGTCGAGCTAAATCAGTTGCTAAGGTTTTCCAGCTTTTGCATTCTGCATTCGACATCATCCAGTCAGATTTATTCCGTCTCAAACTGGTGCTAAATGCTGATAAAGCCAAAGGGATGTTGTTTTCAAACAGGAAGTTGGTACCAGCAGTCCTTCCTTCTATCCTATCTACGAATGGTGTTCCTATTGAGTTTGTCGATTCCTACAAATACTTGGGTATCTTGGTCAATGCACATCCCTCTTTTAAGAAATGTCGAAAACTTGATAAAAAAAAAAAGAAAAGAAAATTGGGTTTCTTTTTTTAAGAAACAGATACTGTTTAACTCTGAACAGTAGGAAACACCTTGTAACTGCAACTTTCCTTCCCTCCATTGACTACGGTGACATTATTTACATGAATGCTCCTGTAAGCACTCTGCAGATGTTTGATGCCGTCTGTCATGGTGTGTTAAGATTCATAACAGGCTTCAACTACCATACTCATCACTGCACCCTGTATTCACTGGTTAACTGGTCATCATTAACTTCATGTAGACTCTCACATTGGTACATTTTCATCTTTAAATCACTTCTTGGTTTGCTGCCTTCATACATCTCCACCTACATGTCACTTCATCAGTGCAGCTACAGCGTGCACTCTCAAAACATCATTACCTGCAGTGTCCCATCAATGTGGACTGAAATTGGCAAAAGGGCCTTCTCTTACTCCACTCCTGTAATTTGGAACACCATGTTCTTTGAGCTGAAGCTCTTGACTTTGACCTCTCTAAGGGAATTTAAATAACTGTTAAGTTCAATGAAAAAATAAGTGCAGACATGTTCCTGTTTTTAGTAACTTAATATACTTTTAATCTTATATGCTTTCATATGAATGCTTATTTCTTTGTGTACCTAATTTGTTTTTTTTGTTTAAAACAGGTATCTCTAGTAAATGAGTCCTCATGACTCAATGAGACTAACCTGTATACATAAAAGTTGAATGAATGAACTTAGTTTATGTCCTGTTTCTGTGCCACAGTAGCTATGTTTACATGCGCAAAATTCTTTGACCGGATTGAAACGTTTTCAGATTAAATAATTCAAGTGTGTCGTTTACATGGGCACAATCAGTTCATGACGAGTGTTTACACACAGCGGGCTTTGTTCTGAACAGAAGTACTGACATGTGCAGAGTGGTAAACTCGCCTAAAAAAAAAAAAAAACACAGCAGAAGTAGTTCTACTTCCGGTTTACTTCTGGGATAAACATAAACAAACCTGAGCACCCAATATGGACCCGCGAAAAGTTTTAATGACAGTGGAAACATTACTGCACTCCCTAACTGAGCTACAGGTAATACAGATCATTTTGAGCTCTTTCAAAGTTTCCAGTAGAAATGTTGTGTCACTCAACGACCAGTTTTGTTTCCCCAATATGCTAAAATAGTTAGCATTAGCCAGGCGGAAATGACGTAAGTCGCACATGCGCAGTCAGGTCAGTTTTTCACGTTTAGAAAAAAATGAACAGATTAAGTGTTTACATGCACACTGTTTGGATTATGAATTGGCATAAACCACCCGTCTCATTCTGATTATAAATTATTTCGGCTCGAGCTGAATAAACAAAAAATAATCCAAATGGGGTGTTTACATGACACATTTTTATTCCGAATGGTCATTTAATCCAAATACTTATGTCCATGTAAACATAGCTAATGTTATCTGGTTGTTGTTTCCAATCAGCCCAGCATCAGTTAAACATATCCATTCTCAGTATTTATATTCACCAGGTTCACTTATACTTTTGTCAGATACTCACTGCTCTTGAGCCTGTTTTGCTCTGAAGTTGTACTGTTTTTGCTCAGTCAGTGTTTGTTGAGTCATCTTACGGACAATAAAGTTGTGAACTCATCTGTCAGCTTCCCTGCAGCCTCTTACTGTCTGCAAGTGTGTCCTACACCTCTACACCCCTCTATTTGTGACAACTGCTTATGAGAAAGGATCATTGACACTCCTTCTGCAAGCACATTTTTTAAGACGTGAAAGTAAAACCTGGCACTGGTGCATTTACTTTAAATGTCAAGAAACCCCAACTTTTGTCTGAGGAATTTTTTTTTTTTCTTCCCCAAACATCAACAGCTGTGTTAACCAACATTGAGAGGAAAAACAATTGTAATCAACAATTAATAAGTCTGTTAATTTTCACATAATTAAAGCAATGGCCGACTAAAAAGTGGCAATAAACACGCACCCAATTACCAAAAGCAGATTTTTTTTTGCAATAAATACATAAACATATGACTTATTTTTAGTAATATTTCACACTCTGAAAACAAAATAATTGCACATTGCAGAAAATGGTGCAAAAAACATGACCTCATGTAAAGTCTATTCTATCAGCCAACAATATCAAATGTTTGAAAAGCATGTAAAAAAAGAAAGTTTACAAATGATTAAGCTGTTCACAAACAGATGAAATACATCATTTGTTTTTTTTCTCAAATAACTGTGTTTACACATTTTTGTCATAACTATGACAGGCCTTGGCACCACACCCAGATGAACTCTGTCAAATTCTACAAGCACCTACATAAAACAACTCAAGTCCATCGATCACCTCGCTCAGCAGTAACACTTACTCTACTCCAGGTGCTGTTTAACAAATTGTGATGTGAAAACTTTTTCGTTTCAGTTATTTATGCATTAGGATTTGTGGACAAAAGTTTCACTACAGCACACTGCTGAAAACAAGCAGAACTTGTTTATTCTTGTGCTCAGCAACCAGGCTAATTATTATCAGCAATGCAAGGAGATTATATTTTGCTCTGGAGTTTAAGGATTTAAACACTTTAGCAACAAGTTTACTAACAGAGATTGTACAGTACTCTGTATTCATCCATCCATGTACTTATATGCCACTTATTCCGGAGTTGGGTCGCGAGTGCAACAACATGAGCAGGGAGGCCCATACGTTTTTTTTCCACAACCACCTTTTCCAACTCCTCCAGGAGGATTCCAAGGTATTCCCAGGCCAGCAGAGATAAAGTTTCTCCAGCTTGTCCTGGATCTTCCCCTGGGTCTCCTCCCAATTGGACATGCCATGAACACCTCCCTAGAGAGGTACCTAGTGGGCATTCTTACCAGATTAAGCCACCACATCAACTGGTTCTTGTCGATGTGGAAGTGCAGCAGCTCTACTCCAAGTCTCTCCCAGATAAATGAACTTCTCACCTTAACTCTAAAGAAGAGCCCAGTTACCCTGTGGAAAAAAAAAACTAATTTTGACCGAATGTATATGAAATTTTGTTCTTCTGACCACTACCTAGAGTTCATGGCCTTATGTGAGGGTAGGAATGTAGACCAACCAGTAAACCGAGAGCTTCGCCTTGCAGTTCAGCTCCATCTTCATTACAATGAACCAGCATAGAGTACTCAATATTGTGGAAGCTGCAGCAGTTCATCTGTCAGTTTCACTCTCCATTCTTCCCCTACTTGTTAACAAAACCCTGAGATACTTAAACTCCTTCACTTGAGGCAGCACTTCACTTCCAACCTGGAAAAGACAATCCACACTTTTCTGACTGAAACAGACTTCTTTCCAAGATAAAAGTTAAAACTTTAGGGAGTAATCTTGTTTATTTTCCAACTTGAAACTGAGAAATTCTGAAATCTAAGTTTAAATTCAATACACCATAATTTATCTAATTACTTATATGTAGCATTGTTTGATTTGCATATGAAATCAAATGGACTTCACACAGAGGATGTTAGGTATGTTTATTTTCTTGGACATTAATTTAAAAGAGTTTAGTCACAGACACAAAAGCACTTAATGATAACTTGGAAAAAGGTTCATATAATTCATTTAAACCCCACGTTTGTCTGGATAAGAATCAACTTTGAAACTATAAGGTTGTGCACAACCAACCAATCAAGCACATAAAAGCTTTTTCTTTCTTTTTTTTCAGTTTCATAGTTGGCAGTTTTCCCTGCACATTTTAAAGTTGTTTTTCAACTGTCTAAAGCAGTAAGTGTTTTCTCTCTGGGTTTTGCCCTCTGAGTATCACAGCACACTGACATCAATCCAACACTGCATCAGTGGAAGGAAACCTCTTGCTAATTGTAAACAGGAGAGGGAGGTGAGCAGTCTTTCGAGCAGAACACAGACCTCCTCTGTAGCGCTGCAAAGTGAAACACTGATTAGTGACGCTACATTACTCTGCTTTGTCCAAGGGCAAATGTTTCATATCAGCTAACTGTCGGAAACTCAGACACCAACATCAGAATGCATAAAGCTGTCCTACAGCTGAGTGTGATGGACGGTTTAATATCAGAAAATTTTGAGTGTATTAAGATCCCGGTCAAATTATACAGGATGATTTGTAATTCAGTTGTTTTTCATAGTTCTTAAACATGAAGATGAATCTCTGAGACTTAAATAGATGGATACACTAATGTGTGAAGCCATCTGTACCATAAGCATTTACGTTTTTATTGGTCCTCTGAGAATACTCCAAAAGTCCTGCTTATATCAGCTGTGCACCACCACATAAGCACAAAGAATAAAAATGTAACAACATCCAATTTTTCCCCATCATCCTCTAAATCTATTCCTATTGTTATGCCCTTATTAGAGAGCACCTAATCTCAGTCTGAGCCATCACCTCTTCCATACCCCCATATTCTATTCATGCAGCTTCATCCATTAGTTTAATTAACTCTTTGGCTCTAGGAACTTGCACTAAGCAACGGCTTCAGCACCTGGCTATTAGAGAAGGCATACTGTGACCACTTTCTCGACTCACTGGCGAGAGCAGAACTTTAATGATGATAATGCCCCGCTGGTCAGTCTAAATCACTTCAGTCCAATTAGAGAGAACGGGATCTATACATGCTGTTCTGTTCGTCTTGTGTCAGTTTTAAGTACACATTTGGTTATGTCAAGTGAAATTCACCAATTATGCTCATGAGATTAGAACATCCATATAGCTTTTAGTTAAAATCTTTCTTTTGGCCCATATCATTGAGGTTTTGATCCTCGGCCTTCCATTGTCAAAGGCATTAACGCCTATATGACTAACTGGACTCGTGTGCATTGTGGCAAGTCCTAAACTGGCTTTAGCCTCAATCTAAACAGCTTGTTGGAGAGCCATGGAAGACCCCTTTCATCACCCTACATTCGTAACAAAATTGAGTAGAGAGGGTGGGGTGCCCATGGCCGTGTCTGATCACTTTGTGAAACTAACATTCATACTTGGTTTTGATCCTTGAAGTATCAACACATTAGGTTTTCAGTGTTGACAGATCACAGGATTTGCATAGTATCTATAACTGCCCAGGGACAGACATAGGCATAGTGTGGAAAACTTGTAAAATAACATGATGTGTTTTTTTTAGAGGCAGGACAATTGTGCTGCTACTGAAAGGTTCCTAACTAAGTTTTGTTACGTTGTTGTTCAGTTCAATGACAATAAAGTTAAACTGAACTGAATTGATACCAGAGGTAAAATTACTACAAGCGAGTTTATTGTTTGACATCTGAATTGGACATGTACATCCTGCTAAGGTTGATATGAATTTGTGACTAGACAACAATACTAGGGTTGGGTAGAAATATGGTTATATGATATAGCATAGTATTATTAAATATCAACAGTATTACTTTGTAGAAATATTATAATTACTGTATATACTAATTTGGCTAAATTTAGCTTACATGTGACGTTGTTGTAGCTAAGAAACATCATCAACACATACTATTGCTAACAAAGGAGAGATCCTCGTGAGACCTGTGCTTAAAACCGTAGCATTCGAGGCAGAAGGTGATGCATTTCTTTAAGGAAAGATGGTTTTGTTTTCTTTGTAGTGACGCCTACTGTTTAGGAGGACTGCATATAGTACATCGTTGTGCATTTACAGCTTTTCACTCTGTAATCTGTAAAGTTAATAGCTTGAAAAAAATGACTTGTTACAGATGACAAAGTTCTTATAGATTACTTCAACCAAATTTAACAAAATATGTTCCTGTTTTTAATAGTCACAATTAATAATGCAGCAGCCATCAGAAGCTGAAGTGAAAAAGGGAGCAAAGCAAGCTACAACCAAGAAAACAGATCCTGCTTGGACAAATACCAAAAAACAAGCAAAGAAGCTAGCTGGATAACATGGAAAAACTGATCTACAAAGATATCAAACATATAACAATGACAAACACCTGCCATACACTACAAGCTCATCTAAGTATTAGGTTTCAGAGAGCTGTCCAGTGCTTGGGCTTGATAAGGCCGACATGCTTATGTTGTACCTTTATGAAGCTTTTGTTCAAGCTATTTATTTATTTATTGTTTAAATCAGTCTGTTCAGTGATGCAATAGCAAAATATTACTAATCTGCTGCATCTTCAATATGAGAAAACCATGCTAAAATATAGTAGAAACCTTGAAATGTGCTAAAATAAAACTAATAATAGGACAAAATCACAAGCCTTTATGTCCACAGGTTTATACTGTATATCAAAATATAGTTGGAGAAAAGCATTTTTTTTTATATATATACATCACTAAACCCAATATAGTACAAGATCAGTGGGTAATGAATCTGCAAACGCCGCATATATTGTTCAAATGGAAATATAAATGTGAGAAAAGGTCTCATTTGTAAGACATCGTTCAAATAAACACAACCACATTTTAGCCTTTAAACTGAGAAAAAAAAGGCAAACCTAAATGTTATCTGAATTAAAAATGTGTCCTGTCTAAAAAAATCCAGTCTGATAGTGGATTACCATCAGAGGCTGGACAAAAGCATGACAGACAACCTGACATCGCTAAATCAAAGCAATTACAATTTGGCCTAAAACTGAAAACACATGCTGGAAACCAACTCCAAATGTATCATTATTCACACAGCCAGCAGCTGGTCATTAGGTGTGAAGGGCAAAGGGGGTAACAGTAGATACCTGCCAGAGGGCTCAGAACCTAGGGACCAAGGGACACATTGGTAGGAGAAGGAGCTGACTGCGGGTCACTGTATAGCGATAAAGCAGGACAAGCATAAGGAGGCTGCTGTCTCCCAGGGTGAAAGAGGTTATGAGACACAACAGAAACCTCTCACATACCTGTCTGTCAAATCGCCAGCATAAATCCATGATATGAGGCTGGGACTAAGAAGAGCATTAGCTACATTCAGCAGAAAAAGGTGAAAGATCTCCTCCCACACAGTGACCCTCCCCAGATGGTACGTTAGATGGAATTTCATTCCATCAGCCTGAATATATTATTTTGTGAGAGTCTGTATTTTAGGCATTTGAACCGTCAATGCAATTTTATGCTGTGATATCCAAAAAGGTCTCAATAATCAAAGCTGCACTACCCTGTAAATAGATGCTGACAAGGAAGTTGCAGATATTATAAAGGATATATGTTCTTTATCATAACCATGGAGGCCAGGCTGTCCCAAACATTGGTTGCACATCTGTATCAGATACAGCTGAGGTTTTTTTTTTGTATGTGCTGCCAGAAATTAATTTCTTTGTCATAAAAATTGCACCAATTAAATAAACAATGAGTGCACACGCTGCCTGTGAATTTTAGCAATCCATGCACTGCCCTGACATATAATTACCTCCAAGAGGATTATGAACTATTTTATTTCTCTAACATTCCCAACACAATTAACAAATGTGAATGAAGACATAGTAAGACAGAGGTGTATTTAATAGAAAAACAAAAATGAAATGACTGAATCCAAAGTAACCTGTACACAAACATGTGAAAATCAGCTTCTCTACTATTAATACCATATTTATTCCACTACTGAGAAGTTTGCCTAAAAACAGACAAGATCACCGGATACTGTAGTTTTTCAGGCTTTCTTAAGGTCTTTTAAAATGTTTCTTTGGATGTGGTTGTTTCTTCCACTCTACTGTTCAATTCTTTCACTTGTCCACTGCATATTGTGCAGTTTGTGTCTTAAAAATGAGGAAAGTGGATATGTGGAGGAAAGACGAAATATCAAGTCTAAGATCATCTACAGTAAATGTACAGTATCGGATAGTCCTATCCAAGAAGTACAGTAATCCCTCGCTACTTTGCGGTTCATTTATCGCAGACTCACTCTATCGCGGTTTTTCTAAATAAGATTGGACATGACACTGATTGATGGGCGAGTCGCAAGATTGGCATGAATTTTTTATTTAGAATAAATTATTTTAAATTATTTAGCACCTGCTGCACATTTGTGCTGCCCAGAGTTGCAGAAAAAGCTTCTTCCTGCACCTCTGTGCAGTCCTTACTGCTGCAGGATAAACTTCCTGCTGCAGCTGATCAGCTGTTCTGTGTGCAGAGCTGAGAAGTGGGTGTAGCCAAGAGCGCTTACAGGTGGCAAAGAGCAGATGAGGCAGAGAGCTGAAATCATGACATTCTGTGCTCTTTTAGAGCATTTAGAGTTTAGAAACATTGTTTAGAATATTTCAAGAGTGTGGAAAGGGTTTAAAACGCCTTGATATAAATACTAAAATAAATTACTACTTACTACTTGTACTATTATTCCTACTTTATAGTTTTTTGCTTATTGTGGGGCTTCAGGGTACGGATCCTCCGCGACAAACGAGGGACTACTGTAATAATTTAAAAAGTCCAACAAATCACCTGACACAGGACATTAAACATATATAAATAAATAAATTCAGCTGATCAATCATTGCAAATCAAATTTTAGCTAATAGTTCTTTGTGGATCACCATGTATTGGTGCTAAAATCTGGTTGTGTCAGACTTTTCTTCTGAGGTTTTCAGATTTCCAACTACTGGTAAATAATTTGAAACTTTTAGTGAGTAAGCTGATAACAGAAAAAAGTACCGATACCTAAAGATCCTATTAAAATGGGTTCTTTGTCAAGTTGTCTGTCATGTGTCTAAACACTGCAATCCTTACATTTAGAAGTCTTATTCTGCTTAAATGATTTACAAGGCATAGTTAAGTGGCTTAAATAAATTTAAAAAAATGTGTAAATGATCAAGTACTGCACTGAAAATAAATAAAAGTGGAGAAGTTCACAGCAAAGCTTAAAAAATGTCCAATAGTCTATTTCTCAAGACCATTTTGAAGAGTACAAGAAAATCTAGCTTCTTGGAAGCAAAGTATAAAGAAATGAGGGATGACTCAAGACTTTTGCACAGTACTGCATGTTCTAAACATTTCTCAGAGTAGCTGTTGATGCTGCAGTGTCCTGGGTAATAAATACAACAGAATGGCTGTACAGAGTCTATGTTTAAATGATAATGACTGCATAGGAAAGGTTGCAGGGTCTCTACATTTAATAAGTACCTTCCTCTTTGGTGCATGAAGTCCAAACTAATCCAGTCATTAACATGAGAGATTTAGGAAACGGACCAAAACAGACAGCCAAAGGCCATCTTAGCTAACCTTGGCTGAGGTAAACAACAACTAGAGCCAGACGATGTTTCAGATTTGCACCTGTGAACTTTGACCTGAGCTAAACAGACATGTATTTATTTATTCTACTAGAGGCAAATTGGCAGTACAGAGACGTCTCTATCTGCACAGCTCAACTCTAAGCATCAAGCCATCCTGCGTTTCGATTTTATACACTTAAGGGTGGGCGAGTGTTCATTTGGGGGTGGGTTTCCAGCCTTGGGTACCCCAAAACTGCTAATTAGGTCACAAAACACAAGACTGCACATGGCCACATCCTTAGATAAGTGTTGAGCTAAGCACAGTGAGCAGACATTTTAAATCAAGCCTTAATCCAGACTGTGTCTCACTCACCCTTACTCACTACCCCACAGCATCCACAAGAAAAAAAACCTGCTTAGAACTGGTATGTGGCCAGCATTAGGAACAAGAGATGAAGAGGAAAATTAAAGAAAAGAGGGGAGGAGGGAGCTCACAAAAAGCAGCAGAAAATTGATTCCTAGGGAGAGGTGAAGGATGGTGAAGATTGGCTAAATTCATTTCACAATTAAAGATGCTAGAGGCAGGTTTCCAGGTATGAACATTTGGGGGGTGAAAAAAATCTAAAACAACAATTTTAAACCATCTTTTGCTGTTCAAAGGTCATATTTTTATTGCACCTTCCTTTCGACACAAGCTCTGAAAAATAAAAATAAAACACAATGAAATGAAATATGAGGATGTTGTCAAGCTAATGGTTGTAAAAGCAAAAACTGTAGAGTACACATGAATGAATGACAAAGTAGTCCTTCACCCTCTGGCTTTTATGTTACTCTCTTCATCTGGAGGCTAAAAGTATACTAAACAATAAAAATTGCTCATTTTCACAAAACAAATGGAAACAACTAAATTAAAGCTTCTCCTGTAAATCCAGCGTAATGCTTGTGCAACATGCTCATCTTTAGGCTTTAAAAAGAGAAAATTTGCGAAGCGATTTAACAGTGGATGTAAGGTTTAGACTATTGCACATTTTAGTACGCAAGGAGCAGCTTCTACCCCAATAATTTCATGATACATCTGCATTATTTACAATCCCTTGCAGGTATTTGAACTCACACTTAAATGAGTCATGAGACTCTTTCACAAGACAAAAGACGACAGAACTGAGTGATCTTCTACCAGCCACTGTGCATTCTAAAGACTAAAATTACCAAAGCATCTTGAGACTGTGGAAAAATTATAGCGCCATTTGGTTTGCTTTTTATGGGGACTGTCAGTTTTTTACAGTCTTTAAACCTTAATATTTTTTTTTAAATTATGGGGGGGAAAAAAACAACAATGAACACTAAACCTTATTGTCCTCCTCAAAGGCACTATTAGCCCACAAACTAATTCAGTACAAGAAGGAAGGGGGGAGACTCAAACTACTCTGAGCTATTGCCATCTCGGCTCTCCTCTCACCCCCTCGGCAGCTATTATTCTTGTGGTTGATCTGTAAACAAAGCAGGAACGAGAACAGCTACCTGTTTGCAAAGCAAGTGTCCTTAAAATTTAGAATCCAGAAAGAAATCAATATATGCAGTGTAACTCAGTTATCCAGAGATAGCAGCGCAGAATAAACAAGCTAACAAGCCAGAAAAAGTCAAAGTAATGAATCACAAAAGGCCATCAACTACTTCCACGCAGTCACTCGTTGGTCCAAACAATTTAGTGCCTAAAAATCTCACCGAGCTTGAACAAAAACAATCATCAAATACTGCTCCGTGATGCAAGGGAGGGTGTGCACGCCTTCTGAGATTGTGCCATCATGTCACTATTACGACCTTGCTCCCACCAGTTAACTTCTCACCTCTCCGGGGATGTGTACTCATTATAAAGTCAGTCGTCGTGATTATGAGTTTAAAAAATTTGCTGAGCTGCTATCTAGCTCATTTCAGCTCATCAGCATAACCACATTAGAGAGGGAACCTGTGGGCTGGCAATCTCACATTTCCTCAATATTGCAATCCCAGCAGGCCGAGTATGTCCACATCCATTACGTTGGACCCGAGCCACCAACGAAGCCTAATATACTGCCACAAGGCACACTAACACCACGCGACACCTGGAATTTAATTAATTAGCTTTACACAACAAACTGTCAGTCCAGCACATCAATCTGCCCTAAACAGCAAAACTAGAAAATTTGGCTGCGTTTATCGTATCATTGTGCACAGGGGGAGTTCGGTTTCATGTATAATAGCAGTGCCACCTGAGAAGACGGTTCTCAAGACATGCCACTGTAACAATACAAACAATCAAGTCAACAAAAACTCAGTTTACTCAGTGTGCAGGAATCTCTAATTTATTTCCATCCCTAATATATTTACCTAATCTAGAAAAGGAAACAGATTGTCAGAGGCAGTGGGAAGTAAGATGATTTGGAGCTCAATTCTGCTAAATTGGTTGCTGCCAGTGTGATACATCATGGAGAATTAAGATGCCTCTCCCCAAGCACAGAACTTCAGCAGCCATATTGGCACATCTGTCAAGGGCCCACCCCTGACAGAGATAAATTGACCAATTCTGGCACACAAAGGCTGATCCAAAGTGCTAGCAATAACCACGATGAATAATGAGCCAGTTCTGGCTTCGGCAAAATTCATTTTTAATAATTAGTGTTCATGCACCTCTCATTTTTTTTTTTAGAGAAAATGAGTGCAGGTACATCTACAGGTTGATACAACACATCAGCAAGACTGGAGGAATACAGATGATTTTGTGTGTTAAACTTCCATCATCGCACAGAATGGCTGTGGCTTGAAATGCGGGCCGTAAGACGGATGAATCTCTCTCTGTTCTCCCAGGAGCAGGAAATTAATCAAGTCCAGAGAGCTAGGAGCTAGGAGCTGCTGTAAAGAAACGTTTCGGGATGAGCACCATAAAGTTCAGAAGGTCAAAATAGGGAGGGGAAAATACAGAAGAAATGTTTAAAAGCAATAAAAACTGTATGTACCCAAGGCTGCTATCCACATACCAATTTTCCATACAGAAAGAAGTGAAATACAAACGCCAGTAGGAAGAGTGAATATTAAAAAATTGCAGCTTTTCAGTGCACTTGACATCTGGCTTGACGTTGTTAAAATACTGCCAGAATGTATATGAAAAAGATTTCCTGCGGATGCAGGTGTTTCTGTGTCTGTTAAGGGTTGTGTGCTGCTCTCAAGAGCTGCTCCAACTAACTGATTAAGAACATAATTAGTACTTTGTAAGGCAGTCGGTCACAACGACTTCTGAATTACTGTTTTGTAAATGTGGCATCAATGTGTGCTGATCCAGTACTGTATACTGTGGCTCTTATTGTGTGGATGTTTATGCAGCATTCACACTACTGTGATCCATTTTTCTTCTGTATGCTTATCAACATCTTTCTCGTTCCACAATTTTTGTGCCTTTTTAACAAATCATACATCAAAATGTTCAGCTCTTTCAGGACAATCCTGCAATGGCTTTTGGTATTGGTGCAACTTTAGCTTTTTGAAATATTTAGCAGTTTTTGCCTTTTTTTACTCATAGTAAATGAATTGATCTCAATTTACATCCTTCAAATCTTTAGATCTGTTTACAACCTTTTACTGCTCCTTTCACATTGTGTTCTGCTTCAGCTTCTTTCAGCTTCCTTGTGCAAATTTAAACTTTTTCCAGCTACTTTCAGCTGTTTGTGCTCCTTTCAGGATCTTTCTGCTAACTACAACATTTTTGTGCTTCTTTGAAATTCTTCATGCTAATTTCACCTTGTTCTTTTCAGCTTATTTCTGCAACTTTCCATTTTTATTACTAGTTCAGCTACTATTTAGCTGTTTTCATGATAAGTTTAGCTTTATTAGCTAATTATACATATTTTGCATGCATTTAAACTTTTTTCAGCCTAATTCAGCAAAAATGTATTCTCTCCATTTCCTTCTGGATTATTGAGCATGCATCAGGATATTCCTTCTGGTAATTTAAGCTTTTTTTTTCTGCAATTAAGCTACTTGTCAACTATTTTTGCTTATTTCAGCTTTTTTCAGATACTTTCCACTATTTTGTTATGCTCATTTCAGCTTTTCTACTAGTTTCAGCCTTTTCTGTTCTTTCAGCTACTATTTAGCTATTTTGATGCTATTTTTAACTTTTTCAGGTAAATCCACATTGTTTAGCTCATTTCAATTCTTTCCACTTAACAGTAATACAATAATGAACTGGTAATTTAAGCTTCTTTCTGCCTTTTTAACTACTGTTCAGCTATTTTTTAAATTCATTTCAGCTTTCTTTAAGCTAATTTCCAATTTTTTGTGCTCACTTCAGACCTAATTCAGCAAATGTGTTATTTCTGCTTTCTTATGCTAAATTAGGTTTGGTCTTTCATTTCAGATACATTTCATGATGTTTTTTTTAGCTACTATTCAGCTGTTTTCAGTAAGTTCTTCAGCAATAAGCATTCACGCTGCATTTTCGCAGTGAATGCAATTTCTCTAGTTGTGGATAGCAACAAGAATTTTAAAGGGCTGTGTGAACTAAATATATTTCA
The DNA here is from genome assembly GCF_014905685.2 of Nematolebias whitei. NCBI lineage: Eukaryota > Metazoa > Chordata > Actinopteri > Cyprinodontiformes > Rivulidae > Nematolebias > Nematolebias whitei. The sequence goes on from NC_056504.1 coordinate 28,681,192, forward strand.
GTTTTCTATAGATGTACGGTGATCAGTGTGCACAACAGTAAGATGACAACAGGCTGACTGCAGGGTTGACCCTGAACTCCTTCATTTTAAATATAAAGGTCACCTCATGTTTTATTTTAGTCATGAAACACAGCTTGAATATTAAGACATCTACTTTTGACATTAACATTGTTTAATAAGTCATTTTGTTTGAAATATTCTATTAAATACTGCTGTTGCTAACATCACTGGGGTAAATTATAATTTGAAATTAAACTAATTTTATTTGACATTTTTATGCCTTTTTTAATGAGCAGAGAAAAACAAAATACAATTCCAGTTAAATTAATTGAGACTTCATTGTCTTGAAACTGTGACAGAAAAACAGTATTACATAAAATGAAACAAAATTCATCTATCGGCCCACAGTGAGCTCTTTGAAGCTCTTGCGAATTCATGAGGCCTTGGCTTATAAACTAGTCTTTCTTATGTAGTAAAAAAAAATGTTTTTATCTTCATCCCTGAGGACTTTGTCTCTGGATCCCTGGATAGAAAGCCCCACACTTTAGCCTCCATACTTGTCCCCTGTGCAGCTGTATAGTCAGGGAGCTTTGCTTTAAACTCAAGTGCTTCTAGTACATGGAGGTCTACAGGGAGCAATCCTCCACTCGATTCATTACCTGCAGGAGCCTCAGCTCCTTCTGCTGGGCACCATGACAACATGGCATTGCTCTTTTCCCCCAAGCCTTTAAGGGTGGTGGTGGTGGTGGGTACAGCGTAAGAGACAAAAAGTGCACTGCTTTCACAAGCGTCAAGCTAATTTAAAATGAATCAAAGGGTTTAAAATATCTCACCTAACAAAACAACCGGAGGGGAAGTGACACATTTTGAAATCAACCCAAAAACCTTGCTCTAAAATTACGCAAAGGGTGCACTGTTAAGATGATTATTAGGATTTATCTCACAGATAAATTAATTGCACAACATCTGTGGCATTCATGATCAATACAGCACAGCAAGAGCAAAATGATTATTGAATCATAAGCTCTCTTTTTCAACCTTAGTTGTTTTTTTGTTTTTTTTTCATAAATCAGTGCACAACTTAAAAAAAAAAGTGAGGAGATTTTTTTTCTTTGCAACAATCTATGTATTCATGCTACTATTGTGAAATACTTTAGAAAAAGAAATATACAAATGGAGGCACCTAAGCACAAACACATTCTTAACAAAAAGGCAAGTTTTGTTAATTGCATGAACTAATCTGTCAGAATTGCTTAAAAATAAATGAACAATCAAAAGTTTGTGGAATAAAATTGAAAACTCTGTTATGGAAAGAGAAATATGCAGTAAAACTTAACCTGCACAAAACAGAAATACTATTTTGCTATTTTTTGTGACACTGCCCGCTTGTTTAAAACAAAACTGCAATCAAGTAAGTGCAATCAAAATGGAGAAAAATAACAAAGGAAACATAAAAAGTCTAAAAAAGCCAAAAGTCTGGAATTATATCAATGTGAAGGGGAAAAAAGGCAAAAAAATAAGTTCCTCTACAGTAAAACTATATTACGTCATCGCAATAATGCAAAGGTAACAACTTTGTAGAGATGCACTTTGATTGAGGAGCTATTACTCACTGACTGACTGGACTGATAGTGTCCACAGGAAATTCTGCAAAGGAGGCAGCTTCCTGAAGCATTCTGCACGAACTGGAGATAGAAGTGTGCACGGCAGATGAAACAATCTTGGTGCATCTTTGCACATAGACTTTCAACTGGCTTGGCGAGAAAATTAAATACAACTTCACTGGCGCTGACATGCTCTTATATCATAAATCACAAGTTGTACGACTTCTGCACTTCCAGCATCGAGGACTTTAAATAAATAATTAAAATAAAATAATAACAAT
>NC_056504.1:28683176-28684358 GCF_014905685.2 Nematolebias whitei
AAATTCATATCACGATATGTACTGTGAAGGGTGGCGATAACGATATATATTGCGATATGTTTTTGGTATAAAACTTGCAATAGGAATTTTAAAAAGCATAGGGTGTCCTTTTGCCATCATATATTTTGAATTAAGAAAATTCCACTACTAGGTCCAGAGAATTTTTAAATAATAAACTAATCAAGTATTGGGCTTCTTTCTTGTAGTGCAAAACAGTGCAAAATATATCAAATGTATGTGAGACCATCTTATCACAAGCAGAACTGGTTTGTTTCACTTTGGAGTAAGCTGTTGGGTGAAGAATCAGTTTGTTGTGTGTTTCCTTGACTGATGAAGCCTTCCGGATCGAAGGTGAAACGTTTCAGCACCAAAAAAGAAACTGTCCAGATGACCTGATAAAAAAAATGTTGGATATCAAATGTAGATTTAGCCATATGTTTTAAATAAAATAATGTTGTTAACTCTTAACAGTTTCCAGTATTCTCACTTGAGAAATGAACAGCAACAGAGCAGCATTTTACACTGAAACACTTCACCCTCCAACCCTCTAGTGGGCGACTCCTTCCGCTTTAAGGAGAGCTGACACAAAATGACTCTGTGGCTTTGACCAGAGTGTCTCGCAGTAAAATCACACAACACAGCGTTCTTATCACAGATCAGAGAGCAGGTTTCTCTAAAGATGACCAACGCTTACTTTAACTTTTGATCGAAAAAAAAAACTTTCGACGGAACACAGCGTTTTGCGCACGTGTCCGAATACGGCAACACTACGGCAAGCCGGCTGTAGTTAGCTTGTAGCTTTGCTACTTAGCCCTCGAAGAAAAGACTAACACCACTTTTGCACAATTTTCAACTCAAAAAAAGTAACGATTAAATCTGACAGCTCTAATTTTACATCAGACACAGCATTACTGTGGTTAGCCGGTAGAAGACATATCTCTATCGTAGGCTAAATTTCTATCGTTTCTACCGTGTACGGTTTATATCACGCATTCCTAATATATCTATATCTATATAAATATCTATATCTATATAGATATATATGTACACACATCATATTTTTGCTCTGATGAGGAAATCTCCTGCCTTTGAGACAATTCTGTGTCAAGAAAAAAATTCAAAGCAAAAACAGAGTAGAGAATTTGGTTGTTAGAAGACAAGACACTGCAGGTTTTTTTTTTT
>NC_056504.1:28689358-28709376 GCF_014905685.2 Nematolebias whitei
ATATATATATATATATATATATATATATATATATATATATACACACACACACACACACACACATATATATATACATTTTTTTGGTTGTTTTTTTGGTTGTTTTTTTTATTAAAAAACACTTACATACTTAACAACCCGTTAAAATACACCAAACTGCAGGAAGTCACATCTACTTTATTCAAAGTTTTTGGGGGGAGGACCCCCAAACCGCCTGCACCACCCCGCCAGCCCACCCGCTATTTGCATTCCAGCATGGATTGGTTTAAAAATGAAGTCCTGTTACTTTGTGTGACCACTGCTGTTTTAATTCTGTTCAGTTTGATGTAAAGAGTGTTTTGTAATAATTTGAAGAAATGGCAACAAATTTATTGTGTTCATTAAGTGAATAGGTAAAGTTTTAAAGTTGTTTTTGATGCTGCTGATTTTCTCAAAACTGTAATTTTTAGAAGATGAAATTAAAAAAAAGTTAAATGTGTCTTGAATGAAAAATACAGCATTTTTAAAAGTATAACAATTGTATTAACACTATTAAAGAACAGATCTTAAGTATTTATGTTACACAAATATTTCAGTTGCATTAAAGAGACAAATTGAAAATTATTTAAGAAACATGAGGGTTATGAGGGGGTCCCTGCAAAATGTTCTCCCCTGTAAGGGGTCCCTAACTTCAAAAAGTTTGAGAACCCCTGATCTACAGCAGTCACAACAGCCATAGCTCAACAGAAGACTGTTGTAAAGAAGCTGATGTAAAAACATCAGAGACCAATAAGCCACACAAATTTACTCAAAGCAACATCCCTCTTCTATTTGTACTTCATGACATGAAGAGTCCAGTTGCCAACCCAAGTGTTGTTTAAGTTCTTAATATTAAGAAGATATTACTTCAAATTAAGAACCAGGATGTGCAACAGCTTGGTTCCTCAGGCAAACAAGCTGCTGGTCATACTAAACCTGCTTTGTGTATGTATACAAGTATCAAATATATATTTTTTAACATAGAATAAAAATACTTGTTTTACATTTGCTGCATTTTGCATATTTACTAGAAAGGGAAACCGCCACAGATCTTGTGCACTGGAGATTTCCAATAAAAATGTTAAGGAAAAAATAAAGTTTGTGCAGCAGCAGAATTGTGGGTTAATTCAAAAGCAAAACAAACAACTCTGGCAATCGAGTACCGTGAGTTACCTAATCTTGTTTTGTATCCTCTAAAGTACTAATTAAGTTGGATCAACATAGCAGTTGATTGAAAATGACACTTCATTCACTTCATTATGTGAGACATGAGTGGAAAGATTGCTAATGATCATGGGCAACCGAAGTGAAGTGGAATAAAACAGTCGGGCTGAGGGGGAATATAATCCACACATATCAGACAATTGCAGACTTTTCCAGTGGATGCAGCAGCTTGTCAGGGTGGCTTCCATCCAAACATCCTCAACTGCTGCACGAAAAACAGAGTGCTATCTCTGAGAAGCACTGCGCTATTACTACGTTGTTAATATGAAAAATCACTAATATGCAGCACCTTGAGCTGTAGAATCAATTTTTGGCGGTACTCTAAAGTATCATCAATTCAAACATTCAACCTTCAAACTGAATGTGGAAAAACACTGAGTCTTCATTTATAACATAGCCAAGCCAAGAGATATAAGATGAAGAATTAGGCTGCATTTGGATGTGTTCTTTACTGCATTTTTAATTCTCTTCATTTCACAAAGTTATTCTATTTTTCTAGCCAACATCAAAGCCGAAACATCAGCCTTTCATTAACAATCGTCTGCTTCACTTCAGTCTAAAATGGTACGCGTTAATTCAGGAACAATCTCATCGTGCAAAAAAAAACATTTTTTTTTTTTTTTTTATTGAATGTCATCTTGGGGATAATAATCTATTGGTCTCTACATGAAATGCTAGCATTTCTTTGCTTTTTCCCCTCCTATTCTATGTTAGAGAAGATCAGACTTAATGCTTCTGCAAATGCACATTAAGGTACTCCCAACTGCTGCGCTGTAATTAAACCGCAACAATAAATCAACGAAAAGCCGATCAAAAGCAAACTAGTTTGCGTGTTGGCCAAAAATATAAAAATACCGATAAAGGAAGCGAGTGAAACTAACAGAGATGATGTGAGAACCTGCAGAGATATAAAAAGGGGAAATGATGCATAGCTCTGTTCCTGTGGGAGTCTTATGGTGAGTATGATATCATCCCTCTTATGAAAAATGCCTCCACATGTGCACTCACCCACAGACACACACACACACACACACAGCCTTAAATAACTTTTAATCAAGTTTCAAGGTGTGAAGTTTCAAGACTACTTGCGTTGAGGTTCATAATCAAAGCGCTCAGGAAAGAGACATGTCATGAACTGATAAGAGATCTTATTGCACAGTTTTAATCTTTAAAGCTTGGGACAGCATAAAAAATGCATCTCAATACGTACGGTATAATTATAGTTAAATAAACCCACACCTATAAAAACAGAGAACATTTTTGATTAAAACCAAATAAACTCTGCAATAAAACACGTCTATTTTTTCTCTTTATGCATAGCTAACTAATCTGACTGTAAGCCTGATATAAAAAATTCTAAAACTTTTCTCATGTTTGTTTGGTTTGCTGTACTTTCTGGGGCCTGCATTGCTCCATTTTCTTGAAACTGCTCTCCCCTGGAGTCGTTTGTGCTGGGAGGCTACACAGAGAGTCGAAAGGAAAGGCTTGCTCCTCTGTACGTTATGTGTGTCTAGCTCTTTGAGCTGAAGCCTGTCTTGCAGAAGTGCATTCTAGCTTGAGGCTAACGCTACTGCGTGCATTTCTGTTACACTCACTTGCACAGAGCAAATGCTCTTAATAACCATTTAGCGTCTAAGGCACGCTTGTCTGTCTTCCATTCACAGCTTTAGCCACTAATTACATTCCCAAAGTAATGGACAGTGCTGTGTTCCATCAATGCTTCCTTTTTACTTTGTACAATCAGCCAGCTGCCGTCACAAGTATCGGTGGTCACTGCAGGCCTGAGATGAATTTACAAAAATAAACCCATGTCAACCAGTTCTTTAGCACAATGTTTAAATTTGCATGGATCTCTTGATATTCAAAATATTAGGAGATCCTGTGGATCTTCAATTACCAACTTAACATACATGCTAAATAAAAAAAAAATGAAAATACCAACAAAAAAATAATAAATGCTGGATGTACAAAATCAAGTTTGCAATGATGTATGAGGAGATCTGTCGGTCTGCATGCCTTGTAAAAAAAATAATTAATTAATTAATTAAATACTAAGAATATAAACAGCATTTAAATTGGGCCAAATTAATGTTTAATTTCACCGTACCATAATTTCTGGACTATAAGCCGCTACAATTTTCACAGATTTGAACCCCATGGCTTATACAATTCTGTGGATAATTTATGGATTTTTTTTTTTTTTTTTTTTTTAATGGGCTAACGAGCTTCACGTCACCAAAACATTTAGCCTCGTCACACCCGGGCACTCACATAGGTGCCCAATACATGACTCTCTTGAGGGGGGGGTCAATGAGACTATCTGTTTATATAAATAAATAAAAATAAAATCTGCCCACTGAAATTACCAAACAGGTCACAGTGGACCAATAAAACAGGGAGGGGAGGAGAGGGGGGCACTTTGTCCCCCTCTCCTCCCCTCCCTCTTGTGCCTCCCTTCCCTCTACCTCTCTTCGTTTCTCTCGTTTCCCTCGTTCTCTCCTCCCCACCTTCTCCCACAACAAAGTATTTGCAGCCACTCAACATCAGAGTGAATCGTGCATTAATGTGGCACTCCGAGCTCGATGAGAGGTTTGGATGACTGGCGGCGAGAAATCGTTTACCAAAACTGGCCGCATGCGCAGAGCAACTTTTGCTCAAGCCTGCTATTGGATCATGACTCTTCAGAAAAAAGAAAAAAAAACATTTACTGTACGCATTTGTGTACGTTACTGATACGTATTTAATCAAAAGTTTAAAAAATTTTTGCGTTAATATTTCATGTTCCAATGTGAACACCCGTGGCTTATAGACAAGCGCGGCTTATATATGTACAATTTTTATTTTTCTTTAGTGGGTGCGGCTTTTATTCGTGTGCGTTCAATAGTCCAGAAATTACGGTAAATAAAGGTGAAATAAAATGAAAAATATGTAATTAGTAAAATGTATATTTGATTTTTTTAATTAGGAAATCAATAGCTCTCACCAGGAACACCGATTCAGATCAGTTTTGTATAAAGTGCATAAAACTGAGTCAGCAATTACTGATTTGGGTATGGGCCTGTTTTTGTTTTTAAGGTACAACACAATGTTTCAAAACCACTACATTATCGTGTCATGTATGATTAAGTAATAGTAGCTGCATATCTGTTTTTAAATAAAACATTAACACACTTCTATCATATGATACGTTTAGATTTTTTTATATCATGAAACCAAAGCCTTTTGTTCAAGGTTATCCTGTCTGTTTCTCATATTGGCCCAAGCATATACAGGAATTAATTAACATCAAAATGAGAGAGTTTAGACATTAGACATTTAAACATTATAGAGTTTAGATGAATATACCCAAAATAACCTCCCCTAAAATAGAAGAAATGTCAACAACAGGCATCACTAAAGCCTTTTAACAAAGAGCCAAAAATTAGGACAGGTTGTTCTTTATTAATGTTTTTACAAAAAGGTAAAATGAGAATTTATCTTTTGTTTTTGCTCCTTTACCTACCTCATCTAATCAGCTGGGTGATTTATATCACACGCTGTGGTTTTTCCTCATTTTTTACATTAACCACAAACACAAGCACAGGCCAAAACATGCTGATTACCATAGTGTTGTATCATCAAAACTCTATTCTAATCGAAGCACTGAAACCATTTAATCTCATCATCTGATAAGACACGGCAACGGAAAAGGTGATTAAGGTTGACTATTTATAGAACGGTTCTTTGCATAGAGGATTCCAGAAAACAAAACCATGTTTGAAGTGATTAGTCTTCTTATTATGGGCTCCACATACCTTGTACATTGTGAGAAAGCTGTCATGCTTGGATAGACAAGGCAGACAGTCTTTCACAGCCTCTACCAGACAACTGAGGGAGCCGAAGGCTACTAATAGAAGTGACATGAATACAAAACAAACGTGAGTCCAAAGTGAGCACAGTTCATTTTTCCACTGTGAATTGTGCAATTTTCTTGCCTAAATCCCCTCCTACAATCTTTTTTTTTTTGACACACAACTGCAGCACCAAAGACAGAATATTCTATCTGTGTAATATTTTTTAGAGCTGCGATGCACTTCAGTAGCAGAGGGAAAACAGCATTATTTGCAAGGTGGTGTTCTTGGACCTGTAAACACGAGTGCTCCCTTCCTGAGCCATTTCAGTGAGGTGCCCTCAGCCAGAGCAAGAAACCCAGATTTCCCACTGGAATTGCTCGATAGATGACTATGGACTGTGTTCATTTGCATGAGTGTGGAAGTGTGATGCTAGAAGAGCAGAGGTTCTCTCACAGAGCTTATCTGACCTCTTCACTGCCCCAACAAAATATAAAAATATATTACCGAACTGTTCACGGAAGAGCATGGTTCAAAGATCAAAGATTTTTGTAAATGTACATATGCTTGAAATGATACTTACCGTTGTTAATACGTACTTCCTACATGACAAACGCATTTCAAATATAGCTGCTTTATTATATATAGCCACACGCAGTCAGGTACAACATCATAATCTAACATCAACCATCTGAAAATTAAATCCCTATGCCATATGTCAGTGTTTCTCTCCCTAATGCTTTAGTTTAATTACAGTTATTAAGAGCGATGAAAATATACAGTTCAGGAGCACCATTATATGAATACTAAAACACCTAAATCGACTCTTCTAGCTGCAGCAATGACAAAAGTGCAAAGGTTGCTAGAAAATAGTAGAGAAAAAAGGAGAGGGAAAAAATATGGAAATGACAGACAAGTCAGCGAGGAGGGGAGCTGCCCCCCCACCACCTATTTCCAAGCTCAGGCCAGACTATAAATGAGAGCTCACCTGAATAGGACCAGTAGGGGTCACCAGTTGTCCTCCTCTCCCTCATTACGCCTGTGTTCCCAGGATAGCTGCCTCCAGTGAAGCGAGGTTGGTCACCCGGTGCAACTGAAGGGGGACAGAGAAGGAGGTCAGGAAATCCACCAGGATCGGACATTTTTATTTTTTTATTTTATAGTCTGACTAAACAGCATAAAACAGATTCAGTTGTCTTTTGAAACGCCTAAAAAGTGTCTTCAGTCAAAACAGAATTTGCAAGCATCTTTTTTCCAAGAAGAATAAACAACAAATCATCATCATCTGAGACCGTGCTCACAATTAACTCAAAACCTCTCAGCTAAGCGTTAACTTGTTGAAGTAGTAGGGTGAATACTGAGAAACAAACGAGCAGTTAAGACTCACACCTGTGGAAGATTTAGAAACACCAATTAACTTAACATGTTTGTGAACTGTGGGATGTAACAGGAACACGTAGAGAAAATCTCAACAGCCTCAGCAGGATCATGCAAACTTCACACCGGGGCCCAGTCGAGGTTGGAACAAGCCTTTTAGCTGTAAGCCAACCATCAATGTAGACCGCAATGCCACATGTCTACATGTTTTTGTTTGTTTGTTTGTTTTTTTTGGTAGGTTTTTTTTTTTTTTTTTTGGAGAAAATCTACTGACACAAAAACCTGCTAACATCTTTTTGTACCATATTTTTCAGACTATAAGGCGCACCGGGTTATAAGGTGCAATATTAATGAAGGGGTCTGTTTTCATACGTAAGGCACAAATTATAAGGTGCATTAAGCAAAACTAAAACGTTTTGACAGATTTTTGAGCACCATGTACCCTAGGCCTGTTGGGATAAGCAATAAATAAATTAATCGCATGATAAATGAAAATGATCAACCTCGTTTTCTTTTATCATCTTTATCGTTTCTTCGTGTCTCTCTCTTTCTACTGAAGACACTGGATGACAAAAGGCTCAACTAAGGTGCTCTTCACTGACCCCTTTCTTTCTCTTTTCTCTTTAAAATCCGTTTTAAGTGTCCAAAATCGCGTTTTTGGATCGTTAAAAGCAGCTAAGCTGAGAAGCTAAGATACAAGCTAAGCTAACAGGCCGATGTCGGGGGAAAAAAACTCTGTCTTGTCAAAGCTCCAAAATTCATGGTTGAAACCTGGGCCTTTGTCTAAAAAGTTGTTTTTTTCTGCAAAAAGAAGCTGAGAACTTGTTTACTGATTTTTTATCAAAAGCTTTGTGTGACAAAGGCTACGCTAAAGAGCTCAAACCACACCATGCGTCTGCCATTTTGAGAACCAAAAAACAGGAACGAGAGACAGCTCATGTCACGTCAAGGGGCCTCCCTCCCATTTTCTTAACGCTGCTCACTCCCTCGCTATCCATCCTTCGGTTCAAAAAGTCTTATACTGCCATCCAGTGGTCAAAAAAAGGTAAATTCAAAATAGTTAACGACGAAAACAACTGGACTTTATTTGTAATGGAAGACATTTTGCTTCTCATCCGAGAAGCTTTCTCAGCGAAGAAGCGAAACGTCTTCTGTTACAAATAAAGTCCACTTGTTTTTGTCTTGAATTTACCCTGTCCTAGATGACTGAGAGTCTTCACCATCAAAGAAAGGTACTACACACAAAAATTAAACAATTATTTCTTCTTACATTTGACAACAATTACTAATTATTGTCAAATGTCAAACAATATTATCGTTTATCGCAATAATTTCTGAGACAATTAATCGCCCAGTAAAATTTGTTATTGTGACATAGACTATGTGTACCACATAAAATCGGCTCCAGGTCAGTAAGCACAACCAGAATTAATACATAAGGCGCACCGGATTATAAGGCTCACTGTTGATTTTTGAGAAAATTAAAGGATTATAAGTGTGCCTTATAATCCAAAAAATATGGTATGTTGTTCTCTTCCTCCAGTCACATAGAAAAACAATATCTGAAAGGACATAAATGTAAACACAATTTCAAAGCAGCCACACCGGCAAGGCTGTCTGAAATACAGATCTGCACTCATACTGGACACTTGATGAAATGAGAGCTTTTCAGAAAATACCTCCAAATTACCAACAATTATCCCCATCAGCTGACCGAATGATTAATTCATGACCTTCATGTCTCTTCAAGCTATTTAAAAAAAAATGTTTTGTGAAATGCAAAGCCTCACAGTCTCAAATGGAAAAAAGAAGCAGCAATTGTGATGGTTTGAACAAAAATAAAAAGTGTGTGCTTTCAATCCAGGTGCCATGATTTGACACAAAGCATTAATGGGTGGTAATTACCACCATCAGGATATCAGGGCTCTGCAGAAAACAAGAGGAGTCTCTCCAACAGCCCATATGATTGCTTCCTGCCCTCTTACACTTAAAATCCATCACATCCTTTACAGCAGAGCTTCATCTGGGGAAAAATGGTAAAAAATAAAATTTAAAAAAGGCTGGATGGTCAATGTAATAATAATAATATATATGCATGATTGAACTTAAGTTCCAATGGCTTTCCTTCTGAGCTTCTACCTAATAAATCTAATTAGTGAGATGCAGGCACTTTGTGCAGCCAAGGGTGTAGAGATGATCATCCCTATGTCTTATAGGCACAAATGTCTCTTCAACTTCAATGAAGAATGGCCTGAAATCAAACACTGTCAACAGAATCATAGCAAATGCTGGGGGCACAAATTGTCCTTTAGCATACACGTTCCCTAGAGCGTCGCCTCAGACTTACAACGATCAAACTCACCGGGGAAAATTTGCTGTGCAACGGATGCAGCCAGTGCCAGTGGAGAAGAAAATGTCTAGCCGATGTCATTGTCAATCAGGGGCACAAGCAAAACAAGAGTGTTTCGTTTTGCTTTAAGCAGTTGAAACTTGCCATGGCATTCAAACCTGGAAATTTGCTAATATTGTTCCCTGTAGCTAGAAGGATGCAAACAATTGGGGTAGCAGATTGTTTCTGTATAAAAAGAACAGCGGGGAAAGCTAAAACAAAACCTAAGCTGACAATCATTGCTCTTAAAAGGAGGCAAGTCACATTATTTTTATTCTTTTATCGAGTACCGTAACAGATTATTTTTATTCAACTTGTTACATATTGTACTTTACATTGGTTTCACGATTTGTTTCAGTCTTCACGTGATTTCCTTTGTAACATGCAGCTTGCACAACATTTAATCTCAAAACACACTAAAGCTACCAGAACAATACATTCACGTGTGTTGTTGTTATTCTCACACAACTTGTGCTCTACGCTATAATTTTGTAGGATTTCCTGCAAGCTTAAAAGCTTTAAAATTTCTATTTTCTTGCCTTGTAACTATGACAACTCCATCACACTCATCACAAGTCTCAAGAGGTTTAAGGAAACTTTACTACAGTAGCTGAACTCCCAAGGCTCTTGACGCTCAGCTGCATTTAGAACAAGTTGTATTTAGTTTGATTGGCTTGTCAACACATTAAATACAAAATAATCCAAAGAATGAAAGGCAACCAAACGTCAAGGGGTGAGGGCGTGGGTTCAGGCTTAATAGGTGTTGTATAATTTAAGTTCCTGAGTTTAAGATGTATAGTCACATTTGTAAAAGCAAGTAGTCGGAAACCTCCTGGGGAGCAAAGTCAAGGGTTTGACAGTACAAAACACCTTACTACCATTTTAGCACCTCTGGTTAGGAAATGCCCTGCATCACATGGAAAAATTCACTGATTTTTCTCAGCCAAGTTTAACACCTGAAACCGGCCCCAGGTGAAATCATCCTGTCATTGGATGTCACCTCATTTTTCACACGCAACAGAGACTGTCAAGAAACAAATTCATCAAAATAGCTCTTTGAAAAACAAGACCCAACTTCACCCCCTGACCAGATCTGTACCCTGCAGGACCTGTGCCTCCAGACTATCTGTTCCAAATGAAAAATGACAAGAGATGTGGATGAGACAAGTGCTCTCTAGTGTCACCTAGAGGTTGACTGATATGGCTGTTTTTATGGTTGGTGTCACAGGATACTATATAAAGCCAATTTTTGTTAGTATATTTTAGGTCAGTACTAGTGGAGTTTATTGTAGACAAAGTACCATCTACACGAGTTTGAAAAAATAAACTAATAAATCTGGGCAAATGCTCACACTGGGATGTGTACTAGTCAATGGTAGAAGCAGCACAAGGCACAAAACCTTTTATAAATCCTTCCCAGTTTTATTTTTAAAGTAAAAGCTGCTAACAGTTTGTACATTTGGTAGATTTGCCATTGTTCTTTCAAAATTTAGTGCAGTGTTGCAGTAAACATTTTGCGGTCTTCCAGTGTCATGCCCAAGAAAAAGCCCCCTTGCAGCAGGAAACACTGTTTAGCACAAAGGTGGAAGATAACATTCAATATTGTGCTGCCCACAGATATGCTTGCCTGTATATGTATTGTATGCATGTATGAATGAATATACGTACACATATATATATATATACACATATATACACATACGTATAAATATAGTAATCATGAATGTAGTACTCCCTACCAACTTGTGCATGTGCATATTGTCTTTTTCCAATTGTGTGTATTCTGCTTCTTTTTGGATTATTCCATATGTGTCTTTTCTGTATAATTAGAACATGCCTCAAATTTCCCCCTGGGGAGGGAGGGAGGGAGGGATGGATGGATGGATGGATGGATATACATAGACAGACAGACAGTGTGTATGTATGTATGTATCTGTTCATCAGCTTATTTTACTAATAAGCATGGCCCCTTATGATTAAAAAAATGGCAATAATCAGTCTAAATAATCAGCCAATGCATAAATCAGCCTACCTCTAGTGTCACCCAACGAGGTCAGTCTCAGCATGAACAAAATGGAAAGCAGAGCGAACTCCAATCAGGGATCAATATCCCCCACTCTTTCAGATATGTCAATGACACCTGGGACAATGTCCAAGTTCAAGAAGTAGAAACCTTCAGTTAACACATCGACTTCGTTGACAACAACATTAAATTCACAAGAGCGGACACTAAAGATAACAAGCTGCCTTTTTTGGACTGTTCTGTGTGCATTAAAAAGGACGGAAGGTTAAACATTGAAGTACATCTAAGAAACGTATAGACACACAGATCAATATGGCCTGTTTGACTCTCGCCGACCGCAGGAATACAAACTGAATTTTATCAGAACTACAGAGTGTTCCCACTAAGACAGAAGTGAAAGGAAAGAAACAAATGCATCATGAAAGCATTTCATAATTTGTGGATATCCAAACCAAGATATCTGTCCAGTCAGCTGAGCAATCTGGGAAAAACAACCAAGCATTAAAAAAAAAATACAGTGGCACAAATATATATTTTCATGCCACTCCTCTTCAAATCTAACATAACCCTCAGACAGGAACTGGTCCACATTGTGGGATTAAAAATCACAAAAGCAGAGCAATGTGGTATATACAGACCACTACAGTTAAGAGTACGCAAACATTTTTAGAACAAAAAAAAACAGAAACTTCCCAAGTGCTTGCCCTAACAGATAAGAAAGAGCTCCTTAGGTTAAGACTCGGTTGTCCACAAACAAGTCAAAAGATTAGGAACACCATTATTGAGGACACTAATGTCCACACTGGATACCAAAAAAACAGATGCTTTTAGAGAACATTAAACTAAGCCATCACTGGCTCTTTTCAGACATTAGCAGCACTTTATCAGCACAAAAAAGACATCTCAATAAGCCCTTGCTGATCCTCTTTTGTCAGTCACAGCCCAAACAGAAAAAGATCACAGCATCATTGTGCACACAAACACAAAAACACAGTATTGTTAAATCAGCCAAGTGACCACTGCAATGTTGATTATAGCAGCCGGCTGCATGCGCCACCCCCCACTTCACACATAAATGTTAAATTGTCTCTGAGACTATTTTCACTTCTAGCTCAGAGGCGTGTCACTGATGGATCACCTTCAAACTCCCGTCCCTGTCTCACTTTGACACGTGAAATCAATGTACAATGAAGTTTCATGCCCAACTTGAAAGTGCTTTATAAAAATTAAAAAAAAGAAAAATATTTATATATTTATTATTTATTTATTTTTTCAGCTGCTCCCTTCTTCAGGGGTCGCCACAGCGACTAAGTTGCATGAAAACTTGGCAATTATTTTTACGCCGGTTGCTTCCTGACACAACCACAGACCAACGAGCTACCACAACCGTCTGTGTGGAGCAGAGAGCTGCTATCTAGGGTTCCCAAGGGAGCAGATGATGGGGGTTAAGAGCCTTGCTCAAGGGCCCAGAGTGGGGCAAATGAGGGTGGAGGCAGGTGTGGATGCTTCACCTATCTCACCCACCATTTTGATGTTGTCGGTACCGAGAGTTGAATCGATCGCAGACCCATCTTTTTCTAACCTCTGCGCCACCACTCCACCAAATTAAAAAAATAAATATACAATATAAAATTTAAGAAAATAAATATACAATATAAACAAATACTAATCCCAGGTATCAGTTGAAATTTGCACAACCTTTAAAAAAGAAAAACAACAACACTTGACCAGGAGTTCTTACAGGACAAAACTGGAAAAAAGACTCACAAGATGGTCAAATGAGTCAGAAACATGTGACTGCACGAAAATTATGAATTTCTTTACATCTTAAAAACTTTAAACGTTCCACCAGTCGGACGTGGATAAGCCATTTGGATGAAAAGTAAGATGTCTTCAAGAGAGGATGTCCCGTTGCCTTTCATTTAAGCAGTTAGGATTAACATGACCTGAATCTTCACAAACATCAAATACAAACTTTCTCTCTCTTACACTTTTTCACATGCGCACACACACACACTTACAACCACTTTAGATGAGCTGAGCTCTTACTAATAGTTGCATCATTACCATGGATTAATTAAAGCTAGCACAACATCGAGCCAAATCTTTGCTTGCACTTGAAGTCAGTGCATTACTGACTCGAAACGTGGTCTCCACCAAGGCATGAGTGACTAGTACAAGTTTCGCAAATCAAATTCACTGCTTAGAGGGAGGTCAGAGAGGCTGCGTGAGCACAGTCATAAATGTCTGCTTTGTTAATACGAGATGTACCAATTTATTATGGCGAGACACGGGTTAACATGAAGTGTGAAACGGAGAGGGAGGGAGTCTCCAAGACCGGGACTCTGAGCATATTTGAAGGCAGGTTGTGAAACAGGAGGGCTGCACAGTCTTTGATCAGAGTGCATGGGAGACAGCACCATGTCAACAGTTTACACACATCCATGTCAGCCGTCCCCTGTGGGCAAAGGATTAAAGCCACAGCATTTCTGATGGAGCCAAGCAGACAACGAAGGCAGTGCCGGGCCTGAAGGAGAAGAGCTGTTCTGTACGCAGACAAAAACACACAAACCTCAAAACAGCGGTAAATTATGTAGCTTAACAAGTAGTTTAAATGAGACAATATATACAACTGCTTTGGCCTATTTTTTTCTCACTTTGATTATCTTTTTTAGAAAGCTGAGGAAAAAAAAAACATTCAAAAGAGCCACAGAAAAACACTTTGTACACTGGATATTCCTACAAAATCATTTTCCTTTTCCATCGCCCCGAGGAGTGTTAAATCATCTACACCACCATTAAGCCCCACTATTTGTTCCATAATATCACACGCAACAACAAGCCAAGAACCCCTGAGAGCCCTTGAAAAACAGCAGCCTAACAACAACCACAGGAGCATTTAACTTGCATTAGTCATTGGGGGACGGAGTTAAAATATCAATCACCCGCGTTAGCGTCACATATGTGAAGGGTAGCCAGGCTGGCACATTTGTCACCAGGCGGATTACAGAGGGAAGATTTTTAGCTCTTAAATGTATGCTTATGGAGTTAAAAGTTCAAGGTGATTTCTAATGTTTGCATCTAAAATGTACAAGAAGTAGTGCAGTAATTCAAAGAAAACTGTCTGGTGGATTCAGTTCTTGTAAGTGGAGCATAAAGACTCTCCAGCTAAATAATCAATGTGCTTAATTTGGTATAAATACAATAAATAGTCATATGATACAAAATAAATATACTAATGATTTAAATGCATTTAAGGAGAATGGTATTTTATGCATGCCAGGAAATTTTTGGAAATAAAATGAACTGAAAGACTTGTGCATAAGAACTCAAGTTTAATGGTTTATTCGTACCTACCCTCAGTCAAAGCATTTGACTTTAAAGGACAGCACTGTCACAATATTACGTTTGCTATTATCAACAAATCCCCTGCAAACTTTGGACTGTTTATCATTAGCACAGATCTTTACATCTGAGGATTGAATTCCACAGACTGTTTAATTTTCAGTAATTTGCTATCTGCTAATAATCTGCTAAGCATCAACTATTTTTAACCAAACATTACCAATTAACTGTGAACTGTTTTCAGATAAGGTTGAGTATGCTAATATAATAATGTGTGTGTGCGTGTGTGCATGCGTGCATGTGCGAGTGACCTAAAATAAACTCCAGTGCCCATGTTCGTGGTAATGAAAGAAGAGCATGTGATGTAAAAAGGGAAGCTCACTGGTGTATTTTTAAATGGGTTTGAAATGATTTGATAAAAATTGAGATCTTCAGCATCATGCTGTATGAGGCTCTGTTAGTGAATAATTTTTTTTATTTATTTATTTTTTTACAAATCGGAAAAAACACAGGCAACACGGTGGCACAGTTGGTATTGCTGTTGCCTCTAAGTGAGCAAGTTACCCCGTTTCAAATCCTGACCGGGGGCCTTTCTGGGTGGAGTTTGCATGTTCTGTCTGTGCATGTGTGGGTTTTCTTCAGGTACTCCGGTTTCCTCCCACACACCAAAAACATGCATGTTAGACTGATTGGTAACTCTAAATTGTCCCTAGGTGTGAGTGACAGAGTGAATGGTTGTTTGTCTCGTTTGTCTATGTGTCCCTGTGATGGACTGGAGACCTGTCCAGGGTGTCCCTTGCCTCTCGCACAGTGACTGCTGGATATGGGCACCAGTGAACTCTGCAACCCGAACAGGAAGAAGCAGGTAAAGAGAATGGATGGATGGATGGATGGATGGATGAAACACAAACTATTTACTTATATCAAAGTTCATGCTCAATAATCCAGGTAAAAAAAATCCAACAAAGTTCAGTCAGGTCATCTGGACAGTTTATTTTTTTGTTGTTGAGACGTTTCGTCCAAAGGACTTCATCAGTCCGAGGAGCCACAACAAACTCAGTCCCACAAGCAGCACACTCACATAATGGGCCAACCTGTTTGCAGGTGATAAGATACTTTGATGTTTTGAACCACTTTGGCTATGGCTGCTTCAGGAGTTGACGGGGGAGAGGGTGGGCCCCAGAAACCATCATATTACCAGCAAACTGGTTGGTCCACTATGTAGGTATGTTGCTTGTGCGACTCAGTTTGTTGTGGCTCCTTGGTCTGATGAAGTCCTTTGGATGAAGGACGGAACGTCTCAAGAAAAAAAAATAATTATAATGTCCAGATGACCTGACTGAACTTTGTTGAAATTACTTATCTTTACACAGCTTTGATGTTACTCCTAATGTTCCCTAAAATGTACTGCTTTTAAAAACAGATGAGTGCCACATCTGATTAGCTCTACTAATTTAGGTTGTTTTCACACCTGATAGTCTGGCAGACTCGGTTCGGTTGGGGACCAATATTCATGAGCTTTTGTTTACATTTGAGCTGGTGCGTTTGCATTCACACTGCACTGTGCAGTCGAGTCAACCTGTTGAACCAACCTATTCCCCTGCTCGCCTGTGGGGGCGCTGCACCAAGAACTACTGAAAGAAACAACACAAAAACCTCTGAAGACACATCTTCTGGAAATAAAAACAAAAACAGAGTGGCATCAAGTTTTAGCAGTTTTAGGAGTTATATTTTGTCATTTTTCAAAAATGGACTAAGCATGAGCAGAACATGAGGCAGAAGACCATGAAGAATATTGTTTTTCACACAAAGCAGCTGACGGCTCCATACGAGGTAAGAGAAATGCGTGTTTGTTTGCCCTGCATTGTACTCCCCTTCTTGCTTGTGGAGCAGGGCTCGATCTGATTACATTCACACTGTACTCAAACCGCGCTGGAGTTCTCTTCTACCGGACCAAGACCTAGGTTTTAGCCCAGGCCAGAGTTCGCCTTTTTGTTCCGTGACAGAGTTCAATGGCGCGTTCACACCTCCCCAAACGAACCGGACTTTCTAGTAAAACGAGCTAGAGTTCGATTAAAGTGGACTAAACAGGGCTGGTGTGAATGCAACATTAAGCATAAACTGAGTACCATGTACTACTTCATAAAAAGTAAAACTTTCTTGGTAAACTCCTTGAACAGTGTGCATTTTATTTAACAATACATTTTCCCATTCTGCCGACATGCCTAATGAAGTCGGCGTGAAGAAGCGAGGGTTTAAAATAAAGCGGCTACTTTCAAGCACATCAGTGTTGTTACAGTTTTGACATTCTGCTTCAGCTTTATTCCGATTTACATTCAAGCTACATGCTGCCGTTCTGACAGTAGTTGTTGTGAGAGGGGGCACCATAGCCCATACCCGTCATCCATCCCCATTTTCACAACTTGTCCCTATAATTAGAGGAGGAGAGACTGCATTTCATTAAATTTACTAATTAGACCAACTACGGTCTAAACAACGTTTACATTATCCTACCTCGAATCATGCTGAACAGAAGTTTTCACGGGCATTGCGAGCGCATAAAGGATGTGTTTTTGATCCCAAATTGTTATGTATGAGGAAAAAATGTGCATGCTGACGGAGACAGCTGCTGTCTAGGACAAACTCATCTCTGATGCAGAGAGTCAGCTGTGAAATATAAGGACATCTGCTCCGTTTTCTGTTAACTCATATCTTCATGACAGGCACACCTAAATTTCAAATGTGCTCCGTTTTAAAGCCAAATACCTCAGCCTATCCACAGAGCATGAAGCTTAAACACCACCACAGTACAAGCCACAGTGAGTTTTAAAAAATATATTAAAACTGGCGCTCTCTTTTACACAGAGGAGCTTTGAAAAGAAAAAAAAGAAAAAAGATAAGTGAAGCTTGGTTTTGTAAGCGCATGTGTTTCTCCCTCCGTGGTAAGTGGGGAATGTTGCAAGATATCCCCGGAAGTGTTCGAGTCACACCAAGGACCTCAGGAACATGAGAAATGCCAAGATCAGCCAGAGATACAGCACAGAGGGAGCCGGGCCTTAGGGCAAAAAAAACATCAAACTCTGAAATAATAACACAACAGCTCAAATCCCAATGCAGATATTTAGACCCACACAGCTAAACGCAAATGAGCAGCTTCAGCAAAGAGGCAGGCATCAGCTTCCTTGGGCCAGAGAGATGAAGCCATGTTACAGTAAAATTAAGCCAATTAGTCTTGTGTTAAAAAAAATTATTCCTCGAGTGAATGAAATTAATGATTCACATCTTGTCTTTGTGGGGGTTTTTTTTTAAGCCCATGAACACAACTGTGTTCACACCTGTCAAGGCTATGAGTTCTTCATGTTAATTGACAGGAAGTGCTACTGCATGCTAAATACTAAGATGTTTGTCAGTGTAAGTCAGGGTGACAACAGCCTAAAATGCTAATTCACATTGAAGATGTGGAGACAAGCAGACATAGTGAACAGGCAGAAATTCAAAAACAACTTTAAATAAGCAAGAAACACCAGGGAACACACACAATTGTGAGCATTGTGTGTTCTACAGCCTCGAGTCCTCCCTAACAGAGAGCGCTTTTGTTTGTGTTGCATTATGGAAGTCAAACAACAAGGCAACAGAATAAGAGGAAGGGCAAAGGAGCCATGAACGACTTTCTCATGTTCAGACTTTTGGTCTAAACTTATCTGGGAAAAACTCAACATGACCATTTCATTATAACCAACTTTCAGCGCAGTTAAATGTCAGATGTCTGCATTCAAAGACGGTTTTCTACGCTTTAACGCTAAAATATTACATAAGTCAGAGGTGGGAAGGTCTGATGTGACATGCGCTGGAGTCTTCTTAAACCTTTTACCACAAGGGAAAAGTGAGAAACATAATACATCATATGTCAAGCTTTGATGGAGCATGTGGGCGAAAAGGTCTAGATGAAAGACTCAGGCATCTTCAGTCTTCCTTAAATACAAAGAAGAAAGAAAAAAAAAGAAAAAAGTACACACATCCTGGCATTTAGTCCCAGTTTAAAAAGCTCCTGGTAAAGAACAATTGCTCTATTGTCTGGCCAAAACCAACTTCTGGATTAAAATTGCATGGCTTCCTGCTGAGAAGTCAAGTGTTTAACATATACAATTATAGCTCCTCCTCAGAAATGATGAAATTATACAGTAAATCTTAACTGTGTCAATCAGCTTTTAAATGTGCTTCTGGGCCAGTGCTTATACAGTGAATTAAATGCATTAAAGAGCTGGAGTGATTACTGATTGAGTGCATCGGGGCTCTGATGAAAAACCATTAACAAGATTACACAAAAATCAAGCTTGTGACCCTCAGTAGACCAGCGTGTTCCTTTCACAGACAACAATAAACAAGTTTCACATCTGCGTCCATTCACATGCACCACTGGCAGGAATGTAGACGGCAGCATTCTGACGGGGTCAGGAAATTTTAACGGTGTAAAGTGAGTTTTCATTTTTCAATATGTGGCAATTGGATCACTTAAGTGCCAGGAGCTTATGAGGTCATTCTTCAAAGCATAGCGTGCAGTCCTGCATGAATTGTCTAGTTATTGATTCTGAAATATATTCAGCTGCCTCTGGTGGACACGTTACACTCCTCACACTTTAACAGTGTTCGTCAGTGGAGATGGTTGATTACTGGTAATGTAAATGGGTCCATCTAGGGCCGGGTCAGTTATTTGCCCGAGGCGCAGCATGGCCACCCAGCCTTAAAATTTATGATAGTGTCTAGCTACAGTTACATGATTTAAAAATAAGCATCAGCAAAATGTTACAGTACCATTGTCAGGTTATGAAATACAACTAGAGTAAAGCTGAAACGTTTGGACTCAAATTAAATACCCAAAGAAATGTGTCTCGGCAAAAAACAAGTGCAGAGCGCTGATGAAAAACGCCTAACCTTTGGGTCAGCGCTGGCCATAAATAAAAACACTGCACCAGGACTTTTGCATGCTTCCAAACAGGCTCGTCATGCCTGCCCAGGGCCATACAAGCAGTAAGACCTCCTCCTTTTCCTTTTTAAATGCTCTTTGATGTTGGACTCTAATCAATACTTGAAGGCTGAATTTAGAAACGACAGATAAAACCTTGAAGAGCGTTGCACTTGATACTTCTCCAACATCCTCTGTTGTAATCACACTAGTGTTTAATACTGTACAATAGCCAGAATGGAACTGGTTTAAAGTAAAAAAGGATGCAAACGCGTTGTACCAAATTATTAACATATGGTCAAATATTTTGCTTTCTGATGCAATTTTATATTGCAACTAGGGATGCACGATATTATCGGCATGGTATCTGTATCAGCCGATATTAACCATAGTTAAATATAGAACATCAGCAATTCCATCTAAATAATTCACAATATAAAATGTGCTATTTACACACACATATACATATATATAAATATACAGTGAAGAAAACAAGTATTTGAGCACCCTGCGACTTTGCAAGTTCTCCCACTTAGAAATCATGGAGGGGTCTGAAATTTTCATCTTTAGTGCATGTCCACTGTGAGAGACATAAAAAAAATAATAATAATCCATAAATCACAATGTAGGATTTTTTAAATAATTTATTTGTGTGTTACTGCTGCAAATAAGTATTTGAACAGCTGCCAATCAGCAACAATTCTGGCCCTCAAAGACCTGTTAGTCCGCATCTAAAAAGCCCACCTCCACTCCACTTATTATTCTAAATTAGAAGCACCTGTTTGAGGTCGTTAGCTGCATCTATATTCTATAAATATAGATGCAGCTAACGCAGCTAAGCTAATGCAGCTA
>NC_056504.1:28719376-28750607 GCF_014905685.2 Nematolebias whitei
TGGGTCTTCAAGCGAGACTTAAAGACTGAGAGTGTGGGAGCCTGCCGGACACTCAGTGGCAACTCATTCCACAGTCATGGACCTGCAACAGAGAAAGCCCTGTCACCCCTGAGCTTACGACGGGTTTCTGGGACTGAGAGAAGCATCTGGTCTGCTGACCTCAGAGAGCGCGGTGGGACATATGGCTGCAGAAGATCAGTGAGATAGGATGGGGCGGAACTGTTCAGTGATTTAAAAACATACATGAGAATTTTGAAATGGATCCGAAGGTGAATGGGTAGCCAGTGCAGGGAGGCCAAAACTGGCGTGATGTGCTCTCTATAGCCTGTACCAGTTAAAAATCGGGCTGCAGCATTTTGGACCAGTTGTAGACGAGCAATGGAGGACTGACTGATTCCAAACAGAAGTGAATTGCAGTAATCAAGCCTAGATGTTATGAAGGCGTGGATCACTGTCTCAAGGTTCTTTTTGGAGAGTATAGGCTTCAGCTTAGACAGCCGTCTCAGCTGAAAAAAACAGGATTTTACCATCATGTTTACGTGACTGTTGAGTTTTAAGGATGGGTCCATTATCACCCCCAGATTAGTGACCTTTTGTTTCTCTAGCGGGGCTAGAGAGAAAAGGTCAATGTCATGGTTCATGAGTGAGCCACTGGGATGGAACAGTATGACTTCAGACTTCTTCTCATTGAAGCTTAAGCTTCAATGAGAAGAATTGCTTATTGCTAAAGCTTTAATTAGCAATATTTAGTGGCAAGTTTTTGACATTGTTAGTTTGTGGGTCAAAAGTTGAAATGTTTGGGAACCACTGATTTATACTGTACACATATTACATGAATATTTGTAAAACTAATGATAGTAATCGATCAATTATCAAATAACTAATCAAAGTTTTTGTTCTTTTTTCTATAGGTTAAGGTTGTGATGTTCATTTTAAATAAACAGTTCATCCTCTTGACAACACATATGAACTGTTCTAAGATTAAGTGTTACTTTATACATTTAGACTGCAGTGACCCAGTATTGAATTCTAACTAACCCACATGAAAACCACAAATGGCATTCCTTGAACTTTGATGTTTTGAACCACGTTGGCCATGGCTGTCTCATAAAAGTCGACGGGGGATTGGGCGGACTCCAGAAACCGTTTGAACACCATCAAACTGGTTGACCCACTATGTGAAGGTGCTTTTAAGAGTTTATTGTGGCTCCTTGGACTGATGGAAGTCTTTTGGATGAAAGACGAAACGTTTCAACAAAAAGAAACTGTCCAGAGGACCTGACTTTACTTTGGTGGATAAGAAATGGTATTACTTCTATTTACTAAAGCAAAAGTAAATTTATTGTTATACACTTGTTAAATTTGTGCAAAAATCAAAATTTAAAATTTCAAACACACTTTGATTCCCTTTCAACAATCTTGTTTTTAATTCAGCACAGCATCCAGCGCATGATAAAACATGCGCAGCCTAATTCTATATCTTTAGTGATTGTAGCCCTAATTCACGACAGCCCAAATGAGGTTTGCCGGCGAGATTGCCTGTTTTTCAATGTTGCTTTCCTCACTTCAAGAAAGACAATTTAAAATGCAGCCACACAAAACACAGGAGCACAAAGAAAGCACACAGGGTCTGTTGACCCACAATAACACAATAAAGGAAAGAGGAGCCTGAAGGTTCCATTGTCTCCACTCTCCACAGGGCGGCATTGACTGACAGTTCAGCTGTAAGTAAAGCTGACACAGTATCACATCACAGCAAGATTGTTAAGGGGGAAGCGGACATCGCAACTGAAGGACAAAGGACATTTATTGATATGGCCAAGTCCTCTAGTGCAGTAGATGTCCTTCAGTGGAAGTGTCTTGTTGCCTAGATATTAATCACTATTGTCACGAAGCACAGGAAATAAGTACACTCGTTTCCCCAATGGCAGTTTTCTTCCCCTCGTTTCAAACCCACCTGGTCAAATCCAGTTAGTGTGTGTGTGTGTTTTGGGTTTAATGTCGCCAAGACAGATGAAATCTGTCTTGATCTGGAGTGAAATGGCTGTGAGTCATCCTGAATGATTAAAATGCTACTGTGACCAGCTTTCAGTGTCTTGGCTGAAAGACTAAGTGAACTCAACCATATGCATCAAGTAATAAAGTGATGACTGATTGCCTCGATTAACATAGGTTAAACAAATAAACCGTTTAATCACTATTAATGTCAAATTACTGTGATTATCTTGCAAGATAAACAATGCTCTAAGAATGTTAATCTAAAATGAACCAAAATATTTCACTTTAACACTAAATTCTATATTTCCAGGCAAGGCAATCGAACCCCCAGTGTCAGAAAGTGAGTTAATATTTAGCAGGCAGATGACGTTCTATTTTACTCAAGGCTCTCTTTGCCATATTGTAATGTATTTATAACACTGGAACAGTCCATGCCAGACTATATACCTTCCGCAGCATGAATTTCAGCAGCGACTGTTTAAATACTCATCGACAACTGAAACTATATTAATATTTAATAATGTTTTTCATTTGTTAATCATTTTTCTACACAAGTATGTAAAGACTGAGAGGAAAAATCTGTGGTTTCACTTCTGACGCAGGCAGCTGCATTAATTAAAAACAAGAAAAACACAGTCATGAAGGATTCCTTGCCATATTGATTATATATGAGCTGGAAATGTGTCTCTTAGAAACATGTAAAAGCGAAAGAAAAACCCCAAAGCAACTGCCAACATTGCTGGGAATATGGTTGTAGCAGAACAGACTGCTCGAGGGTGTTCCATTTCTGAAACTTATGAAAATCCCTAAAGAGATATGACAAAGCCATAGCACAACTGGAAATCGATGTAGCCGGTGGACACACAAGCCTTAGCACTGATCTTTCATATGTGTTCCTCATCATGAAATAAAAAACGAAATAGATACTCAAATGTATTTGCTGCTGCTCATGCACTGTTAATCTGAAAATGCGGACATGATCCCACTAAAGAAAAAAATCTGTTAATAAATTAATTGGATGTTCTGGTCCTTTTTTTGTAACTTTGTTGAGCAATTGATAAAATATGGAGGAGAAATGCGTCAAATGTAGTGACGTATTGCTCATCAAGCTGCAACCAACAAAATGTTATCTGCCTTTCCGTTCCTTTCCAAGAACGTAAAAGAAACAACGCTGCCTGCAAAAACACCAGAGAATTTAGAAATAAACTGACTGATTTGCCAAATCTGCCTCATAATGGTCCAATATGACAAACTACTTGGAAAATGACTCAACTTTATTTAAAAATGCTTCACTTTAAGATAAAGACGAGCACATGGCACGTGGAACAGGGAGAAAAACTAAATAGGATACATTTCCAGAAGCTCCTTTAGTAGAGAATCACTTACCAGACCCACACATTTCACCTTGTAGCACAGAGCAAGGTTATCTTGAGAAATGCCATTATACACGTGCTCGTTTTGCATTTTACAAAAGATCAATAGTTGAAAAACGGATTCGACTAGAGGTCAATTATTATGGATGCAGACAAGGTCTAATTTATAAAATAGGAAAATTTAACTATGAATTTTAGAATCATGAAGGAGAATAATTAATTATGCTTTTAAAAATAGGGCTGTGCCAAACAATAATTTTGAAAGTTTAAGACTCTGATGATCATGTCTGTTCTTAAAGGGTAAAAATGTAAATCTTTTAGTTTTCTAAAGGCCAAAATAATATTGTGAATTATCTTGTTTAGCACAGTAATGAAATAACATTTTTTTTCATAACTTAAGAGCTGTACAATGCACTAAGATTAATAAGCTGACAAGGTAAAAAGCTCATCAGAGACTACTTCCTCAGGCGGCTGAGGCGAGCTGGACTGGGAAGCTCGGTCCTCGCCTCCTTCTACAGGTGTGCAGTGGAGAGCATCCTGTGCTCCAGCATCAACGTGTGGCATGGAGGCTGCACAGATGCAGAAAGAAAAGCTTTGCAGAGAGTGATGAAGGCTGCACAGAAGTCTGTTGGAGTCAGCTTCCCCACCACCACAGACATTTACACCTCCAGATGCAGGAAGAGGGCCGCCTGCATCATGAAGGACCCCACTCACCCAGCACAAACACTTTTTGCCCTGCTTCCCGTCGGTCTCTGTATGGATTGAAACGTCACTCTTCTTTCGGTGTCAAGTTTTGGTATTGGATGTAACGTGTCACGTGGTTTCAGCATGCAGGCAGGTAAAACACCAGACATATGACAAATAGACTACGTGGTTACACCCAGCGCTGTATAGAGCTGCCCTACAGCTCTATGTCTATGGTGCTGGTTACGCCCACAGATGGGGTTCACGCGTGCAGCGTGTGTGGTGTCGAACGGCCTCAATTTATGAGGAAAGTTGCTCCGTGTTTGTCTTCAAGGGGGACTGCAGCCTCCCCCCCTCCTCTCAGCGTTAAAGTCAGCCTATGAGTGTTAGAGATAAAGGCTCCAGTATACTGCCGCGTAGGTCCGTTCACGCGTGTACGGTACAAGAGGGTTCAGACATGATACTCCAGCGTACACCCCGAGCAGCTGCAGAGCAGCTTCACAGACAAGGGGCATTTACCTTCGGGACAAATTGAGGTTGCCGATAGGTCATTTGCTGACATGCCTACTGGATTGATTGACAGGTCGGAAAAAAGAAAAAAAAAGCGAGCGCTGGCAGCCTCAGCCGCAGCGGTGTTCTGTGTTTATATGTTGTTAATAAAAAGATCAAAAAAAATTTAAAAAGCAGAGAGCGCTGGCTCTACAGCCCACACATCAGACCAGCCCACCAGGAAATCTCCAGACCCTCCCGCAGCCACGCTGGACCTGAGTTTAATTCGCTCGTGACAAATTCCTCCATTTCTCACCATTTCAATCATGGCATCAACGGCGGAGGAAGAGATCACTGCCTCTTGGCAAAAAAACAAAAGAAAAGTCCAGATCAGAGATGAAGAAGGGGAATTTAATACATTGGTGTCGCATACAAAACAGTCCGTCGCTGGGCAGTTTATTATGCGACACCGCGTACGCGTATGCGGTCGTAAAAATTTAGCTTTACACGGACATGCCCTGGGGTACGTGTGTACCTCTGCATATGGATGTACGCGGCAGTATACTGGGGGCTTTAGAGAGCATGAACGGCCTGATTAATTATCTCCATGACCGGACTCCGCTTCATCAAAGAACTCCGAGGACGGAGCTGTGTCTGGGATTTCAGCTGGTAAATTTACGTTTGTTAATGTTACTGCAGCTTAACACGTACATCGCGGTGAGTTAAACTAGGATCCATGTAATGCTAACTTTAAGATATTGGTCTGTAGCTTAATTTTATGGTTATGTAGCTAGCTAAAATCAAAAGCTAACTAAAGATTGACAGTAACAGATAAAGCTTGCAAAAATGTGCTCATCCATCGGATCAGCTGGTTAAACAGTTCACCTAATGGTCACCGTTTGTTTATGTTCTCCTCACAGGAGCCTCTGACCCTGATGTGAGGAGGACAAAGGGAGACAAAAGAAAAGCGAGATGGGGGGGGGGGGGGGGGGGCACTGCCTTTTTCTACAGTGGAGGCTCCATGGTGGAGGTAAGTGAGCTGTAAAGGACATTGTTGACCAGTTAAACTTTCATCTGTCGAACTAGATAATGGTTTGTGAGCAATAATACCACAACCATGTTATTGTTGATGTTTTGTGTTCTCATGTCAATTAGGGTTATGATAAGAGCCCTAAACCTCAGAAAACCACAGAGAAGATTCAGGAAGAGACACAGAGGTACAGATGTCTGCATCAACCCTACCTCAGTGAATCCAGTGACCTGCTGGTGGAATGTGAGGGACACTATGCCAGTGCTATCAAACTGGAAACCAGGTATCTGTGTGTGCAACAAGCATCATCCACACCCTCAGAGTAAACACTTCCTACTACTGGAGACACCATCAGCCAGGAGCGGGCTTGTTTGTGTCTAGAGAAAGCAGACATGTTGATTTTTCTGAAGAAAAACTGTTAAGTGAAAAGGTCCTCAGTGTGTATCAGTGAGCATTATACACTGACGTGTAACTGGTTTGAAACTGGTCTTTTGACTTGAAATTATTTGTTTATTTTCATGTAAGAAAACTGCTTGGAATGGAAAAATACCAAAGTAAAAAAATAAAACTCACGATTTGTACTGTAATGTGTAACGTAAATTTCTTGTTGTTAGAATTAATATTAATTACAAAATCGGTACCGAAGAAATAACCATCCAGGAACCGACACCGAAGTGAAGGTACCGAAACCAGTACTGATACCGATTTTTTTAGAAAGGTACTGAGCCCTAGATCCTTATAAACCATTTCTTTTTATACTTTATATTTTTGCTATTTTTGGGTGTAACTGGGACCTTGAGTACACAATTTTATTCCACCTCATGTACCGCATGTGATGCGAATGACAATAAAGACAAAGCACAAATTCTGAAAAGCGCAGTGAGCAAAGTTTAAGAGCTACAGCTCAAATAAACAGCTGCCACGTCAGTAATGACCAAAGATGGAGACTGCATTGAGAAGAAGCATGAATTTATTAACTAACGAGTTTGTAAAATTAACATTTTTCTCCAGTTACTGCATTGTAGATAGAGTGCAATAAGAGGAGTTCAATTAATCATTTTTACTTATTATTACTGGTGGTGTAATTTCACGACTCAAGAAACACCACGCACACACAAATAAAATCAACTTGTTAACATTTCTCCTACTCTTTTCCTGCGTTGTCTAATTTGATGAGATTAATATCTGGATTTTCTACACTTTAGTTACATCCTCTCATGGTGCGTTTCTCTCACACAGTAGCTGCCAGCATTTTTAGAACCTCCATACATGACCAAACAAACACTTTCAAATGAAGGCAAAATCAAAGATACAAGTATCTTTGGGGAGAGTAATCAGATAAGCCATAAATTCTGAAAATAAAACATGCAGTTGCATATGTTTACTCAAGCTTACCTTCTTTGCACAGGGGAAATCACAAAGGCTTTTCCAAACCTGCATTTTCCATCAGTACAGACACAGAAACGTTTGCAACAGAGCTAAAACATACCAGTAAAATACTGCTCTAAAAGCTCTAACCTTAAATCATTCCTTAATGTGTTTGTAAAAGTTAATTAACTTTCTAGGGTGTCTTTGGTGCCCTTAACCCATTAGGACCTGAAGCTTCCTTTTCATATCTGTGCAGAAGCAAGATGGACTAATGCTGCATTCAAGTTACAACGATGGTGCTTTGACTTGCATTTAAATTGTAATAAAAGCGCCATGCCTTTAACATAATTATTTTAGGCTGTGCTGTGACATAAACAAACGTTAGGCTGTTTGTAACTTGATATTCTGAAGGAAGCTGTGGAATAATAATGAGCATCTCATTTCACAAGCTGTTTCAGCCAAATGAAGCACATTTTTCACAGCTGATCAGTTTGAGGTAAACATGCTGGGGTGTTTTTTTCCCCAAACCACAATGGTGATCACTGCTTAACATTGTGATAAGGGGTTGTGTACAAAGTTTTCCAAAAATCAGGCAGCTGTGCAATAAAGTCTACTCTCTTTGGAATTTATTTAAAAGATTACTACTCAAACAATAGTTACTGGCAAGGAACTAAGGTTGCACAATATATCAAAAGCTTATCGCAATACCAATATAATTATATAATAATAACATCACAAAATATTATATTTTATATTACATCTAATTAAAGTGCATTCCAGTAGCATAACTGGTCTGTCAGATTGACCCATCACTATCCTTGTTGTCCACACCCAATATAACTCATAGCAGCTGAAATGCTAAACGATAGAGTGTGCTGTTAGCATCACGATGGCAGAAGAAAAGGAGTGGGGATAATGTGGGTTTATCACAACCGATATCATTAATCACATATTAAACAATAATATCCCAATTGCATGTTTTGCTAATATCATGCAGCCCTGTTGGTAACAGTAATGCATTTTTTGTGCTGCAGTTTAACTCTTTTAATTTGAAATACAAACAATCTGCTAATTAAATCTGAAAGCAGTGAGGGACGGATGAGCACCACCAGTAAAAAGGATCAACAGCAAATTATGTACACACCAGCAAAAAGTGATTACAGTTGCAATGTTTACCCGTTGGACCATTTAGAGGGTGGCACAAGCAGCTGGTGAGGAGACGACAGATAACAGGAAGCCGAGCCCATTTATGATTGAGACCGAGCGTAAGTAAGTGAGGCTATTTTAAAACCACAAGTGCTCCTTTTGAGAGGTTTGTCAGCACAATACACATTGAGCTAATTGTCCAGAGAAGATCTAGAGAACCTTGATGATAATGATACTGTTGCCTACATCAGTGATACACAAGACAGCTGGTATCCTGCTGGCACAGCAGTGCATCAGAATGTCATTTATTAATTAATAAAATGTTTGCCCACAAATGTTCTACTTGTATCTAGGCCTGTCCTAATTAACAATTAATCATGTAATCACAATAATTTGATATGATCATGGTTGCATGAATGCCATAATCATATTTATTCACTTGTTAAAAACAACTACGTAAAACTAATTTTGAAAAGTCATATGTCCACATGGTTTTCTACTATTTAATGGTGATAACTGGCACAAAAATTGGCTCTGTTTTATGGGAAGATTATACACCTGTCCCATGTTGCTGATTAGGCATATGTGCTTGTAACATTTTAGTAGTGGTAATAAAAAAAGAAAAACATACAATTATAACCCAACAGTGGTAATAATCTGAAAAATAATTAAATAAATTTACATGATTTTCTTTAGAACAATTTGACTTTACTACTGAAACGATCCTCATATTCATCCATTGACGTCCTATGCTTCAAATGAGTCCCCAGCAATATAAAAGGCCATTAGCCAGCGTTGTTCTTTTTTTTTTTTTTGTGCATTGCTGTATTATCATTAAGTGCTCTAATTAGAAAGATCATCAATGCTTTTAATGACTGCAACAGAGCTGCAAGTTCAACCACACAGCTCAAAAACAAAAACAGTCGCTTGCCTGTAATACTGCTTTCCAGCACAGCAAAAGTGTAAAGAGGCGTAAAAATAAATATTTAACATAAAACCAGCCAAGTGTAATATTATATTTACGGTAAATGAAGTGCACACGATTTTTATAAAAACCACTTTGCCTTTTGTCTTTATTTTAGATTCAGTAACAGAACCCGGGACAGAGCCTGTAAGATTCAAGTCACTCGACCTGAACTGACTGAAAGCATTAGATGACAGAGTACAACTAGATTTGTCCTCAACCACCTTCCAGCTGGTCAGCTGCTGGTCAAGCCTGTATTGCCTTTCTGATGTGTGCAAGAGGTCTGGTGAGACGAGCCATATGAGAAAACCTCAGCTCTCAGGGCCTTGTAAAGCTACCAGTCAATAAAGCTGCAAACTGAGGACATGAGGACGTGGAAGCTTGAAACTAGGGGGATTTTGGAGTGGTGGAGGGTGGGGGGAGTGACTCAGAGAGGAACCATTCTACTATGTTACATCACTATATTGCTGCTGCTCAGCTATAGAGGATGATTTGTGCCACAGGAGTAAATGCATTGAATATTACACTAATGCATTAGATAAACAGAACACTGGCAGCCTCATGTTAAGCTTTACAACACAGTGGCTCCAGTTCAATTTGCAAACTGACATACTATATGGCTTTTGTTATGCACTGCATCTCATAAAATGTTTGAAAACTCTTTAAAAAGGGGCATGCACTTTCAAATCAACTACTGAAAGCTAAATAGTGAACCGTCTTAGCACTAATACCAGTAAAGCCAGTTGGTAAATCAAAGTCTTGTAATTTAGGAGATGTAAGGTGTCTTTTCAGTCAGCACACAAGTTCAGAGCAGTTCTCTTCATGATAAGGTATTCCTATTATAAACAATACTGCTGCATCAATGTGTCATCTTTTGAAGCTGCTGGTAGTCATCACACCTACATCTTTTGTGGGGCTGTGTTAATTGGAAATATGAATCAAATGCAACAATTTTCAAATGATATAAATATTGCATTTATCCAAAAAGACAACATTTCACATTAAATTTAGGAAAGTACAGTAAAAAGTTTTTTTTTTTTTAATAATATGCTTGTTTTACTCTGAATACAGCAGCACATTAGAAAAATGCAACAAAGCCATGAAACTAAAAAAAAAGATGAGATGCAAAAATTCAATAGAACAACTAATTATATCTACAGTCAAGAGTTTTGTAACACAATTCAGTATTAATAAAAGAACATCACAAAGAAGCTAGTATATACAGGTGCATCTCAAAAAAGTAGAATATCATGAAAAAGGTTTTTTTTTTGTCAGTCACTTTAGAAAGTGAAACTCGTATAGCTAACAAGGTTAAGTCAGGTCCTCTGGATGGATTCTTCTTGTTGAAACGTTTAATTTTTAACGGTCTTTTGGATAAAATACTAAACATTTCAACAAGAAGAATCTGTCCAGATTTATCTACCTGGATTATTGAGCATGCATCAGGAAACAGATATCATTCATTCATTACACACAAGAGTAAAATACAGTAGTCCCTCACTACTTGGCAGTTAGACTTTTGCAGACATGTTCTTTTGCGGTTTTTCAAAGTACAATACTGTAAGATTGTACACAACAAAAAAAGAAAAAAAAAACTGCTGCCATTTCGTAGTTTTATTTCAATAAGCCAAAAGCCCCCCAATATACTCCCGCGTACGTATGTCCGAGGAGGTACGCGCGTACCTCTGCAGGGCATGTCCGCGCAAAGCTCAATTTGTATGACAGCGTACGCGGTGTAGCACAATAACCAGCCCGGCGATGGACTGTTTTGTACACAACACCAATGTATTAAAATCCTTTTTTTCATCACTGCTTTGGCCTTTTCTTTTTTTTTTTTTTTTTTGCCAAGAGGCAAGTGATCTCTTCCTTCTCCGTTGATGCCATGACTGAAATGGTGAGAAATGAAGGAATTTGTCACGAGCAAATTAAAATCAGGTCCTGCATGGCTGCAGGAGGGTCTGGAGATTTCCTGGTGGGCTGGTCTGATGTGTGGGCTGCAGGGCCAGCGCTCCCTGTTTTTTTTTTTTTGTTTGTTTGTTTTACTTTTTATTAACATATATACACAAAACACTGCTGCGGCTGGGGCTGCCTGCCAGCTCTCGTTTTTTTTTGTTTTTTTTCCGACTCGTCAATCAATCTAGTAGGCGTGTCAGCAAATGGCCAATCGGCGACCTCAATTTATCCCGAAGGTAAACGCACCTTGTCTGTGGAGCTGCTCTGCAGCCGCTCAGGGTGAACGCTCGAGCATGAAGGCTCAACCCACTGTGCACAGTGCGCACAGTTTCCGCGTGGCTGATAGGACGTGGGAGTATACTGGAGCCTTTAACTGTATTGACAGTCTAAAGGACTACATTACCCAGAAAGCAACAGTGCACTACCCAGAAGACAAAGTTGCATTCTGCTGGAGGGAAAGTTTTGATCTGAGCAGAAAAAAGTAAATTCCTTACAGTATTCATAGTGACTTCTGCGCTCAGTGGATGCAAAGAGCCAATCAGAACCGGACCAGAACCGAACCAAGGCTGGGTACCGGTAGGTCTGCTGAACCAGAACCAAGCCGGACCAGAACCGAACTGCTGTGTTCTGCAGAGCAGACATAAAAGGCATTACTACTCATTCAACTTAAAATTTTAATACGAGCGAATAAGCATTATCAAGTTATCTTGATTAACAAACTCTTGCTAAATAAACTTTTGCTTTAGTTTAGTTGATTTAAACTTATTAGTTGACTGAACTGTCTTGGTTTGTTGTTTAAACTCAGAAATCTGTCATTTCTACTTTGTGGATTTTCACTTATTGAAGAGGGGGTGGGAACTTAACCCCCATGATAAACGAGGGACTACTGTAATTCAAGCCTTTATTTCTTGTAATTTTGAAGATTATCTTTTACAAATGGGATTAACGGGATTAACCTGCATAAATAAAGGTTGAATGAAAAAATAATAACAATGAAAAACCAAAATGCAGTGTCTCAGAAAATTAGATATTGTGAAGAGGTTCAGTATTATCAACTCCTGGAGTCACACCCTAATCGGCTCATTCACTTCTAGACATGAGCTACAAAATTTCTCATTCCTCAAGTTCAGCCACTCCGAAACCAGAGACGATGTCAGAAGCGTCTTACCTGGCTGAGAAGAAAAAGAACTGGACTGTTGCTCAGTGGTCCAATGTCGTCTTTTTAGATGAAATTAAATTCTGCATGTCATTTAGAAATCAAGGTCCCAGAATCTGGAGGAAGAGAGGAGAGGAACGGAATCCACGTTGCTTCAAGTCCAGAGTGAAGTTTCCACAATCAGTGATGGTTTGGGTCCATGTCTTCTGCTGGTGTTAGTCCACTGTGTTTTCTGAAGTCCACAGTCAACGCAGCATCTACCAGGACATTTTAGAGACGTGAAGCTTCCTTCTACTGATGAGCTTTATGGAGATGCTGATTTAATTTTCCAGCAGGACTTGTCTCCTGCCAATACTGACAAAAGTACCAACAGCTGGATGAGGAATACTCTAATTTTCTGAGACACTGAATTTTGTTTTTTCATTATCTGTAAGCCATTATCATCAAAATTACAAGAAATAAAGTCTTGAATCTATTTGATATACGAGTTTAACTTTCTGAAATGAATTAAAAACTTTTTTTTTCATGATATTCCAATTTCTTGAAATGTGCCTGTAATAAAGACTAGAAAGTTTTCTGTATTTAAAGAACAAGGTCAAAAATATTAATGGAGTGGCTGTGATCTTTGTCCCGTCAAGCAGAACTACACCTCAAACAATTAATAAGAGGAAGTCACTGCCTCTGAAGAGTACTGTTAGTTTGAGTCAGCAAGCAAGTCAAAGTTTTACCAGGGTACCTTTTGTTGGCGTAATTTAAGTATTAGGTGTAAGAAACTTATATTTATACAAGATGAACCATCTCCTAATAGTAATACATCTTAAATATTAAATTTAATCAGTAAATGTTTTTTTTTCAAGCAAAACAGTAGATAAAAATATTCAGAGTCATCATACTATATAAAATAATTATGTTTAGCACATTAGACACTCAAAGATTATATTATGTGGATTACTAATGTGTTGTTTTTTGCTTTTAAAATTTGATTCCCCAAGTAATTTTTGGGCTACCCAAAATAATGATTTGTATTTCTTTATAGATTTAAATGTCGGTT
This sequence comes from Nematolebias whitei, assembly GCF_014905685.2. NCBI lineage: Eukaryota > Metazoa > Chordata > Actinopteri > Cyprinodontiformes > Rivulidae > Nematolebias > Nematolebias whitei. The sequence continues at coordinate 28,732,589 of NC_056504.1, forward strand.
AATAGAAAAACTGCACGAAACATTTCAACTTTAAAAAACTGATTTCACTTGCATGGGTAGTATACATTTTTCATATGGAGAAATTCCATTATTTATATTATACAGTACAGACACAAATTTCCTGATTTAAAAAAAAAAGTACTAGTATTTTCTGGAGTTTTCATAAAGCAGTCTCAGTGTTTGAATGTCACTATCTGTATGACATAACACCATGAAAACCTACAAAAAATTTACACATGACTCATTTTAACACTGAAGGCATGACCACAGCATACATGTGTCTGTGGGGAATTCATATCAGAATACTGCGGGTGAAATTTTAAATCAAGTTTATCTTTTTGTCAGGTTTTTTGGGGGGTAAATGAACAACAGTCGGCATCATGGTGGAAATGTCCATGTTTTATATATCAAACTGCAAGTGAAAAGCCCTCTGGTAGTTTAAGCTATTTTTAGAAAAAGTTTAGATTTATTATTTATCTTAGTTATCCAGACTTATGCTAAAAGCAAATTTCACATATTGCCATACTTATTAGAACTACATAGAAATCTGGTACTTGAGCATTTCTTTGCTCGTTTTCCATTTTTGCAACATTTACTCTAATATTTTTTTGCAAATCATCTAATTTAATTCCTTGGTCTTTATCTCAAGGTCTTAGTGCACAGGCTGTACTCACTATTAATATAGCCTAATAAATAAAGCCAGTGTCTCACTGGACTGCGACTGCTAGTTGGTGAACTGCATTTACAAGTATCCTGATGCATGCTCAATAATCCAGGTAGAAAAATCCAATGAATGTCCAGAGGACCAGATTGAACTTTTTGGATGCATTTACAAGTAGTCTTCAAAATGAGTCATAAGGTTCACAGGGGTTCTCGGTTTCTTAATGTGAGCTGCAGAGGCTTGCAATCTTGTTGCTTAGATTTTGAACATGTTTAAAGGTTTTGTGGGACATCAAAGCCATCTTATCACCAGCAAACTGGTTGGTCCACTATGTGGGTGTGCTGCTTGTGGGACTCAGTTTGTTTGTGGCTCTTCAGATCGATGAAGTCCATTGGATGACAGATCGATGAAGTCCATTGGATGAAGGACGAAACGTCTCAACAAAAAAAAAAAGAAACTGTCCAGATGACCTGACTGAACTTTGTTGGAGTTTGTGGGACACATTTTCTCTCAAAGTAATCACAGAATTCTTGGAGGTATGTCAAATTAATCTAGAAGCTATCTAAATGTCACGAGTGGCTCCATCCAAAGAGGACTTGAGTTTTATTTTGACATATGAACATGAAACGTACAATTACAAAAATCATGTCAATGATAAATAATTATTATTGAAAACATGGTCCAAATCTATGTCTTCATTTCAAGTGTACTCCAAAAGATTAAATCATAAATATGGGGATGACTGCCATGAGGGATACAAAGCTGGCCAAGGCACTTATGATGTGGGGAAAGCAGAGTTAGAATGTAGTTTATGGTAAGGCACACACACACACAAATACAGGTGAATTTTTAAAAACTCAGTTTAAATGCAACTCCATAACTCACTGTTCCCTTGGTCAAACATGTAAATAATTCATCAAAACTGCAACCAAAAATTTGCCAATTTTCACACTTTCCTGTCTCCATCTGTTGCAGCCCAGTGAGACACTACTTTAACCACTGAAAAATGCAGTCGTCTTTGATCAATTACACTAGCTGTTCTGATCATTTGCATCCACAGCTGCAAAGAACTAAAAAAAAAATAACTGAATTAACCTAACTAGACTCAGCAGAACCAGGATATAAGATTCCATTAGATCTTCTAAGGAAAGACTGGGCCATAGAAAGCATTATTCCAATGGGGAATAACCCAGAGCAATGTTAGTAACCTAATTCAGTGATCAATATAACTATTTTCCATGTATACCTTACAAGGAGACTGGTGACAGCTGACTGGAGAACAAGTAAAATTTTTGCATGTTTAACTGCATCACTATGACTTGAAACAAGCACACAAAAGCGGGGCCGAGATGGTGTAGCGGTAGGGCAGCCAACTCTGTACCAGAAAGTTGCAGTTCGACTCCCCGCCATGCCCACATGCCGTAGCATCCTTGAGCAAGGCACCCAATCCCCAATCGCTCCCCAGGCACCTGCATATCTGCCCACTGCTCCACCTGGGTGTATCTCAGGTGTGATGCCACCTGGGTGTATCTCAGGTGTGATGCTACCTGGGTGTAGCTCAGGTGTGATGCCACCTGGGTGTATCTCAGGTGTGATGCTACCTGGGTGTATCTCAGGTGTGATGCTACCTGGGTGTATCTCAGGTGTGATGCTACCTGGGTGTATCTCAGGTAGGAATGTGCAATATGGCATAAAATTCATATCACGATATGTATTGTAAAGGGTGGCGATAACGATATATATTGCAATATGTTTTTGATATAAAACTTGCTTAAAAAAAAAAGCATAGGGTGTCCTTTCGCCATCATATATTTTGAATAAAGAAAATTCCACTACTAGGTCCAGAGTTTTTAAATAATAAACAAATCAAGTATTAGGCTTCTTTCTTTTAAAAGGGAGTTTTTCGTTTCCACTGTTGCCACTGTGCTTGCTCAGGATGGGAGACTGCAACGAAGCCAAGATTCAACTTTGCTGCTTCCTTAGATAGAGAACTTTACTAATTGGCTTTTATGTGAATGTTCCTGTAAAGTGCCCTGAAACAACTTGTTGTGATTTGGCGCTATATAAATAAACTGAATTGAATAAACTGAATTGTAGTGCAAAATAGTGCAAAATATATCAAATGTAGTTTTAGCCATATGTTTTAAACAAAATAATATATTGTTAACTCTTAACAGTTTCCAGTCTTACTTAAGAAATGAACAGCAACAGAGCAGCATTTTACACTGAAACACTTCACCCTCCAACCCTCTAGTGGGCACCTCCTTCCGCTTTAATGGAGAGCTGACACAAAATGACTGTGGTTTGACCAGAGGTTCTCGCAGTCAAATCACACAACGCAGCGTTCTTATCACAGATCAGAGAGCAGGTTTCTCTAAAGATGACCAACGCTTACTTTAACTTTCGATGGAGAAAAAAAAAAACAATTTTAAAAACTTTAGACGGAACTCAGCGTTTTGCGCATGCGTCAGAATACGGCAACACTACGGCAAGCCGTGCGTAGTTAGCTTTTAGCTTTGCTACTTAGCTCTCAAAGAAAAGACTAACGCCACTTGTGCACAGTTTTCAACAAAAAAAAGTAACAAATCTGACAGCTCTGATTTTACACTTGAACACCACTTATGCACAGTTTAACAAAAAAAAAAAGTAACGATTAAACTGAAAACTCTGATTTTACTTCAGACACAGCATTACTGCGGTTAGCCGGTAGAAGACAGATCTCTATCGTAGACTAAATTTCTATCGTTTCTACCATGTACCGTATATATCGCGCATTCCTAATCTCAGGTGTGATGAGTTAAATGCAGAGAACTAATTTTGTCATTGTATGGGAGCTTACAATGATGACAACACATAGCGCTTATAATTATAAAGTGGCTGAAAATGATTTAATGGTGGCAATGTCCACTGAAGAGCTGTTTAGTAAGTAAGTGCTACTGTATGTTATCATTGTATGTTGCCATACAATGATGATCCCATACAATGACGAAATTGGTTCTCTGCATTTTACTCATCACACCTGAGATGCACCCAGGTGGAGCAGTGGGCAGCTATGTCAAAGTCTAATTCAAAGTTTCTTTATTTGTCATACGCGCCACATGTGGTTCATGTGGTGGAACAAAATTGTGTAAGCACCTGGGGAGCAGTTAGGGATTGGTTGTCTTGTTCAGAGGCACGACGACATGTGGGCATGGCGGGGAGTCGAACCACGACTTTCTGGTCCTAAGTCAGCTGCTCCACCTCTACACCATCTCGGTCCCTTGTTTAGGATCGAGGAGTTCAACAATTGTGATATATTGACAACCTCATTGGCTGACTTGCAACAAATGCTGGTTTAAAAATTAGTTGCCATCCCACACCAGTGGGTGACCAAGTTGGTGAGGAAGATAGGGAGATGATGACTGATTGTTGTGGCTGTATATGGTTATTCCACATGCTATCGAGCCCCCATTTGTTAACTAAATAAATTGAAATAGCTTTTCTCTTATTTCATCCAACTAGATAAACAACACCAAACAAGTCAATCGCATAATAAGCTGTTTGGCTATGTGAGACTATTTAATGGTAAATTAGCAAATTTTCCAGCAGTATTAAGAAGCACGGTTGCACCAAAGAAATAGACAAACACAAATTGTCTTGCCAACAAAGTTCAGTCAGGTCATCTGGGTGGCCTCTTTTTGTTGTTGTTGAGACGTTTCATCTTTCATCCAAAGGACTTCATCAGTCCAAGGAGCCACAACAATCTCAGTCCCACAAGCAGCACACTCATAGTGGACTAACCAGTTTGCTGATGATAATAAGATGGATGGATGAAGGACGAAACATCTCAACAACAACAACAAAAAACAAAGAGGCTGTCCAGATGACCTGACTGAACTATGTTGGATTTTTTTTACCTAGATTATTGAGCATGAACTTAGGTGACAAACTGTCTTACTTTTTACAAGTTTGTACCTCACTAATCAGTCTTTCATGGGACACAGTCCTGTGGAACAATATTAAGTCCAAAAAATGAGCAGCATCCACGCTCCAGTGGCACCAATCGTCTTCCATACAATCCCACATCCCATCTCCGAGCCACAGCTGTGACTGTCCTCCTCTACCTGCACACATGACGGTAAACACACCTCCGCTCGAACCGGACACAACGACCATGGGTCAGCCACGAAACGTGGGACACCTCACGTCACGGCAACAAAACTGAAAGGGACAGAGCTGAGAGTAAATCCTAGCGGGGGGGTTGGTGGGGTGGGTATAAAGTCCACGAACGCCTTAAGCAAAGCACTTCCTTTGACGGACGAATTGGTGTTTGTTGGGAGTCAGAAGAGGAAAAGGTCAACGAGAAGACAGTTCAATATCCTTAGACGTTGACGCAGGGGAAGGAGAAAGGGGGAAAAAAAAAGGGGGGGGGGGGGGGGGATAGCTTGCGCCACATAGTCCAGCTGCATAATCAATAACATGCACTCAAATCACGGAGGCTAAACGTGTCCGCGTGAACACAACACTATTATGTCGGCTCGGCCCAGCAACCGCTAGGAATTCAACAAAGCGTCACCTCTGGGGAGTGGGGAAGAGAGGAAAAAATCCAGTTTCGTCAAACTCTTGCAAATGCAGCACAAAGAAAAAAGACAAGCGACTATCGCGTAACGATTAGAAGAAGTACTCACCAGGCTGACAGTCTTTGTGTTTGGGCAAGGTTAAAAACACGAGGGGTAAAATCCACCAGCAACTCGGTTCCTGTATTCTCCGCATGTTAGACCACTCATCGAGAGAGAGCAACAAGAAGGCAACGGGTGATTTAAGTTGGTCTTTTTTTTTTTTTTCTTCTTATTCTTCTTCCCTCTTCAAAAGAACCGCACGCGGGCGCGCGCGCACACCGAAGCTGAGGCGAAGTTGGCACCGCGGCGCATCAAAGTAAACGGTTGACGGTCACAGGATGCAGTCGGAGCCTTTCAAAAAGACACATTCACGCGCCCCAGGTCCGAGCACGGGCTGCCTTTAGCTTCGAGGAACGACGAGGCGGCGAGCACGGTGCACGATTCAGAAGCTGCGGTCGGACTCGTCCGTGTCTGCAGCAGCGGGCTTCCACATAGCGACATTCCCGAAGTGAACGAGGAAGAGGAGGAAGAAGGGGGGGGGGAGGTCAATCGGCAATCAATCGCTGTCTTTAACTACAGGAGGATAAAAAAGGGGGAAAGTGGTCGACTATTATTGATTATGCGCGGTCATTATGAAGTGATTATCCGCGGCGTCAGCGAGGTTGAAGGAGAAAAGTGGTGCTGGGAAACGTCCCATTCTTCTCATCCAGGAAGTAGTCTGTAGCGGTCAGGCGTGCGCGGATCGGATGTGCTGCTGCTGCTGCTCTGCTCCCATCCTACCGGACGGGCTGCGCGTCAGAGAGGGGAGCCCGCCTGAAGCCCGCCCGCCTGCCTGTCTGCGCGGGGCGGGAGCAGCGGAGGCGGGTCCTGGATCAGCTGAATGCAAAACGACGCGCAGACCCAGAGGTGGCTTTCTCTACAGCTCCAAAAACAAAAAAACAGTGGCTCGTGGGAGATTGCAAGGTCACCGTCTTCTGCGTTGACTGGGCTTGACTTTAAGCTCTAATAAAGAGATGGGAGGCAAATATGCTAAACCCAATCATTCCTGCCCCCATCCTGTCATTTGTTGCTTCCTCCAGCTCCCATTATTAAAATGACCCCTCCGTGGCCACACGCGATGCCCCTTTGCCTCCTGCTGGCTGAATTGTGAATGCAATACTTCAGGAGTAATCATCACCTGGAATAGGCCATCATCGTGTGCGAGCCCGGGCCGATTGGAGAGTTCTGCATCTATTGGTGATACTCCCTCAGGTAAATGTGGAGTCGGTGGTGTTCTTGCAGAACTGTCCAGCTGGACATTTAATTTGAGGAATCTGATTAAATTTCTCATTTAATTACCTAGTTCTCTACAGGGCCATTGAGGACAGTCACAAGGGCCCTTTGCTTTTAATGTGGGCCATCTGCTTCCTCTCCAAAATGCCTACCTTTTTCAAAGCCCTGCGCAGCCTCATGGGCATCCCTGGCGTGATTCTCCAGCCTACACTAACTCCACACGCACAGCAGAATAAATAAATAAATAAAACTCCCACAGTGGTTAACAATGGCCCTGATTGTTTTCTCACACATCATGTGCAATTAACCCGAACCGAAGTTTAGCAATACTTCTCCGATTTGTTTGGCATCTTGTTCTGGCAGATGCCACAGAGCGAGGGGTAGATCTTTGATTTATCAGGCGGACTCCAAAAGTGTTTGTGCAGTGGACCCAGAACACTGACCCTTTGTGTAGCTGTAAATCTCCCCAGACCAATAGATCATCACAGAACACTGCAAACAGCCTGAGCTCAAAAGCTCCATTTCTCAGGCATCTAAACCATAAGATCTGATAAAAATTTGACATTTGAATAAATGTTTGAACCTTTTTTATTCTGGTTATTTTTATTATTTTTTTTTTTTTTTTTTTTTTTTTTTTTTTTTTTTTTTGTCTAAGATATAAGAAAAATATTAAATGGGTACAGAGGAGGATAATACAACTCAGCCCTAACTTCATGGTCAGAACATTACCTTCAGCATTCATTCACTGTCTGGTTTTTTTTTTATTATTTTTTTTTATTATTATTATTATTTCTTTCCATGTTCTGGGAATGAAGCTGTGACAAAAAGATTGAAATTAAAAGGCAATAAAATCAAAGGACCACAGATAGCAGTTATTTAAGCAATCCATTTCAAGGTTCCTTCACTGCCAAAGTTGAGATGTGCATAGTGTTTTGGTCAAAGTTTGTGTTATTGTGAAGAGCTAAATGTTCAAGGTTCTTTATTTGTCATACGCACCACATGTGGTACATGTGGTGGAACAGATTATGTACACAGGGTCTCAGTTACATCCAACAAAAGTATAAAATGTAAAAAACAGTAGTAAGATCTAAGATATGAACTATGTGTAGACGATGTACCAACATTGTCTACACATGTACCAATGTGTTGCTTCCAAGATGGCCACGCTCAGCCGAGTCACAGCTTCACAGGCTCCCGGTGAACTCAATCTTTTTTTGTTCCTGTTGTTTTTGTTTTAATGTTTGCGCCTACAATGCACATCCACAGTACGGGTATGACCGCGACACACTTGTGGAGTTCTCTGTGTCGCTGCCTTGCCATCGTGCCATCGTGGTTCAGTCCTTCCAGGCTCAGGCCTGTCATGGCGGCTGTCTCCATACACGGACCACATTCTATAGACCCTTTCGGTTCTGCGGGAAAACCTGGATGTTCTCCATCTGCCAGACTCGGTTCTGGAAGGCTGTCTGGGAGGGCAGCTGCTGCGGTCATTGTTACCATCGGGCTGCTGACAGGACCTGCTAATTAGACCTGCTAATGCTGCTAACCAGATCCTCCGTATGCCTGATCGGACCGAACTATGCGGACCCCGCTTGGCTCCGAGGGGGAACCTCGGATGTTCTCTGTCTGCTGGACCTGGTTCTGGAGGACAGTCTGGGAGGCAGCTGCTGCGGTCCTTATCATCATGCAGCTGAAGGGACCTGCTAACAAGACCTGCTAACAAGACCTGCTAACGATGCTAACAACACCATGCCGCTAACAGTACCATGGTGCCAACGAGACCATGCTGCTAAGAGAAACCTCATTGCTAACCAAACCTCACAGCTAACAGTATCATGGTGCTAACTGGACCATGTTGCAAAGATAACTTCACTGTCATCAGAACCAGTCTGCCCATAGGACCATGCTGCTGTAGATTTATTTCTTTTCCACTTTTGTTGCCTTGTTTCTGTATTTTTGTTGCATACGATGAATACATTCTAGTTTATGTTAGTTTAGTTTTTGTTAGTGCTCGCATTATACATGTAAATTATAGCCAAACAGAACCGATGAGAATCGTGCTGCTGTTGTTAGGTGTATTGTTTTGCACTATTAATGACTGGCCTATATCTTAGATCTTTTAGCGTACCGTTTGGCGTTCGTTTAGCGTATATCTTGGTGTATATCTCAGATCCTTATTTACTGTTTCTTTTTTCCCTTTATAGTTTTGCTATTGGTTGATGTAACTGAGACCCTGTGTACATAATTTAATTTCACTACATGTACCACATGTGATGCAAATGACAAATAAAGAAACTCTGACTTTGACAGATGTACCAACCTTAAATTCAATTCACTTCAGTTTATATAGCGCCAAGTCACAACAGAAGTCGTCTCAGGGCACTGAACAGAAATATTCATATATAAAAATAAGTTAACAGGAACATTCATATTTAAAAATAATAATTTAACATTATTTTTCTGAAGAGCAGACTACTTTGAGTTTAACTTCATCGCAGAATTTTCATCATGAGCAAGCATGAAGGTGACTGGAAAGGAAAAACTCCCTCATGAGGAAGAAACCTTTAGCAGAACCAGACTCAGGCCATCTGCTTCGACGGGCTGGGTTTGCGAGGAACAGATACACAATGGCAGGTCAAGAATCACATGTTAAGATAGAAATAGTATCAAATGAAAACTATTCAATTTTAACAGTTCATTTAAGGAAATTAGGCTAATTTGTCCTCTAGTAGTCTAAGCTTAAGAAAGCATGACAAGCCAACCCTAATTATAGGATTTATCAAAAAGAAAAGTCTTAAGCCCAGTCTTAAAACTGGACAATGTTTCGGTCTTACAGTCAGAAACTGGAAGTTGGTTCCACAAGAGAGGAGCATGATAACTGAAAGATCTTCCTCCCATTCTGCTTTTGGAAACTCTAGGAACCATAAGATAACCTGCAATCTGAGAGCGAAGTGCTCTGTTGGGAAAATATGGAACAATAAGATCTGTAATATAAGATGGAGCTAGGTTGTTGAGAGCTTTGTAGATTAGAAGTAATATTTTCAATTCAATTCTGAATTTGACAGGGAGTCATTGGAGAGAAGCTAAAACTGGAGAGATATGATCTCTCCTACTAACTCCAGTTAAGACTCTGGCAGCAGCATTTTAGATTAACTGAAGACTTTTTAAAGAAGTATTTGGACACCCAGATAATAAACCATTGCAATAGTCCAGTCTAGATGAGACAAATGCATGAACCAGCTTTTAAAGTGAACATATGTAATATGTAAAATTAGGAAATTATTTTTGTGCATAATATTTAAAATTAAAAAGCAGCTCTTGGGTAAAGATTTGAGCACCTAAATTCATTCATCCATCCATTATCTTTTACTCCCTTCTTCCTTTTCGGGTCACGGGGGTGCCCATATCCAGCAGTCACTGTGCAAAAGGCGGCGTACACCCTGGTTGCAAGTCCATCACAGTACCTAAATTCAATTCAGTTTATTTATGTAATGCTAATTTAAAAAAAAAAAAAAAAGGGCACTGTACAAAACCATTTACATGCAGGCTGGTTAGTTATCTATCTAAGGAAACCAGCAAATTGGGTTAACTCATCACTTTGTTTCAATCTCCCATCCTGAACAGCATGTTGGTGACAGTGGAAAGAAATTACTCCTTTTAAACAGGAAGAAAACACTGGCTGAACTGGGCTCAGGATGGGCAAACATCTGTTTCAACTGTCTGACGTTAGAGAGGACAGGAAGGAGATGCAGACAGAAAATATTTGGTGCAGGTGTAGCTTTTATGGGAATAAAACATTTCAATTCAATTCAAAAATACTTTATTAATCCCAAAGGGAAATTATTTGTTGTTGTAATTTGGTATCCTCATTTCATTAAAAGATGTTATAGATACTGATGGCTGTAGACAGGAAGGATCTCTTGTGAAGGTCCATCCCACAGTGGATCCTAAGAAACTGGCTGCAGATGCCGTCTGATCCATCCACCCAGACTCGACTGGCCTCTCGGTTCCCCCGGGCTTTAGGACCGCCCGAATGCCGGGCAGAACTCCTCCCAGAGCGATGGCCACTCCTCACAGCAGTCTGCCGAGCTCCTTGTCGCTGCGGACAGCCAACTGTAGGTGCCGAGGGACGATCCTGTCCTTCTGCTGTCATGAGCCGTTTTTCCTAGTTCCAGGATCTCAGTGGCCAGGCACTCGAGTACAGCTGTCAGGTAGATGAGAATGCGTCCACAGAACATCCTTTCAACTCATTTGAGATTTGGGGCTGTAGTTGAGATATTATTTGAGCTTTTGAGATGTTAATCAGCTGCTGTCGGTTGTAGAAAACTGCCTTGTTGCCATGGTTATGCGTCATAACAAATGTCCAAAACTAAAAAAGTTTCAGTAAAAATCCTTCCTGCTGCATAGCATCTGATACCAGAGGAAACAATCATTCAAAAAATGTGATTTATATCCAGCAAAAGAGGAATTAAAGTTTCCAAAAGCAAAATCTCAGAATGAAAGTAACAGAGCTTCTCCAACATGCAGCCACCTTGAGTGGCGCAATTCTAAAAAACATGCAGTAAAGCAAGTAAAGACAGAGAGTGAGGGCATGTGGTCAGTTTGTCTTCCTAAATCTATACCAATATCAACAATTTCCTGCAGGATCAATAAAGTTCTATCTTATCTTATAACGAAACCCTGGCCAACCCTATCTAAAGGATTCCTCAAAAAAGAAAGTCTTAAGTCTAGTCTTAGCCTCATGGACAAAAACTGAAAGTTTGTTTCCTCAAGAGAGGAGCTTGATAACTGAAAACTCGGCCTCCAGTCCTACTTCAGGAACTACAGGAACCACAAGCAAACATGCAGTTTTAGAACAAAGGGCTTTGTTAATAAACATGGATTATGGTTGTTTAAAATAAGATGGAACATTTTTGTTGAAAGCTTTGTATGTAGGAAATAAGTTCTATTTCGTATAGGCTTCACCCTTTAAAACTGTCACTAGTGGGTTTATCCCTAGGTGCTCAATGCAGCACTGAAAACTTTTGTTCATGCCCGCCTGCTGTGTGTGGGCCTCACTCCCGGTCCGTATAAATTACAGTGAGACCGGGTAATTTTTTCTTCAGCCAGCTAGCTAGCACTGTCAGAAGAACGAAGAAGGAAAAGTTGTCCAGCTTTGACTGGCACAACCTTTGCTAAGGATGTCTGGGTCTCCACCACGCCAACCCCCTGCCGTCCTGATGAGCTCTTCTTCCCCCAGGAGAAGCAGACGAGCAACCTTGTTCAAGGTAAGTACTGAGGAGTGCTTTTCCATGGCGGGCCGCTACCCGCTGGACGACGCCATCGCCTTTTCTAACGTGTTTTTTCCTCACAGTAATCAAATGATTTCCTGGAAAAAGGCGATGTTAGCAGCAACCCCACTGAATGTTTTTCCGTGGAGGGCCGCTACTCGCTGGACGACGCCACCGCCTTTTCTAACGTGTTTTGTTCTCGAGGTGATTCGGATGATTCCCTCGAAAAAGGCGTTGTTGGCAGCAGCTCCGCTGAGTGTTTTTTTCTGTGGCGGGACGCTATGCGCGGGACGATGTCACCGCCTTCTTTGACGCAGAGTCACGCAGTGAATCGAATGATTCCTCCGAGAAAGGCGATGCGGAGCTGCCCCCTCCCTCCTGGAGAGCGTAGTGATGGAAGACGAGTAGCCGAGCGGATGCTCAGCCACCTCAGAACTTCCCACGTCGGTGACCACACCACTCCCAGCTGTCGGCGTCCTCCTCTCGGAGCTGCCCGGCATAATCCAGGAGGATGTTAACACAAGGGACTTTCTGTCTCTTGCCTCCCTCCGCCCTGATCGGATGATCTGGTGGCAAGGTTGGCTCCGCCCTGGCTCGTCGCCCTGACCCCATCTGGCCTCGCTGTTCAGCTGTGACGTCACACTGGAACGAGGCTGCAGCTGGGCCCGGCCAGTTGAAGACATCTGTCTCTACCTTCGCCTCCATCTCCAGAGTGGAGGGTTTTACTGTTTGGTGTCCCCCCCCCACCCCCCCAGAGCCAAGCCTGGTGGTGGCACTTGGGGCAAAAGCTTCCAGGATGGACCAGCAACCTGTCCCTCCAGGGAAGCAGGACCAGATGGCAAGGTCTCCAACCGAGCTCACCAGTGCTCATTCCAGATGACCGCAGCAAACAACAACATCGCCCTGCTGGCCTACAGCATCTCTAAGAGGCTGGAAGAAGCAGACCTGCTGGAGGAGACATATAGCTCTCTCTATAAAGCTGCTGATGTCATCTTAAACATGTACCACCTCTGCGATCTGCCTGTCCCACATCGCTGCGGAAAGTTGGCCCAGAGGCGCTGTTCAGGGCCAACTTCAGGACCATCCTTGAGAAATCGCAGAGGTCCTAGGAGGTCTCAGAGACTGTACACCATCTGGTGACTTCACAGTCCATCTGCCCCTCCGGCCGCTGGAGGGACCGCCTTGGCCAGCAACAGCATCAGAGGCACTCCACAGCTGCGGTAGTGACTTCACGGCCCGCTCCTCTGGTGGCCCCCTCCACCAGGTAACAGATCCTTGAGGGGAAGGTATGTGTTTTTTTGATGATGTATGTTTTTTTTTATATAAAACAGAAACACTTCTGAAACTAAAGTTTTTCATCGAAGACTGTCAGATCAGCTGATTGCTCAGCTGCCTCTCTTCACACATTCCCCACACAAAAACGAGCCAGTAACCTCCAAACAGAGTTTTAAATGGCACCGCAGTTCAGTAAATATCACAAAACACTCGTCTGCCACGTCAGCTAAAATGATGTTTTTTTTCAGCAGACCGAGTCTGGTAAAATCCCTCGTTTTCAGCCAGAACTTGTTTTTAATCTCTGCTGTTTTCTGCCCACTCACAGCGCAGCGGGAGTAAACAGGCTTCTCCACGATAACTGCAGCCTCCACCAAAACAGCGTCTCACTCAGAAAGCACTCACGCCTCCTCTTGGTGCGTGCCGGCTCATCTAAGCTCTGTGTGAGACCACAGCCTGGGCTCAGCACAGGGGCACACATACAGCCCTTTTTTCTGTCGGTGCCCCCCTTGGGCTCCCCCGAAGAATCTCCGGAGCGAGTGATGGCAGTAAGGATTTTTTAGTCGGTTGACGTTCATGAGAAACATGACACAACACAAATGCGTGCCCGCACTCCGAGCGCTACTCAGAGTGGCAGCGAGTGTGTTCCCTGGACAGATGGACGGACCATCTGATCAGAAGGGGTTACATGCTGCAGTTCGCAGCTCAACCCCACTGTTCGCAGCTCAACCCCCACCGTTCGCAGCTCAACCCCTACCGTTCAGAGGGATTATAGAGACGGTTCTGTCTTCTCCCGAACAGAGCTCGTCTCTCCAGTCAGAAGTTCAGGAATTTCGGACGAAAAACGTGACTTCCAGAGTTCCCAACAGAGAGGAAACTACAAGTTCTTTTCCTCCCACTACTTCCTGGTTCTGATAAAAAACTGGAGGGATGAGATCCATTCTCGACCTGTTCATGTTCAGCAATTCAATCATGGGGAGACAATTCCACATGCGGACAAACAGCTGCTGGAGAACTTCACCAGAACAACTGGTTTTCACCTCCATATATCTGAAGAGCGCATATTTTCATATTTCCATTATTCAGAAACCCCCCACGCACATTCTCGAAATGTGTGGAGACGTCTCTGCAGTCGTTACACATGGCAGGAATGAGAAATCTTTTTATTTGGATGATCTGCTATTATTAGCTCGGTCCAGTTAGAAAGCTGTCACACAGACCAAAACGCTAGTGTTCCACCTGCTAATCCTGGGGTTTCTATAAACTGGGAAAAACTTCCGTTCTTCTGTCCCAGATTATTGTTTATCTGGAAGTGGAGCTAAACTCAACTACAATGAGAGCCGTTTATCACAACTGAGAGCCAAAGCTCGGTCAGCTCAGCTCCGCCATGTCAAACCCAGCTCTGCCGTGTCAGACCCTGCAGCAAAGTGACAGTCTGCCTGTCATGCGATGCCTGAGACAATGTCAGCAGCCCACATCATGGTTCCGCTGGGCCTACTTCACATGAGATGCCTTCAGAGATGGTTCACCCGCCTGTGCATAGATCCTGTGCGCCAGAAGAGGTGGATTATCTTTGTGCTCCCCTCCGTGGGAACCAATCTGAATCACTGGGGAAGCCCTCTCATTCTGTCAGAGGGAGTTCCCATCAGCAGGCCTACGTCACACATCTCAGTTTTTCACAGACGCGTTCCTGTCAAGCTGGGAGGAATGTGTCTGCCCCAAGCAGTGGGAGCACAGTGGCTGGACCACATGTCGCTTTACATAATGTACTAGAATGTTTTTCACGGTCTGAAACGTGACTCAGCATTTTGCCCCTGCTGCGGGATCAGCATTTTCTGATCCACACAGACAACAAAGTGACGGCAGTTTACATAAACCGTCAGGGAGATGTGCGCTCAGCCCAACTGTTACGCATCGCGAAACAGCTGTTGTGTTGGCCACACAGAAACCTGCTCTCCATCAGAGCAGTGTACTTTCCCAGCATCCTGAACAGGCGAGCAGATATCATGTTGAGGGGCAGTTTTCGCCACAGAGACTGGAACCTCCATCCTGAGCTGATTTCTCAGATTTGGAGCAGGTTTTGGCCAAGCAGCAGTGGATCTGTCCACCACACGGGAGAACGCCCAGTGTCAATTATGGTTCTCACTGAGCCCACGAGACAACCCGCCATTAGGAGTGGACGCCTTCGCTCATAGCCCATGGCCAAAAATGCTCCTTTATGCGTTCCCTTCAGTCCTGCCGATATCACGGACCCTGGACCGGGTCCGGGAGGAAGAACCGTCAGTCATCCTCGTAGCTCCTGAACGCATATGCACTCCGTGGTTCCCGAATCTGCAGCGACTGATATCGGTTTGGCTGTGGAAACTGCTGTGGGGGGGGTGCTCTCATCCAGGCAGGAAGAGCGATCAGGAGTTAACCAGAAATAGGTCAGCATCTTTGGGTCTGTCCGCTGAACAGATTCGTTTAGAAAAGATGGGCCTGCCACAGGATGTGGTGCGTATGGTCAGGGCGCACAAGCTGCTTCCACCACAACGCTGTACACATCAAGTGGACAGTTTTTCAGCACTGGTGTGCAGAGAAAGGCGTGGAGGCCATTTCATGGCCACTAGGTGGCATGCTGTCTTTTCTGCAGCAGGTGATGGACAGAGATCTAGCGTTTAGCACAATTAAAACTTATACTGCAGCTATTTCTTCCTGTCACGAGGGCTTCAGTGCCAGAACAGTTTTTAATCACCCGTTGATGAAGCGTTTCCTGAAAGGTGTACGGAGACACAGACCGGTGTCACGTCCACTAGCTTCACAGTGAGACCTAATGATGGTCCTGCACACTCTGATCAAAGCTCATTCTGAGCTTTTAGATCAGGTTTCACTTAAATTCTGTCATTAAAACAGCCCTGCTGTTAGTTCTGACATCGACAAAGAGTGAGTGTTTGTTTGCTCTCTCTGTTACTCCCTCATGTCTCAGAATTCAAGCTGACGGCAGTTCAGCTGTACTACGTTTTAACCCTGCTCTGAAAAGCATCACACGCTCATTCAGATCGAGAGTGATAACCTTGGATGGGCTTTATCCTCTTCCTCATAATTCTGAGGAGGAAGTAACATTTAACCTCCTTCTGTCCCATATGCGCATTTTTCATGTTACATGGTACACACGGCTACACTGCGCTGCTTTCAACGTATGTTCGTGCATTACTGGGACAGCTCTTCAGGATGTCCTCTATCCACCCAGCGCCTCTCACACTGGTTGTGTGAGGCTATTTCTGAAGTTTACAGTTCATCTGGACTGGATCCTCCAGAGAATCTCAGCGCATTCCACCAGAGGGTTTTTATCCTCCATGGCTCTGCATGGAGGGATGACAGTGGAGGATATTTGTATGGAGGCTGCCTGGTCATCGCCATGTTCAATTATTCGTTTTTATCTATGTGATGTTTCTACTTTTTCCATGACCCATTCTGTTCTCAGAGTTCTGACAGAATGATTATTTGTTTTATGGAGCCTCACTTTTGAGCTCACACCTGCCTGCATGCAGTCGCAGTGTGAGATATTTATTATCAGTCACAAGTTCATGACTGCTGATTTTATTGTTATTAACCGGTTCATTCTGAGGAGCTGTTGGTCTGCACTGTTTATCGTTACACTGTTACAATTCGTATCCTCCGTTGTTCCTATTCACAGCAGCAGGTCTGCTATCTCAGCCTTTTTTTTTTCCTCACCAGAGAACTTCTCCGGTGCGCTCCTGCGCATGGAACATGCAATTACGCAGCGCATAATTACGCACACAGAAGGCTGAGTGATGAAATTTTTTTTGTGCAAGCAGGTGCTTCATGTTGTGTCTGAATGGACCCAGTGAGGCATAGACTATATCCTTCTTCGCCTTTAATCCACTAGCGACAGTCTTAAAGGGCAAAGCCTATATGAAATAGAACGTTGGTTGCGTACTGTAACCCCAGATTCTATGAGTATAGGCATAGCCCTTTAAGTTCTGGGCCTCACTGGTTCCTAATGGGCTGAAGAAAAAAAGCTATTTGGGAGCTGATTACCCGGTCTCACCGTAATTTATACGGACCGGGGGTGAGGCCCACACACAGCAGGTGGGCATGGACTAAAGTTTTCAGTGCTACGCTGAGCGCCTAGGGATAAACCCACTAGCGACAATCTCAAAGTGCTATGCCTATACTCATAAAATCTGGGGTTACAGCATGTAACCAACGATTTCAGAGTCAGAGTCAGAGATTCTTTATTGTCATTCGCACCTCTTGTGGTACATGAGGTAGAGTGAAATTATGTTATGAAATTATGGTCTCTTTAGTATGTTCCCTCCTCCATTGCCGGCCCACTTCCTTGTTGACAGTCTTGTCAAACTGGTTGAAAACAACAAAATCCATGCTCAATAATCCAGATATACGATCCAACATTTTTCAGTCAGGTCATCTGGACAGTTTCTTTTTTTGTGCTGAAACGTTTTGCCTTCGATCCGGATGGCTTCATCAATCAAGGAAACGCACAACAAAACAGATTCTTCACTGGAGTCACTGGTTCAAATACCAGCCCAGGGACTTTCTGGGTGGACTTTGTATGTTCTCTCCATGCATGCATGAGTTTTCCCCAAGTATCTACTCCGGTTTCCTCCCACAGACCAAAAACCTGCATGTTAGGCTGATTGGTAACTCTAAATTGTCCCTAGGTATGAGAATGTGAATGGTTGTTTGTCTCGTTGGTCTCTATGTGTCCCTGTGATGGACTGGAGACCTGTCCATGGAGTCCCCCTCCTCTTGCACAGTGACTGATGTATATTGACACCAGTGACCCGAAAAAGAAGAAGCGGGAATTGATAATGGATAGATGGATGGATTTTGGGCAGTGGCGCTTGTCCATAGGGGGCACTAGGGTGCCGCCCCACCATTCAAACCTCACCATTTTACATTGAAGGCTTAAAAAAATTAACAAA
>NC_056504.1:28751007-28756264 GCF_014905685.2 Nematolebias whitei
CAGCGCACACCCTGAGCAGCTGCAGAGCAGCTTCACAGACAAGGGGCTTTTACCTTCACAACAAATTGAGGTCGCCGATTGATGATTTGCTGACACGCCTACTAGATTGATTGACAGGGGAGGGGGCCGAGCACTGGCAGCCTCAGCCGCAGCGGTGTTCTGTGTTTATATAGTGTTAAAAAAAAATCTAAAAATAAAAAAAAAAACAGGGAGCGCTAGCTCTGCAGCCCACACATCAGACCAGTCCACCAGGACATCTCCAGACCCTCCCGCAGCCATGCTGGACCTGAGTTTAATTCGCTCGTGACAAATTCCTTAATTTCTCACCATTTCAGTCATGGCATCAATGGAGGAAGAAGAGATCACTTGCCTCTTGGCAAAAAAACAAAAGAAAAGGCCAGATCAGGGATGAAGAAGGGGAATTTAATACATTGGTGTCACATACAAAACAGTCCGTCGCTGGGCAGTTTATTGTGCGACACCGCGTATGCGGTCGTAAAAATTGAGCTTTGCATGGACATGCCCTGGGGGGGTACGCTCGTACCTCCGTGTACGTACGTGCGTACCTCTGCGTATGGACATACTCGGGAGTATACTGGGGGCTTTATTTCTCTTATTTGTAGTATTATTAATGCCTGTAGTGTCGTTTTGTAATTATTATTATGTATACCTAACCAGGATAATCACTGTGAAAAAAATAACATCATCTGCTGATTTATTTTATGCGGTTGTGTTCATTTGTACTCATCTGCTCACACAGACTCATGTTTGTGCTGCTGTTCAGCGTATTGTTTTTGTACTACTTGTGCTTAGCACATTTTTAGTTAATGTATTTCTTAGTTCATATCTTAGATCTTATTACTGTTTTTCGTTTACATTTTATACTTTTGCTGGATGTCACTGGGACCCTGTGTACACAATTTCTTTCCACCACATGTACCACATGTGGTGCGTATGACAAATAAAGAAACTCTGACTCTCAGACTCTGATATACACACACACACACACACACACACACATATATATATATACACACACACATAAAGGCTAAAAGTGCCTCACATCACACTGGAAATAGTTATGGGGATTCAACCAATCTCCTGGTTCGAAACTTTAGCTCTCCATCCATTTTGGTAGGCTCAGCAACAAATGGTAACCTGGCCAGTGTGAAACAGACCTAATAATCAATAATCCTGTTTTTTTCAATATCAAAAATCATCATAAATATAAGCAATATATGTACAGGTTTTATTGTCATAATGAAAGTTCATAATACAAACCGGATTCCAAAAAAGTTGGAACACTAAACAAATATTGAATAAAAACTGAATGCAATGTGGAGATGGCGAATGTCAATATTTAATTTGTAATATAACATACTGTAGATGACAGATCAAAAGTTTAATCTGAGTAAATGTAACATTTTAAAGGAAAAAATATTTTAATTCAAAATTTCACAGTGTCAACAAATCCCAAAAAAGTTGGGACAAGTTGCAATAAGTGGCTGGAAAAAGGAAATTGAGCATATAACTAACAGCTGGAAGACCAATTAACATTAATTATGTCAATTAACAACATGATTGGGTATAAAAAGAGCTTCTCAGAGTGTCAGTGTCTCTCAGAAGCCAAGATGGTAAGAGGATCATCAATTCCACCATTGTTGCGCAGAAAGATAGTGCAGCAGTACCAGAATGGTGTTATCCAGCGTAAAATAGCAAAGACTTTTAAGTTATCATCATCAACCGTGCATAACATCATCAAAAGATTCAGAGAATCTGGAACAATCGCTGTGCGTAAGGGTCAAGGCCGTAAAACTCTACTGGATTCTCGTGATCTCCGGGCCCTTAAACGCCACTGCACCTCAAACAGGAATGCCACTGTCAAGGAAATAACAGAATGGGCTCAGGAATACTTCCAGAAATTATTGTCAGTGAACACAATCCACCGTGCCATCCACCGTTGCCAGCTGAAACTCTACAGTGCAAAGAGGAAGCCGTTTCTAAGCAAGCTCCACAAGCTCAGATGTTTGCACTGGGCCAGGGGTCATTTAAAATGGAGTGTGGCAAAATGGAAGACTGTTCTGTGGTCAGATGAGTCACAATTTGAAGTTCTTTAGGGAACACGGGGACGCCATGTCATCCAGACCAGAGAGGACAAGGATAGCTCAAGTTGTTATCAACGCTCTGTTCAGAAGCCTGCATCACTGATGGTATGGGGTTGAATGAGCACTTGTGGCATGGGCAGCTTGCATGTCTGGAAAGGCACCATTAATGCAGAGAACTATGTTCAGGTTCTAGAACAACATATGCTCCCATCTAGACGTCATCTCTTTCAGGGAAGACCCTGCATTTTTCAACACAATAATGCCAGACCACATTCTGCAGCAATCACAACATCATGGCTACGTAGGAGAAGGATCCGGGTACTGAAATGGCCAGCCTGCAGTCCAGATCTTTCACCTATAGAGAACATTTGGTGCATCATAAAGAGGAAGATGCGACAAAGAAGGCCCAAGACGATTGAACAGTTAGAGGTCTTTATTAGACATGAATGGGAGCGCATTCCTATTTCTAAACTTGAGAAACTGGTCTCCTCTGTCCCCAGACGTCTGTTGAGTGTTGTAAGAAGAAGGGGGGATGCCACACAGTGGTAAAAATGGACTTGTCCCAACTTTTTTGGGATTTGTTGATGCCATGAAATTTGGAAATAACAGATTTTTCCCTTAAAATGATACATTCTCTCAGTTTAAACTTTTGATCTGTGATATGTGTTCTATTCTGAATAAAATATTAGATGTTGGCACCTCCACATCATTGCATTCAGTTTTTATTCACAATTTGTTTAGTGTCCCAACTTTTTTGGAATCCGGTTTTTATATTAGGGCTTTAACAGACTACTCGAGTAATCTATACATCGGTTCCTAGGACAACTATCTAGGTTTTTAATTTCATGTCAAGTTTTCATGGTGACTTCATTACGCCACAGTTACGTCATTGCGTCACGTGTCACGTGATCCACACCGGGCGCGGGTTACAAAATGGATTCATCCAAGCAGACAGATGGATTAGGAGGCCCAGTCTTGACAAACAGGTAGTAATGCATCAATAGTGTAGAAATGTTTCACTGAAGATGAATCTTCCAGTTCAACTATCGTAAGGAAACTGAAACTGAAACAACTTCCTGACTGTTTGGAACGCGTTGCGAACCTGTGTTACGCCATATTTTGTGATCACCGTATATTATGACTGTAGGGGGCGGTGTTGCATGCACTGTTGCAGGTCACAGAATATGGTGTAACACGGAGTCCAATCGACCGAACCAGAACCAGCTTCCTCTGACCTTGTTTCACAAACACAAATAAAAAAATATTAATCTCTAAACCTATTAAAAAAAACTTATACGCATACTAATCTGTAAAACTATACCTAATGCGCACCACAGCTGGCGGTGGTGCGGGGTGGTCAACTCCCCCCCCCCCCCCCCCCCCCCCCACACACACAGTTTTTAGTTTAGTTTTTGACGTGCCGGACATTTCTTTTACTTTTGCAGCCTAATATTAATAACTAATAGTTTAGTTTTTCCTGTGACTTATTTCCTGTATGATAAATGGTAGGAGCATAATATATGTTCCTTATGTTTGTTGGTCTTTTTTTGTAAATAATGACCTTTGTTGCGGTTTTATTTATTTATTTATTTTTTGTATCTTTAGATCCTATGATGTCATCAAGTACTTGAGTTCTACTCGAGTTTTATTATGTTAATGTCAAGTTTAAAAATGATGTAGTCGTTCAACCATAATATAACGCTCTCCCGCAACAAAAATTCAGCAGCCGCCCCTGATTATTTTAGTGATATTGTGCAAGTGGAGGAAAGCAGTCCTGGTAATATTTTTCATGTGTGTGTGTGTGTGTGTGTGTGTGTGTTGGGGGGGGTTAAATGGCATATCCTGACCAAAACCAAGACCACGGTTCTTTGTAACAGAAATGGAGGCCAAATTAATGTCATCCAGGGTCAGTGAAAGGCTGCAACGTTTGTTTCTAAGATGCTCAGGTCCAAAGATATATTACTAAGTTTTTCTTTATTGTTTTCTTCTTCATCATCTGTTGCTTATCCTGTCCTCCATGTGTCTACTTTGGTAATATCAAGCACACAAACAGTATAAAAGTTTGAGACTTGGAAGCATGTTGCTTCCTAACTTCATGCACTATTACTGGGCAGCTAATATCAAAGCTCTCCTATTCTGGTTGGGTAAGGATACCTCTTCTCCCAGTTGGGTGGTTTTGGAGAGGGCCTCATTTAGATCCAGCTCCCCCTCTGCATTACTCTACTCTCAGCTGCCTTTCAAACAGTCAATATCAAGCTATACTTCTAACCCAATTGTGATCTGGATGGTTAAGATTTGGAATCAGTTCAGGAGGGCAGTCAACTCTACAGAATTACTGTGTTACACCTGTGTCAAATAACCATGTTTCCTCTGGCAGTAACTCTTACAGCTTTTGACACCTGTGTCTTGAGGGGAGTACATTCACAATATATGATCTCTATGTTGATGATAAATTTGCCTCATTTGAGCAGCTGGTACAGACGTTTAATATTCACAAGTCACTGTTTTTCAGATATTTGCAGCTGAGACATTTTGTGAGGTCTAACTCTGATTATTTTCCTTTGTACCCCTCTAAACATTTTGTGGTTAAGATCGTGGAATGCAGGTCTGATGCTAAGGGGGGCCCTCAGCTAGATCTATCCACTGCTCAGTTCATACCATGAGACCAGTTTGAATTCCCTTAAAATGAAACAGGAAACGGACCTGAAGGAATCCATATCAGACTCAATTTGACAAAAGATCATTAAGAACATTTACTCATCATCAATTTGTCTGAGACATGCTGTAATTCAATTCAAGGTAGTTCACCGGCTGCAATAGTCCAAAGACAAGCTGTCCAAGATCAAAGCTGACCTGGACCCTGCATGTAACTGTTGTAAACAAACTCCAGCTACACTCTTGCATACATTCAAGGTACAAGGTCTATATTGTCGTTCGCATCACATGTGGTACATGAAGTGGAATGAAATTGTGTACCCAAGGTCCCAATTACATTAGTCCCTTGTTTTTCATGGGGGATCTGTACCCTGAAGCCCCGCGATAAGTGAAAAACCGTGAAGTAGGAATAGTAGTACAAGTAGTAAGTAGTAGTTTATTTAAGTGTATACATATATATATATATATATATATATATATATATATATATATATATA
>NC_056504.1:28756274-28766872 GCF_014905685.2 Nematolebias whitei
ATATATATATATATATATATATATATATATATATATATATATATAAGTGTTTTAAACCCTTCCCACACTCTTGCAATATTCTAAACAAAGTTTCTAAACTCTAAACGCTCTAAAAGAGTACAGAATGTCATAATTTTAGCTTCCTGCCTCAGCTGCACTCTGCCACCTGCCAGCCGCTCTCGGCCACGCCCACTTCACTGCAGTGGAGCAGAGATCAGCTGATCAGCTGCAGGAGGAAGGTTATCCTACAGTGTGGGCTACACAGAGGTGCAGGAGGAAGCTTTTTCTGCAGCTGTGGGCTGCACAAAGGTGCAGCAGTTGCTAAATAATTTTAAATGATTTAATTTAAATGAAAATTCCATGTCTATCGTACAGCTCATCCATCAATTAGCCAATTGTGTGTCATGTCCAGTCCAATCTTACTTTGAAAAACCGTGATACAGCGAGTCAGTGATAAACGGACCACAAAGTAGCGAGGAACTACCGGACACCCAAAAATAACAAAAATATAAAGTATATAAAGAAACATTATTCAAGGAGCTAAGATATATGCTAAACACTAATAATGTAAAATAATATGGTATCTTAAACAGCAGCCTGAACATGACTCTGTAGTGAGCAGATGGGTATGAATACAGCAGCATAATGGCAAAAAATCATCAGCATGGATAATCAGCAGCACAGATAGTGACATATCACCAATTAATGTGGCATTATAGTGATTTTTCTTTCTTTTTTACAGTGATTTTCCTGGTGAGAGATTTATGAGTCTAACAGCTTCAGGGTAGACGCTGTTTCTCAGTCTAGGGCATATGTGTCAAACTCAAGGCCCAGGGGCCAAATGTGGCCCTCGCTGACATTTTATCTGGCCCCCAAATTGATATGTGAAACGTAAAATACTCCTATCTCTTGAATTTTTCAGTAACCTTTGATTACGATGTGAAAGTACAACAGAGAACATCAAATGAGACCAATCAAACTCTTGTTGAGGAAACTAAAACCAAGAAAAGATGTTGGGTATCTTATTTGAGTTAATGTAGTTTCTGAAATTGGCCCTTAGTTTGAAAAACGTTTTAATTTTGGCCCCCTTTTGTAAGTGAGTTTGACACCCATGGTCTAGGGGTTCTACACTTAATGCTCTGCAACCTCCTGCCTGAGGGGAGCTGGGCAAAAAGTGTGTGCGCTGGGTGAGTGGGGTCCTTATGATGCACATGGCCCTCTTCCTGCATCTGGAGGTGTAAATATCTGGGATGGTAGGGAAACTGACTCCACAGTCTTCTGTGCAGCCTTCACCACTCTCTGCAGAGCTTTCCTTTCTCCAGCTGTGCAGCCCCATTGCTACACGTTGATGCTGGAGCACAGGATGCTTTCCACTGCACACCTGAAGATGAATGTGAGGACTGAGCTTCCCAGTCCAGCTCGCCTCAGCCAAGGAGTAGAGTCGCTGATGTGCTTTCTTGATCAGACTGGTAGTTTTGTTGCCCCAGCTGAGGTTGTCATTCAGGTGCACACCCAAGTACTTATAATTTGAGATCACTTCCACAGCAGATCCTCCTATGTTCGGGGTTGGGGGTGGTGTTTGCTCCTTGTGAAATCCACAATCATCTCCTTTGTCTTCTTCACATTGATGTGGAGGTTGTTCTCCTTGCACCAGCTCTCCAGGTGTTCCACCTCCTGCCCAGACTCATCATTCTTTGTGACACATCCAACCACTGCTGTATCATCTGCAAACTTTACAATATTACAGCCTGAATGGGTAGGTATGCAGCCATATGTGAGCAGAGTGAACAGGAGAGGGCTCAACACACAGTAGTTTGTCCATTAGGCTCTGAGCAATCATGGTGTTGAAGGCAGATGTGATGTCCACAAAGAGCATACGAACATAGGAGACCTTCTGCTCAAGGTGAGTGAGAGCAGTGTGAACTACAGAGGAGATGGTGTCCTTTGTTGATCAATTCTCACAATATGCATACTGGTGTGGGTCCTCGCTGATGTTGATAGTAGCTTTGATGTGGGCAATGACCAGGCTTTCAAAGCATTTAGTGACTATCGGGGTGAAGGCTGTTGGTCGGTAGTCATTCAGTCCAGTCACAACAGAGGTCTTAGAAACTGGGATGATAGTGGCAGTCTTCAGGCAGGTGGGAACAGTTGCCAGGGTGAGGGAAGAGTTAAAGATATCGGCCAGCACCTCGCAGAGCTGATCGACAGAGTCTCTCGGCACCCTCTCCAAGATGTTGTCTGGGCCAGTGGCTTTATGAGGATTAATCCTCCTTCTGTGCGTATGTGATTGTGGCCTTCTTAATATCAGCAACCAGCTATTTCCTTGCTCTCCCCAGTTCATGTGAGTCACTAGACCTGAAGACAGCCCCTGGCTGTCAGCAGGGTATGGACCTCTGCATTCAGCCAGGGTTTCTGGTTCAGGTAGCACATTACAGTCCTGGTGGTGGTGATATCTTCAACACACTTGCTGATGTATTTGAGGACAGCAGATGTGTATTCTTCCAGATCCATTTCTCCCTCATTTGCAGTAGTCTCCCTGAAGATCTGCCAGTCTGTGCATGCAAAACAGTCCTGCAGTACAGAGTTGCTGTCGCTGGTCCACAAAGTGATGTTTTTCTGTGTGGGTCTGGAACGTCTCAGCAGTGGGAGGTAGACAGGGGCCAGAAAGATGGAGATGTGGTCAGAGAGGCAAAGGTGGGGGTGGGATACAGCTTTATTCGTGTCACATATGTTGGTATAAACACGGTCTAGTGTGTTATTTCCCTGTGTTGGTATAGTGACATTCTAATAACATCTTGGCAGAGTATTTTTCAGGTTTATGTGATTAAAATCACCAGCCACCACATAAAAAGTCTCCGGATGCTTGTTTTGATTCTGGACCTATCCCAAAATGCAAACCTTTTGGCAGTCTATTTTTGACACCTTCTCTGTGACATGTAGAAAAACTGTACACCCATCACCGTTCATCTCACTTTTTGGGGTAGTACCTGTGGATATGACCTTCAGAAAGTATGAGAAGGATGTGATTGCTTTTGGCTCTCTTCTGGCCATAATGTCAGGATTTGATGGTCAGGAACGAACCCAGTAGTGCAGACAGGACTCAACTCGGTAGATTACAAAACTAAATACTTTAATGATGAATAAAATTACAAAGAAACACGCTGACGGGGCAGCAAAACTTACATGAACTAGAAGACTCGGGGAAAACTCAAAAAGGACTCAGGAAGCTCAGGGAAGACTCAGGAGACGCAGGAGAACACTGAAGACCCAACGAGTACGACGCAACAAGGAACAAGACTGAACAGACGGCTTATATACAGGGACAAGACGTGATTACAAACAGCTGTGACGAGACAAGGGTGGCACCAATTAAACTAAAGAGAACACACTAGGGAAACACAGACACAAACCGAGCCACCAAATGGTACGATCCTTACACATAAGACTTATTTTATGCAATGGAAGGACCCCTCCCCCCCAGCATATGTTCATTGGATAAGAGAAGTGATGTAAATGGTAAATGGACTGCACTTATATTGCACTTTTCTATCTTATCAAGATAAATCATTATACACTATAATGTGTGCCTCATTTACCCCATTCATACAGCACTCTACTATTTATGTACAATGAATAATCATTGTTTTATCATATTCATACACTGATTTGATACACATCGGAGGCAATGAGGGGTTCAGTGTCTTGTCCAGGGACACTTCAGCATGTGACTGCTGGTGGGATCTAACCCCCAACTCTCGCATTGGAGGACGGCTGCTCAAACCACTCAGCCACAGCCACCCATACGTGAATATGGGTGATCTTTGTATACACATATAAATAAGCATCATATTCGTTTGGAAAAAAATCAGATATACCCTGAAGGTTTCTGTCAAAAGATTTTGGGACACTTGGCAGCCTTTCATGTTGTATGTTTAAAACATTCCAATGCCTAGTTAATTCATTTGTCTGTGTGACTGATCCAGTGTGGGAGGGAAGGAGTTGGGAGTGGGGTTTGTTCTTTGTTTGTCTTTTGTTGTTGTTGTATGTTCATTTTTTTTCAATAAAATACTTTAATTAAAACTGTATACAGTTATAGTTTGTCATGGTTAGAAACAAGGACTAGACCAAAAATGAGTGGAAAAAGCTGCCAAAGTCCAAAAGAGAAAAAGGTAAATTTAATGGTCTTCAGAAAGTTTTATTATTTATTGATCAAGAACACTTTAAAATATCATGGGACTGTTTGGCAGCTTAAAATCAAAATCTAAAGAAAATCTGTAAATTTGAAGATAAAATTACAATGGCTCCAACAAAAAGATTATGATGTTAAACTCACCATCTACAGGAAGAAGCTATTTATCGCAGGCCTTTATTCTAACGGAAATGAAAATATGTGGATAGACTTGAAACAAACAGCACACACAGAACAACACAAGATTTTCAGGAAACTATTAAATGTTTGCAAAAGTGATGGTTAGAAATCTTTGGAACAAGACCTGAAAGAGTTTTTGGTGGCTACATAAAGTGTTTACAAACTTTGATTTTTGCCAGAGGGGGGTGTTATAAAGTACTGACTGCACAAGCTTTGGCTTTGGGCACTTTTACAGTTGTTTGAAACATTGAAATGGGAAAACATTTTCACTTATAATATTAAAATTGTATGGGTTGTTTAGGGGCAAATAGGGTCATGCTTTACTCACTTTTTATTCACAGCAGAACAGAAATTTGGAGCATACTTTTTCTTCTGTTTTCTTCTTGAAGTTTGCTACTGTTTTGGAAATCAACCACAATACAATCCTGGCCTATAGATTTAATAAAAAGGATATCAGAGTTCTACCGTGTGTGTGTCTCTGTGTGTGTTGGGGTGTGTCTGTGTGTGTGTGTGTGTGTGTGTGTGTGTGTGTGTGGGTGTGCGCGTGCATGTGTTTAAATTTCAATAACTAGTTTTCAAATGACAGTAAAAGAAAACAAATGGGTGACATGCTCCGAGGATAACTCTTAATACAAGAATATTAAAAACAATATGAGTTTTTCATGAGCTAAGTGTTTTGATTTGTAATTTTGCAGTTGCAACTCAGTTCTACTTTGAAATTAAATTTTCTTCTGCATGCCGTGCACCGTGGGTATCTAAAACATGTAAAGTAAGGGACCAAGCAATAAGTTATTACTCATATTTCTTCTTTCAATTTTGCTCATTACATAACCTGGATGTCTCACTAAAAGGCTGATAGTTGCATGCAAGCAATCATGATCATAATAGTAAATAATGAGTCACAGCTGTTTTATTTTTTTGTCATAATAGTATCACATAGAGTCTAATGCCACAACCTTGAAATATGAAAGAAGTCCCAGACTACCTTCTACTTTCCAAAGTGTGCCTTAGCAGTCCTTAGTCGTTTTATGGGGCATTTGTAATGTGCACCGCGACATTTGACATTCTAATCTTTTTTTCACCCATAAGGAGTTGAGGCCTCAAAGGCATCCCAACACTTTTCTGACACTTCAGTTGCGCCTTGGATTAAAGACGATAAGAAAAGCTGAGAAATGCAGTTGGCTGTATGCAAGTCCAGCCCCAACACTAGCATCGTCCCACAGCTATCTCGTTTCCTTTCTTTTGCCATTAAGTGGTTTGAGAATCACACGTGTATTATTTTTTCAAACATATTTCACATGTTGACAGTTGCTGCATAATGTATGACAGCGTGCATCAATTATGTAATGCTATTCAGGCTATGACCATATATAATTTATTTGATTCTCAATCTTGTACATTATTTAATCAAAAGCTATTTTTATAATTATTACTCTTCCCAAATATCTTTTGTTGCTCTGCCCTCCAGTTCCTCTCATCAATGTGTCATGCTCCTGCAAAAAATCTTCGACACATTAATGCTTCAGGAGGGTGTGATGAGTGTCTGCCAGTTGAGGCAGGACAACTTCAAACACTTGAAAAGTGCAAAGTGTGTGTGTGTGTGTGTGTGTGTGTGTGTGTGTGTGTGTGTGTGGGGGGGGGGGGGGTCAACTATTAGCCTCTAGCAAGCCAATAACAGTTTTTAAAGAGGGTATATTGCAAAAAATAACACATTTTCTGTACTGGAGAGCATATATTTGGTAGTGTGAAGTCAATACAAACTCAAAAAACGCAATCTTCTTCTCTTTGTTTGGAGCTGCCTAGGTTTGAAAATAAGTCATTCAAGGAGCTTTCAGGATTTGCCAAGGTGGGTACATCACAGACTCAGCTCAGAAGAGAATTATCCATCCTGCCCATCTCTATCTCCCATCTTAAACATGAAATCGTGCTGCATTCACTTGAGAAGTGGGAAGTTGAAACATTCCCATTAACTCCATTTTCTCACCAGTAAATGAGTTGTAGCTCACTTGGAAAAAAAAAAAACTTTTATTCTAATACTAACATCATACTGATGCTACCAAAGCATTAGTTTAGGGCTTTCTGTTCTAACTGTACCAAATTCTAGTATTTTAAAGCCATCTCAAGTCCGAAAATGAAAATTTTGATTTAAAAAATTGTCTCTGAATTTATTTAGTCAAAGCTGTCTCAACACAACTGCTGTAAGAAGTAGCCTAAGTAAACAATAATGCCAACAAGTCAACATGAGTGAAGTGAAAGAAAAGCCCCAAAACATTTTTGTGGCATTATGATGCCTATGAATGGGGGTTGCAGTTGCTTGGTGGTCAGTACTATGGTCAGTACCGTGGTCTTAAAATCCTAAGGTTGTGGGTTCAAGCCTAGATTGCATCAGGAAGGGCAGGG
This sequence comes from Nematolebias whitei, assembly GCF_014905685.2. Taxonomy (NCBI): domain Eukaryota; kingdom Metazoa; phylum Chordata; class Actinopteri; order Cyprinodontiformes; family Rivulidae; genus Nematolebias; species Nematolebias whitei. Next base: position 28,763,044 of record NC_056504.1, read on the forward strand.
TAAAATAATTGCTAAATCTTTCATGCGAGTTCGCTTGCAGTGGCAACCCATGAGGAAGAGACCAGCAGAAAGAAACTTACTTTATGATGTCCATGAATGAACTGTAGATGAATTAAGTAATTTAATAATTAATTATTTAGTCTGGATTGTGTTAGCTTCTCCTCCTTGAATCACCACCTTATAGTGGTGGAGGAGTTTGTGCACCTGAATGATCCTAGGAGCTATGCTGTCTGGGGCAATTTTAATTGCCCCTGGTAGGGTCTCCCAAGGCAGATTGGTTCTAGGTGATAGGCCAGACAAAAAGCAATCCCGCAGTCTCCACAGACTGTTATGGACATAAAACAGCAATGAACTCCGTGTCCCTTGCCCGGATGTGGGTTACTGGGGCCTCACCCTGGAGCCAGGCCTGGGGGAGGGGCTCGTCGGCAAGCTCTTGGAGACCAGGTCTCTACCCATGGGGCCCGGTCAGGCTCAGCCCAAATTAGCAACATGGGATTGCCTTCCTGTGGGCCCAACACCTGCAGGAGGGGCCATATGAGTTGGGTGCATGACTCCATGGGTAGTGGCCAAAGGCGGGGACCTTGGCGCTCTGACTGTGGCTTACCAAAATTGTCTCTTGGGACATGGAACGTGACCTCTCTGGTGGGGAAGGAGCCTGAGCTTGTGCATGAGGTTGAGAGGTACTGACTAGATATAGTTGGACTCACCTTGATGCACAGCAATGGGCTCTGGCACTGATATCCTTGAGAGGGGCTGGACCTAATTCCACTCTGGAGTTGCCCATGGTGAGAGGCACCAAGCTGGTGTGGGTATACTCTTAGCCCCCTGACTTGGTGCCTGTGTTGGAGTTTTCCCCGGTAAATGAGAGGGTAGTTTCCCTGTGCCTTTGGGTAGGGGGATGGGCTTTGACTGTTGTTTGTGCCTATGCACCGAATGGCAGTTCAGAGTATCTGGCCTTCTTGGAGTCCTTGGTGGGGGTGCTGGAAGGTGCACCAACTGGGGACTCCTTTATTCTGCTGGGGGACTTCAATGCCCACATAGGTAATGACAGTGTGACCTGGAGGTGCACGATTGGGAGGAACGGCCTCTCTGATCTGAAACCAAGCAGTGTTCTGTTGTTGGACTTCTATGCTAGTCATAGTTTGTCCACACGAACACCATGTTCGAACATAAGGGTGTCCATAAGTGCACTTGGCATCAGGATGCCCTAGGTCGTAGATCAATGATTGAATTTGTAGTCGTGTCATCTGATTTGCGGCCATTTGTTTTGGACACTTGTGAAGAGTGAAGCTGAGCTGTCAACAGATCACCACCTGGTAGTGAGTTGGATCAGATGGCAGGAGAAGATGCCTGACAGACCCATTAGACCCAAATGTGTAGTGAGGGTTTAGTGGTAATGCCTGGCACAAGAACCCATCAGAAAGATCTTCATCTCATACCTCCAGGAGAGTTTTAACCACATCCCAACTGAGGTGGGGAACATTGAGTCCGAGTGGGCCATGTTCTGTGACTCAATTGTTGAAGAGGCTGCCTTGAACTGTGGCCGCAAGGTTGTTGGTGCTTCTCACAGTGGCCATCCTCGAACTCGGTGGTGGACGCCCTGGGTTAGGGAGGCTGTCAAGCTGAAGAAGGAGCCCTATCAGTCCTTGTTGGCTGTTGGGACTCTGGAGGCAGCTGAGGAGTACTGGAGGGCCAAGCAGCCCACAACTTAGGCTGTTGCTGAGGCAAAAGCTTGGATGTGGGAGGAGTTAGGTGAGACCCTTGATAACTACTCTTGGTCAGCTCTGGGGAGATTCTCGCAAACCATCAAGTGGCTAAAGAGGGGAAAACAGTGCTTTACTAACACTGTATTCAGTAAAAGTGGAGTGCTGTTGATGTTAACCAGTGATGTCATCGGGGGGTGGAAGGAATACTTCTCGGACCTTCTCAATCCCACTAGCACATCTTCCATGGAGGAAGCGGAGTCTGGGGACTTTGGGGTTGTCTGTTCATAACTTCAGCTGAGGTTGCCGAGGTAGTTAAAAAGCTCCACGGCGGCAGATCGCTGCATGGGGTGGATGAGATTTGCCCTGATTTCAATTCAATTCAATTCAGTTTATTTATATCGCCAAATCACAACAAAGTTGTCTCAGGGCACTTTACAGGAACATTCACATACATAAAAGCCAATTAGTAAAGTTCTCTATCTAAGGAATCCAGCAGACAAGTTGAATCTTGGCTTTGTTGCAGTCTCCTATCCTGAGCAAGCACAGTGGCAACAAAGGAAAGGAAAAACTCCCTTTTAAAAGGAAGAAACCTAGAGCAGAATCAGGCTCAGGACAAGCGGCCATCTGCTTTGACCGGCTGGTTGAAAGGACAGGAAGGAGAGACAAACAAACACAGAATGGTAGGTCCAGGTATAGGTCTAGGTGTATCTGAAAGACAAAAAAAAAAACACATGTTAAGGATAGAAAAAATAATTACAAATACAAAACAGGTTGAGCAGAGTAAGTAAAGACAGTAGCAGAATGAAAATTGTGGTCAGTTTTTCCTACAGCAGTCTAAGCGTATAGCAGCCTAAATAAGGGACAGCTCAGGAAACCCAAGCTGACCCTAACTATAGGATTTAGCAAAAAGGAAAGTCTTAAGCCTAGTTTTAAAACTGGATAATGTGTCAGCCTCATGGACAGAAACTGGAAGTTGGTTCCACAAGAGAGGAGCCTGAGAACTGGAAGATCTGTCTCCCATTCTGTTTTTGTAAATTCTAGGAACCACAAGTAAACCTGCAGTCTGAGAGCAAAGTGCTCTGTTAGGAAAATATGGAACAATAAGATCTGTAATATAAGATGGAGCCAGGTTGTTGAGAGCTTTGTAGGTTATAAGTAAGATTTTAAATTCTATTCTGAATTTGACAGGGAGCCAATGGACAGAAGCTAAAACTGGAGAAATATGATATTTCCTACTATCTCCGGTTAAGACTCTGGGAGCAGCATTTTGGATCTACTGAAAACGTTTTAAAGACGTATTTAGACATCCAGATAATAAACCATTGCAATAGTCCAGTCTAGACGTGACAAATGCATGGACCAGTTTTTCTGCATCATTTTTAGATAAGATGTTTCTAATTTTAGCGATATTACGCAGGTGGACGAAGGCAGTTCTAGTAAAGTTTTTAATGTGGGGGATTAAAGACATGTCCTGATCAAAAATAACACCAAGATTTTTAACATTAGAACTGGAGGACAGATTAATGCCATCTAAGGAGGGAGAAAGACTGAAAAATTCATTCTTAAGGTGCTCAAGTCCAAAAACCAAAACATCAGTTTTGTCTGTGTTCAACAGGAGAAAATTAAGGGTCATCCAGGTTTTTATGTCTTTAAGACATGCTTGTAATCTAAGTAGCTGATTGGATTCATTGGGTTTAATGGACAAATATAATTGTGTGTCATCAGCATAACAATGAAAATTTATCCCATTCTGTTTAATAACTTTACCTAATGGAAGCATATATAAAGTAAAGAGTATTGGCCCAAGCACTGAGCCCTGAGGAACTCCATGACTAACTTTGGTGTATGAAGAAGATTTATTATTTACATTTACAAACTGGACTCTATCAGATAGATATGATTTAAACCATTTTAGAGCTGTTCCTGTAATCCCAATATCATATTCAAGCCTCTGTAGTAAAATATTGTGATCAACTGTATTAAATGCAGCACTGAGGTCTAACAGGACCAGTATAAACACAAGTCCATTGTCTGAGGCCATGAGAATATCATTAGTTACTTTTACTAGTGCTATTTCTGTGAGAGTTCCACTACCTGCAGCTCCTCCTCTAATTGGCTGCTGA
>NC_056504.1:28766882-28800244 GCF_014905685.2 Nematolebias whitei
CTTGTCTTTTCTGGTTTCGCTCCATCTGGGTTCCTCGAGCCTTGACAATTTCTGTGCTATGATAAGCTCTAAACCCTGACTGAAACTCTTCAATCAGATTATTTCTTTGTAGATGTTCACGCAACTGACCTGCAACTATTTTCTCTAGAATTTTTTAGATTAAAGTTAGATTAGATATAGGTCTATAATTGGCCAGAATTTCTGAATCAAGATCAGACTTCTTAAGTAAAGGTTTAATTACCTCAACCTTAAAGCTCTGTGGTACATAACCATCCATTAAAGACAAATTAAGTAGATCCAAAATGTGGACATTAATTAGGGGGAATACCTCTTTAAACAGTGTGGTTTGGATGGGATCTAGCAGGCATGTGGATGGTTTGGATGAGGTTATTATTTTTGACAATTCAGAGAGCTCAACAGTACAAAAACTGTCCAAACATAAATCAGGCTCTAGTGAAATTTTTAAAGTTGCCTCATTTGTCAAGGGACTAGAAATAGTAGAAGGAAGGATGGTTTGAATTTTCTCTCTAATTGAAATCATTTTATTTATAAAGAATCTCATGAAGTCATCACTACTTATAGTTGTAGGGATACATATTTTTATTCTCCTCTATTAAAGATGAGTAATATAAAGTTCTAGCATTACGGAGAATTCAAAAAGCATTCAATACAAAAACAACTGGACTTTATTTGTAACAGAAGACGTTTCGCTCCTCATCTGAGGAGCTTTCTCAATTCAAAGAGCAGAGAGTGAGATTCAGGTTATAAGGCTGAGTGAGATCTTGTTGGAAACACACCTCATCACATAAAGAACTCCATTGATTTTGCTAACAAAGTTCAACACTTGAAACTAACCCCAGGAGAAACCCTTGTATCGTATGATGTGACTTCTCTTTTCACATGCATACCCATCTCTGAAGCAGTAGAAATAGTCAGAAAACAACTTCTACAAGACAAGGACAACAGGACCAACTTCACCCCAGACCAGATCTGCACCCTGTTGGATCTCTACCTCTCCACCACTTATTTCAAGTTCAATGACAGTTTTTACAGACAGAAGCACGGCTGTGCCATGGGATCTCCAGTGTCACCCATTGTTGCCAATCTCTACATGGAGGAAGTGGAACAGAGAGCCCTAAACTCCTATGAGGGAACAACGCCAAGCCATTGGTTCCGTTATGTGGATGACACCTGGGTCAAATCCAAGCCAAGGAAATAGAAGCGTTCACCAGACACATTAACTCGGTCAATAACAACATCAAGTTCACCAGAGAGAATGCAAACGACAACAAGCTGCCTTTTTTGGACTGTTTGGTTCAGATAGAGAGAGAGGACAGCCTCAACATTGAAGTTTACAGAAAACCAACCCACACAGACCAGTATCTTCTGTTTGACTCCCACCATCCACTGGAACACAAACTCTCTGTCATCAGAACTTTACAACATCGGGCCGAATGCGTCCCCACGAAGACAGAAGGTAAGGAAAAGGAACAGAAACACATTCAAGAAGCTCTTCAAACATGTGGATATCCTAACTGGGCTTTTGTCAAGTCAGCGAGGAAACCTACAAAACACACTAATAAACAGAAAAAGGAGAACAACAGAGGGAAAAACATTGTCATCCCTTATGTTGCTGGAGTATCAGAGAAATTCGGAAGGATCTTCAACAAACACAAGATCCCAGTACATTTCAAACCCAGCAGGACTCTCAGACAGAGGCTGGTCCACCCTAAAGACAAAACACCCCTACACAAACAGAGTGGTGTAGTGTATGCGGTCCAGTGCAGCGAGGACTGTCCAGACCTCTACATTGGAGAAACTAAACAGCCTCTTCACAGACGCATGGCTCAACACAGGAGAGCCAGCTCCACAGGACAAGACTCAGCTGTTCACCTCCACCTCACAGATAAGGGACACTCTTTTGAGGACCAAAATGTGCACATTTTGGACCGAGAACACAGATGGTTTGAGAGGGGGGTGAAGGAGGCAATTTATGTAAAAAGAGAAAAGCCGTCTCTTAACAGAGGAGGAGGCCTCAGATTTCTACTTTCAAAAACCTATAATGCAACTTTAAAACAGATTACCAGCCGGTTTTTCACACCTGATGGGAACAGAGGGGCCTCGTCTGTGAATTAGAGGAACAAAAGACTCTTACTGTTAATCCAACAAAGTTCAATCTGGTCCTCTGGTCATTCAAAAAAAAAAAAAAAAAAAAAAAAAAGCAAAAAAATCTAGAAACGTTTCGTCTCTCATCCAAGAGACTTCCTCAGTCTGAGGTGCTGTTTTCAGCTCAGTCTCTTAAATAGCACCATCTCAGAGTGGATCAACCAGTTTGCTGCTGACAACCAAAACCAGCTGATCACATGCTCAAGAAGGACCATCAGCCTAACAATGGGTCATTAGCACACTGATGGCTGTTTACTACTCACAGAGGGCTGAGTGATACTAGCAATCACAGCATTGTAAGAGGGAGACAGTTGAACCCGGAGGCCTCCACCCCTGTTTAACGATGGACGATTTCTTTTCACAAAGATGGCCTCATTTACTCCTCTCTCAAACCATCGTTCCTCTCTGTCCAGGATGTGAACATCTTCATCCTTGAAAGAGTGACCGCTGGCCTGGAGATGAGTGTAGACCGCAGAATCCTGGCCTGATGATGTTGATCTTCTGTGCTGGGCCATCCTTTTGGCATTAGCCATTAGCCAAGGCATCAGCATTATGGAGAGCTTTTTTATATGTTAGCAGATTATCTTTCCAAGTTAAATAAAATTCTTCAACATTAGTAGAGTGCCATTTTCTCTCCTGGTTTCTAGATGCCTGCTTTAAAGTACGTAACTCAGAATTGAACCAAGGAGCCAGTTTCGTCTGATTGATTACTTTCTTTTTCAGTGGAGCAATTTTATCAAGTGAAGTTTGCATTGAAGTTGTAAGATGATCAACTAGATGATCTAAGTCACTGTTCTCTGATGCATTACTCTGCAAGACAGAGGAAAACATAACATTTTCTAAAGGCTCTGGATGTTGTGGGGCTGTCTTGGTTGACATGCATTTGCAACATTGCGTGGACATCTGGGGCAGTGCCACTGTATTGGCAGACTGGGGTGGTGGTTCCCCTCTTCAAAAAGGGGGACAGAGGGTGTGCTCCAATTACAGGGGCATCACTCTCCTTAGCCTCCCTGGTAAGGTCTATTCAGGGGTACTGGAGAAGCAAGTCCGATCACTGGTCGAACCTCAGATCCAGGAGGAACAATGTGGGTTCCGTCCTGGCCGTGGAACACTGGACCAGCTCTTTACCCTCACTAGGGTCCTTGAGGGGTCATGGGAGTTTGCCCATCCAGTCTACACGTGTTTTGTGGACTTGGGGAAGGCATTCGATCGTGTTCCTCTGGGTACACCGTGGGGGGTGCTCCGTGAGAATGGGATCGGGGCCCGTTGTTACAATCTGTTCGGTCCCTGTACAAGCAGTGTGAGAGTTCGGTTTGCATTGCCAGTATTAAGTCGAACCCCTTGAGGGTGGGAGTTGGACTCCGCCAGGGCTGCCCATTGTCACCGATTCTGTTCATAACTTTTATGGACAGAATTTCTCAGTGCAGCCAGCTGGTGGAGGGTTTCCGGTTCGGTGGCCTCAGGATTCCATCTCTGCTCTTTGCAGACGATGTGGTCCTTTTGGCATCATCGTGCAGTGATCTTCAGCTCTCACTGGAGCGGTTTGCAGACGAATGTGAAATGGCTGGAATGAGAATCAGCACCTCCAAATCTGAGGCCATGGTTCCTGAGCCAGAAAAGGGTGGATTGCTCTCTTTAGGTCGAGGGTGAGGTTCTGCCTCAAGTGGAGGAATTCAAATATCTTGGTTTTTTTTTCATGAGTGAGGGAAGATTGGAGCGTGAGATTGGCAGGCGGATTGATGCAGCATCTGCAGTATTGCGGTCTCTTTACTGGTCTGGTGTGGTGAAGAGGGAGCTGAGCTGTACGGCAAAGCTCTGTTTACCTGTCAGTCTATACCCTCACCTATGGTTACAAGCTCTGGGTTGTGACCAAAAGAATGAGATCGCATATAAAGGTGGTTGAAATGAGTTTCCTCTGCAGGGTAACTGAACTCTCCCTTAGAGATAGGGCGAGAAGTTCACTTATCTGGGAGAAACTCGGAGTAGAACCTCTGCTCCTCCACATTGAGAGGAGCCAGTTGATGTGGTTCGGGCATCTGGTAAGGATGCCCACTGAACACCTCCCTAGGGAGGTGCTTTGGGCATGTCCGACTAGGAGGAGGCCCTGGGGAAGACCCAGGACGCTGGAGTGACAATTTTTCTTGGCTGGCCTGGGAACGCCTTGGGGTCCCCCCAGAAGAGCTAGAACAGTTGGCTGTGGAAAGAGATGTCTGGACTTCCCTGTTCAAGCTGCTGCCCGACTTTGGAACAAGAGGAAGATAATGGATGGATAGATGTGTTAGCATTTTTGCATGATAGGTACAACATACTATCATACAAAATTAATTTGTTTGAACATGTACAAATTATGTTGAATTTACATGGGAGGAGAAAGTTCTAGGTCCAATCCCAAATGGGACAACCTATGAAGAAAAAGTAGTTGAGGCCCAGAAGAGTACCTTGGGTCAACCACACCCAGCCCTCAACACTTTAAGTAACTTTAACTAAATGACTAAAATCTATTTTTAAAGTAATTACTGGGTCATGTAAAAACAAAGCCTTTTTGTCCTGTTTCCAGTAAAATTTCTTGTCCATTTTTCAGACTAAAAATCAGCTAAACATTTTTTTGCTAATTGTAGTGTTTCACTAGGCTGCAACTGTGTGGGGCGGAGGTGGTCAACAAAATAACGTGGACAGCCTAAAACAGCTTTGCAAGCTGTGCCCACAAAAATAGGCTGTGATTTTCAAAAAATCACCACTTGTGTCACAGTTGCATGGCTTTCTGGTCCCTTAGTCCCACTCAGAACTCCAGTGAGACTGCAATGGAAAGTTGCCTTTTTATACAATTTAATTTATTTTAACTTTTCAAGTCTCTAACATTCACAGTGCAGTGAGATACTAGTCTAAGTAAAGAAGGTCAGTGGTTGTACTGGCAGAACCACACTGAAAAGAAAGATGCAAGATTTGTTTTAACCAAGTGGTAAATTCATTGTCACATGTATGATTTTAGAGGCACTGTATTGTGTCAAGAAATTATTCTTGTTTTTAGTTTAAGTAAACTAACTGCTACAGAGCTATCATTAAAAAGTGTCCTCTAGCATATTTGTCTTATTGATTATTTTTTTATTTAAGGCGTTTTCACACCAACAGTTTGTTTACTCTGATCCAAATCAGTTGATGCATTGATTAACTTGCTGCTTCTTTCTGTGGTTTGGATTTCTTTTTACACACAAAAAAAAAAAAAACTGCAAGCAAACTCCAAGTGGAAAACTTGCTAAGGAAACTGAAAGTTAAACTGGGTTTCTTTTTCAGAAATGAATCCTGTCTAACTCTGAATGCTAGGAAACGCGTTGTAATGGCGACTTCCCTTCCCTCCATTGACTACGGTGACATTATTTACATGAATGACTCTACAAGCACCTTGCAGATGTTGGACGCTGTCTATCATGGTGCACTACGATTAATAAATGGCTGTAACTACCGTACCCAGGCTGGAAGTTGGACACGACTGAGTCAAGGTTTGTTTTTTTCAGGACAGGCTGGACAGCAGCATGTTTAAAAGTTTTTGGCACCATGCCAGTGGATAAACTACTGTTTACTATAGTAAGAATGGATGGACCTAGAGTAGGAAAAACCTCCTTTAGTAGTCGAAGGGAGACCACATCAAAGGGGGAACCAGAAGGTTTCAAGCTGCACATGACCTGCTCTAGAGAAGATAGAGTGATGGGTTCAAAATGGTCAAATAGAGCTACAGATTGAGGTGGGATGGATGGGTCATGAGTTGGAGGGGAAATGAGAGCCCGGGTGGTCGCAATTTTTTCCAAAAAGAAATGTAAGAAGTTCTCGCACAGCTCCGTCGAGGCTTCCAGAGGTGATGGTTCGGTGAGGTGGAGAACAGAGTTTAGAGTGGAGAAGAGGATACGTGGGTTGTGAGAGTTTGTGGTAATTATATCAGAGAAGTATTTGGATTTAGCAGCTTTCACTGCTTTCTGATAACAGCGCTAACTCTCTTTAAGTATGGTATGGTATAAAGTTTATTCATTTAAAAAAGTACAAAACAATTCCATAACAATATAAAAAAAGATACAAAAGATTTAAAATGAAAGGCAGCAGAAAGAAGAAAAAAATCTTATTATATCTGCCCCTTTTTTCAAACAATTTTTTCAATCATAATAAATTTCAAGTAAAAGAACAAAATGAATAACTCTTTCTAATTTTTCTAATTCTAATACAAAACACACACTAAGCTACTTCATATATACTTTTTTAACAATTCAGCTTTGATTTTTTTCTTAAATGTACACATTGACTTGGCATTTTTATTATCACTCTCTAGACCATTCCACAATCCAACTCCTTGGATTGAGGTAGACCTTCCCTTCAGACTAGTTCTGAATTTTGGTTTGACAAATATCTCTATCCCCTTAAGATTGTAACAACTTTGTCTTTTAACAAAATTTCTTTGGATATTTCACGGTAATGTGTTATTTTGAGCCCTATACATAACTGATAAAATACTGTAATCTACCAAATCGTGGAACTTCAATAACTTCAGTTGATAAAATAATGTACTTGATGGGTGACTGTAATGCTTTCTGGTGATAATTCTTATAGCTCTTTTCTGTAAAATAAAAATAGGTTTTGTAAATGTTTTACATGCTTTTCCCCAAACATCAATGCAATAGATTAAATGTGGAACAATGATTGTGTTATACAACATGTACAGAGCTTTATCATTTAATAATTCCCTGATTTTTTGTAGTACTGCAATAGATTTAGATATTTTTGTTCTTACAGAATTTATGTGATTTTTCCATGTTAGCTGTTCATCAATGATTACACCCAAAAATTTCATCTCATTAACTCTACAAATCTCAACACCCTCAATTTTAAATGGATCATCAACAGTTCTCTTTTTGTTACTAACTATCATGTATTTAGTTTTATCTAAATTTAATGATAATTTATTATTTTTAAACCAAGTTTGTATTTTATCAAATTCTGTCTTCATCAATTCCAACATCTGTTTTACATCTTTACCCAAACAAAAAAATGTGGTGTCATGTGCAAAAAGGACTCATTTGAGGAGTCCTGATACATTCACTGTCATTCACATATAAAATAAATAACTTTGGTCCAAGTACAGAGCCTTGAGGAACTCCACAAGTGATATTGCACAGGTCAGATCTTACACCATTTATTTGTACAAACTGTTTCCTATCTTTTAAATAGCTAGATACACAGTGTAATGCTGGTCCTCTTATACCATATTTATTTAATGTTTCAAGGAGAACAGTGTGGTCAATAGTATTGAATGCTTTTTTTAAATCAACAAAAATACTAACACAATACTGTTTTTGATCGACAGCAGTAGTTATTTGTTCTATTATTTCCATGAGAGCCATTGATGTAGAATTTTTTGCTCTAAACCCATACTGTCTGCTACTTAGAATGTTTTGTTTAGTAATAAATGTATCTAATCTGGTCACAAGTAGTTTTTCTAGAATTTTTGAGAACTGTGGTAATAAGGATATTGGTCTATAATTATTGAACACACATTTATCACCATTTTTAAAGAGAGGAACTACCTTTGCTACTTTCATATTGTCTGGAAATATTCCTTTTGAAAATGATAAATTACAAATATACAGTGACTATTATTGTAAAGGTTCTGTTTAGCTGTTTTAAATAATCTGTTATTTTGGATATATTTGCATTTAAAATGCTACTATTAAAGTGAATAATAGAGAGACCTCCATTTGTTATATTGATGTCATTAAACTGTTCTTCATTGTAATATTCTCAGGCTTTTATTACAGGGAATTTTTTTTTATCAATCACATCTTCAACATTGTATATTTTAAACTCTGTCTTCGTATGTTGCCATGTTTTAATGTATTTGTTCATTTTATATTTTGTTAATTTCTTGTTTGTGAATTTATGTCAATGATTTATCATCTATCATCTCCTGAGCTCCTTTTGGTCTTTCCAGATCTTTCAGGTCTTTTATTATTTTAGCCTGAGATCCTTCCTGTATTTTGATCCAAAAGTTTCCATTTCTTGTCCAAGTTGATGCTATTTTTTTCTATTTTTTTTTTAACAACCTTGCTTCACGTGCAATATTTCCATTTTTTTTAGTTAGATGTTCGTTTATGTAAACATTTGTTCCCTTCAGTTTTTTTGCTTGCGTTATTACATGGTTTCTTGATTTCCTGCTAATGAACTTTATGACTATGGATGGTTTGGCTTTATCAGATTTGTTGGGCAGGGTGTGACAGATTGAAATGTCCTCATGTTCGATGTCAATGTCTTTGTTTTGTAAACAAACAGGATTCCAAAAAAGTTGGGACACTAAACAAATTGTGAATAAAAACTGAATGCCTGTGGAGGTGCCAACATCTAATATTTTATTCAGAATAGAACACAAATCACAGATCAAAAGTTTAAACTGAGAGAATGTATAATTTTAAGGGAAAAATCTGTTGTTTCCAAAATTCATGGCGTCAACAAATCCCAAAAAAGTTGGGACAAGTCCATTTTTACCACTGTGTGGCATCCCCCCTTCTTCTTACAACACTCAACAGACGTCTGGGGACAGAGGAGACCAATTTCTCAAGTTTAGAAATAGGAATGCTCTCCCATTCATGTCTAATACAGGCCTCTAACTGTTCAATCATCTTGGGCCTTCTTTGTCGCACCTTCCTCTTTATGATGCGCCAAATGTTCTCTATAGGTGAAAGATCTGGACTGCAGGCTGGCCATTTCAGTACCCGGATCCTTCTCCTACGTAGCCATGATGTTGTGATTGCTGCAGAATGTGGTCTGGCATTATCGTGTTGAAAAATGCAGGGTCTTCCCTGAAAGAGATGACGTCTAGATGGGAGCATATGTTGTTCTAGAACCTGAACATAGTTCTCTGCATTAATGGTGCCTTTCCAGACATGCAAGCTGCCCATGCCACAAGCGCTCATGCAACCCCATACCATCAGTGATGCAGGCTTCTGAACGGAGCGTTGATAACAACTTGGGCTATCCTTGTCCTCTCTGGTCCGGATGACATGGCGTCCCAGTGTTCCATAAAGAACTTCAAATCGTGACTCATCTGACCACAGAACAGTCTTCCATTTTGCCACACTCCATTTTAAATGACCCCTGGCCCAGTGCAAACGTCTGAGCTTGTGGAGCTTGCTTAGAAATGGCTTCCTCTTTGCACTGTAGAGTTTCAGCTGGCAACGGCGGATGGCACGGTGGATTGTGTTCACTGACAATGCTTTCTGGAAGTATTCCTGAGCCCATTCTGTTATTTCCTTGACAGTGGCATTCCTGTTTGAGGTGCAGTGACGTTTAAGGGCCCGGAGATCACGAGCATCCAGTAGAGTTTTACGGCCTTGACCCTTACGCACATTGATTGTTCCAGATTCTCTGAATCTTTTGATGATGTTATGCACGGTTGATGATGATAACTTAAAATTATTTGCTATTTTACGCTGGGTAACACCATTCTGGTATTGTTGCACTATCTTTCTGTGCAACAATGGTGGAATTGATGATTCTCTTACCATCTTGGCTTCTGAGAGACACTGACACTCTGAGAAGCTCTTTTTATGCCCAATCATGTTGTCAATTGACCTAATTAGTGTTAATTGGTCTTTCAGCTGTTAGTTATATGCTCAATTTCCTTTTTCCAGCCACTTATTGCTACTTGTCCCAACTTTTTTGGGATTTGTTGACACTGTGAAATTTTGAATCAACATATTTTTCCTTTACAATGTTACATTTACTCAGATTAAACTTTTCACAATTTGTTTAGTGTCCCAACTTTTTTGGAATATGGTTTGTATTTGAAAAGAGACCTGCAGCCTGTCTTTCCTCCACTTGCGCTCTGCCCTCCTGCACTGCTGCCTAACGGCCTTGGTGACGTCACTCAGCCAAGGTTCTACTCTGAGTTTTGATTTTCTAGTTTTAACAGGAGCAACATGATCCAGAGTCTTTAAGCAGACAGGGATGCCAGCTCCTCAGTAGTAGTGAGAAACACTGGGGGCTGAATGATCTTTTCAGAGTTATAAACATCTTTGAAACGTGTGGCAGTGAAATGGTTAATCGTCCGGCTGCGATGTGCAGGAATGCACGGCTTAGGAGTTAGATAGGGGAGGGTGAACTCAGACTGGACTGGCATGTGGTCTGAAAAAACATTATCATCAATAACAAGATTATTAATAGTCATATCATGAGTTAAAACAACGTCCAGTTTGTGTCCACGCTCTTGGGTGGGACCGTTTACATACTGCGTTAGATTAAATGAGTCCAATAAATCTAAAAAGTCCTTAACCAAGGGCTTCTCAGGACAGCACAAGTGCAAATTAAAGTCCCCAAAAATGAAAACATGATTATATTTTGGTGTGATTTCAGCCAAGAAGTCAGAAAACTAATTTCTGAATTCCTTAGACAGAGGTGGGCGGTAGACGAGTGCAAATAACGTCGGAGGCGAATGGCTGAGTTCAAAGACGCTCAGCTCAAAGCTGGCGCGGGAAACTGGGATGGGCAATTGTTTACAATCAAAAGTTGATTTGAATATTGTTAATCCACCACCGCGCCGGCCTGATGGCCGTGGTGCATTAAAATACAATCAGTTCGGTGGCATTAATTCCGTCAAGGCGCTGGACTCACCCGGAGACATCCAAGTCTCTGTGATGCACAAAAAGTCCAACCCATGCTCTTGAAAGTAGTCCCTGAGGATAAAAGTTTTGTTGGTAACAGATCTTGCGTTGACCAAACACATCCGGATACTGTCCAAAGTGGAGCCAGCAGCAGGGGAGTTTGCGCGCACTAATGGCTGCAGGTTTTCAATAACAGCTCCTCCGGGTCGGTCCGAGCTGCGCACCGGCTGACAACTCCCGCTGTTTACCTGATCCGGGCACGCGGAAAGCTGGCGATGGAAACCATGACCACCAGCTGAAGAGGAAGATGCAGTGCACAGGGCTTTAAGCTTTACCAGCCGCCCAGCACCTTTTCCCTGGCGTCTGAAGAAGCGATGTCTCCGGGCAGGGAGGTGAGGAGTGCAGCAGAGGTAAGCTGGCACATCCGCCAGCAGGGGGAGAGGAGGGGGTCCAGAGGTACGCTGATATTGTTCCAAATAAGCGACATCGATGACAGAAAAACAAAGATCTAGAAGCTGTTGTCGGTCATACATCAGCAGTGAGTCTATATCACAGATAAAAAACGAACAAAACAAAAATAATCCGAACACCAGAGGTGGATTGCAAGCCATGTACATGGGCGCCATCATACCGGTTCTATGGTGAGTAACTTTGATAAAATTAAGAATAAAACACAAAAACAAAGTCAAAGTAAGCAAAATTATTTATTTTTCTTTAAAAATGTTATTGGACATCCAACAAACTGGCCTAATTTTATACTGTCTTTAACTTTATGCTTTAAGTAGGATACTTAATTCTTCAACCATTGAGAGAACTCACACTGGCCTGCGGAGTTCAGTGTTTTAGTTTTTATAAAATTGTTAAAAATTATATTTTTTTTCTTTCTTTACATGGATCTGGTATTTTCTTTTGTATTAAAATGTAAAAATACCATTAAATATTAATAATACTTAGACATTTTTCATTTTATAGTATCACCCCCACTGGATGAAAAAAATCATCTCCAACAAACTTGTAGTGGTCCCTAAACCACCAGTTGATAGTACACAGTTGTAGCAGGTTTTGTGGCTCCGGACACATCATAATTAGTAAGCCAAGTGGCAAAAATTGTTCTTTTTATCACAAAGATTGAAGATCCCTACCCTTTTGGAAGAAAGACAAAAAACGTATGTTAAGGATAGAAATAATTACAAATACAAAACAGGTAGAAAAGAGCAAGTAAAGGCAGCTGCAGAGTGAGGATATGTGGTTAGTTTGTCCTCCAGCATTTTATATGACATTTTGAAAGTAAGCTTTTCCAAAATTGTGAAACTTAAAGAAGCAACTTTTAAAAACCTACAACATGCTAATCAGAGTCAGAGTCAGAGTTTCTTTATTGTCATTCGCACCTCATGTGGTACATGTGGTGGAGCGAAATTATGTACACAGGGTCCCAGTTACATCCAACAATAAAATGTCTAAGAAAAACAGTAATAACATCTAAGATATGAACTAAGAAAAACATCAACTAAATATACACTAAGCACTCATAACATAAAACATTGAACATCACCACAAACATGAACATGAGTCTGTGAGCAGATGTGCACGCATGAACACATCAACATTGAAACAGATCAGCAGCAACATGAAACAGATCAGCAGCAACATGATATGGTTTTTCACAGTGATTATTCTAGTTAGAGATTCATGAGTCTAACAGCCTCAGCCTCAGCCTCAGCCTAATGTCCACCATGGTAAACCAAGGACACATTCAGTAAGTTTGACATGTTAAGTAGAGTTTTTCTGTTGACGTTTGTGCACACTAGGACATCCCAGAATGCAAAGCATACCTACTGTAGCTTTGTGAAGGCACTTTTTCCAAACTAGCGGTGTACAGCAGGTAGTTGTCGGATAAAAGTCAAATCATGCTTACACTATGAACAAACTGCTTTGGAGTTGGTTTGAAACAATAAGATTACCTCCTCCAAAGGATCTTGGTACAATTGTTTTGTTTCCACCTGGGTGCCATTACTGTGCTGAATACTGTTCAAACAAACTGTACTAAGTGGGAAAACATACCAGAGTTTGATTTAAACAAACTAAACACCACCATTGTTAAAACACCCTTTTAAGTATCAACAAGCACCAAAAAATAGTTTCATGCTATGATAAAGAGCCTTTAGGTGTCTGCATATTTTTAAAATATATGATTTTGTGTGGGGTGGCGCAGTGGTTCAGTTAGTAGAGCTGTTGCCTCTTGGGGAAAAGGTTGCAGGCTCGAATCCCAGCCAGGGGCCTTCCTGGGTGGAGTTTGCCTGTTCTCTCCGTGCATGTGTGGGGTTTCTCCTTAGTATTTTGGTTTCAAGGATTCAAGGTTCTTCATTCACATTGCCTGTGGTACATGAGGTGGAACGGAACTATGTACACAGAGTCCCAGTTACATCCAACAACAGGAAGAATATAAACTGTAAAAGAAACAGTAAGAAGGATCTAAGATGTAAACTAAGAAATATGCTACACTAAGAATACAAAAATAATAAATAATACACTGGACAACAGCAGCATGAATGAGTCTGTGTGAGTAGATGAGTACGAATGAATACAGCAGCATGAAATAATCAGCAGCATGAGATCAGCAGCATGGATAATCAGCAGCATATATCATCAATCAAAGTGACATTACAAGGAATTTTTTTTCACATTGATAATCCTGATTAGGGATTTATGAGTCTAACAGCTTCAGGGTAGAAGCTGTTCCTCCCACAGACCAAAAACATGCATGTTAGGCTGATTGGTAACTCTAAATTGTCCCTGGGTGTGAGTGAGATAGTGAATGGTTGTTTGTCTTGTTTTTCTCTATGTCTTGTGATGGACTGGAGACCTGTCCAGGGTGTACCCCGCCACTTGTACAGTGACTGCTGGATATGGACACCAGTGACCTGGAAAGGAAAAAGCGGGTAATGATAATGAATGGCTGGATTGATGATTTTGTCTTGATACACGAGGATATCACTGCCCATATTTGATTTGTGGGCCTTTGATTTTTTTAAAGACAAAATGGCCCTTTGCGGAAAAAAAAAAAATAAAAATCCCACTCCCCCGTCCTGAAAAAAACGGGTAAAGTGAAGTGACTCTCTTCACCCCTAAAACTGGCTGCTTTGAAAAGAGCTTTAAAGAGTAGGCTTTGAAAGCACCATGGTACTGTAATCTTGAGGCAGTTTGACCAAAGCGTGTCAAGACCTCAGGAAATTTTCAGCTTGTGAAAAAAGAAGGACAGAAAATACTTCCTTTCAACCTTAAATGTCAAAAAGTTGGATCCCCACCAGGATAGAGATACATGTTGTGATCTTCTTGTTCCATTCTATTTTGATTTTTGATTAATTGCCAACTGGCTCGTATGAAAAATAGGCTAAGCTATTTTTGCGTTTGGGCAACAATATATAAAAAAAAATCCATTCATTCTCAGTTGTTCCTTCAAGCCAAATTTATGACCTAATATCTCTAAATTAGAAAAAAAAAAAAAGCAGTATGGCTGTGATTAAATCACATCAAATATTAAAGGACCATACCTACAATGGTGCATGCTTTGGCCCATTCAATGGAGCCACATTATTTTCACATTACTGCCAAGAATTTTTTATATGTTTTGCTGCTTTCTTGGCAGTCACTCGTCTCATTAAAGTCTGCATGGAATGACAGACAACTTAATCCATTACAAAGAACATCATGTCTGATTTTATTTTCGTCAAAGTCATATTATGTTGTGCTGAAATCCATGGGGAGGTTTAAAAAGTCTGCCTCCGTGATGCATCCATGTGCTTCAGGAAGCCGTTTGCCAAACAGGACCACATTCATGATTTATGCTGACAGAAAGCTGCAAACACAATCAATGAGCAAACACGTCCAGATTGCAAAAGAAAAGCGTGATTTAGTCACTTTATCAGCAGCCAGCTAAGCCTCGGATGATGAATATGTTCATAAGAATTTAAGGCATGGATTTTACTTTTGCTAACACACACAAAAACAAGTTGTGCCTGAGAACACATGGATGTTAGCGGCGAAGATACTCAACAAACAGGATTCCCAGAGAGCAGATGGGGCCCCTCTGAAGTTACTGTGAAAACAGGAAGGTACCACTTCACTGTGGCATGATGTGGTACAGTATTATGCACTAATTATTGAATAGCTTCTACTCGTTATCTGTCTCCCGGAGTGTGAGGATGTCCCCGACAGGTGGTCTTAAAATAAATAAAATAAAATGTGACACTGCATGGGCGCCGAGTGTCAGATGAACCTCTTTGGTTCACTTTTTCAGAGTTTGTTTTAAATCATTATAAGATCATACATTAGATTCATATGCGCAAATTGCTTCATTCATCAAAGTAATGCTTCGCCGTGATGTCATGTGCCGGTGCAGCTGACCTGATTTTGTTAGCTGGAGAATGAATTTCCTTTAATGCAGAGATAACGAGTAAAATGAAGAACGTTGCAGATCAGGTGGCCAGTTTTAGATTCAATATATGTGAGGAAACAGAAGAAGGAACTGAGGAAAAGGTGGTGGAATGTGAATTATTTGAGGCTACAGTAGTTGCTATTTGAAGCCAGTAGAGGGTGTGTGTAAAAAATCATGTTGCCATTAATCAATGCAGTTGTTCAAACCACGCAGGACCATCAGTGAAGCTCCTGAAGAATATAATAGACTAATTTTTCAAATAAAAGGCAACAAAGCCCAGCAATACACTTGTGGATGATTCAATGGCTGAGAGAGCAAAAGGAAAAAAAAAAGTATCAATGTGTTTAATATGGTATATTGATGCCATAATAATTTACTTGATGTTGGCTCTAGAAGGCCTGCACAAAGTGTGTAGTTGTTTTTGTGGAGTATCTTTTTTTTTTTGTTTGTTTGTTTATGTATTTGTGATCCACAGCAATGGCTGTCTTTTTCCAATGTGGAAGAAAAATAGGCTGTCCCAAAAATCTGGTGAAAAAATAAATAAAAAGGAATGAGGCAAAAACTCTGTGTTTTCCTCTTTTTACTTATACCAAGAATAAGCAAAAACTGCAAGATGATTTGTTTAAGTGCAACAACCATTTGGCAGTCCCAGAGGATTAACGAATGGCATCCAGATAATGCAAGCCACTGGTTAAATGTCTGATTGACATACCAGTTGCTAAAGTTTATATCAGATTTGTTCACATGAATATGAAATCTTCTTAAACTGAAATAATTCAAATTTTCATTAATGTCAATTCAGTTGTTTATGAGCTATTTTGCTAACAGGCACAGATGACTCCAATAGTTAATGACAAATTATTGCAAGTTAGGAACAAGTTACAAGTTGGGAATGACTGTCAGCTACCACTACATGAAATTTAAGTTCAAGTTAACTTCAATGTCATTATCACCACATGTGGTATATGAGGTGGAACGAAATTATGTACACAGGGTCGCAGTTACATCCAAAGATAGCTAAACATAAAGTATAAAAAAACATTAAGTAAGGATCTAAGATATATACGCCAAACAAATGCCAAACGACACGCTAAAAGATCTAAGATATAGGCTTATCACTAATAATGTAAAACAATATGGCAAAACAACAGCGGCCCAAACATGAGTCCGTGGTGAGCAAATATGTATTTTTACATATGTTTTTAACTCTTAGCTGTGGCAGCCATCTATATAGGGTTAACCCCAAAATATAACATCTTGTAGTCCTACCTCCAATGATTATTTTCTAAAAGTTTCATTAAAATCCTCTTAGGATTTTATGAGATATTTTGCTAACAGACAGACCAATGAACACACAAACAGTACACACAGACGTAGCTAAAAACATTATCTCCCTTTCAATAAATAATCACTAAATGTCATTTTAACTTTATACCAGATCAGATTCTCTCCAAAGTCTTCTAAAGTAAAGAAGTTGGCCCATTGTTCAGCCATGCTATTGTTGAAGCTTTTACATCCTTGCTCTAAATGAAAAGAGCAACAACAATCCTCCAATTCCCCTCCCGTCCAAGCTCATGAAAATTAAGATACCTCTGACTTCCGTCAATTATTCAGAAGTTGCAGCATTTATCTCCCTACTGGCTCTAGCTGTGGTCTTTTTAGGCGCAGAGTGAGTGCCAGAGCTGGCAGATGTTTGTACACATGGCCACACAGTGCTGAACAGAATAAGCTGTCAGAGTCACACGCCCCTGCAAGGAAATCAGCTTGTCAGCATTATGGCAGAGAACTGCATCTTCTGTTGTACACTACATCCATGACATGATTTCAGCATGATATACCACTTCAGTGTTTGAGTTTGAAGCTAAACGTAAGCTTTTTGTTGGGTTAGTTAACAACTGCAAACAATATATTTTTAGGAACTAAGAAGTTGTGCTATTTTAAAGACAAAAACACAAGCAATTTTTCAATTTGACGGCAGTAACATCTAAAAAACAGTTACTACCGGTCACATTTATGACTGTAAAGCATCTCTTTTTCTTTTTGAAAGGGAATGCCCTATTGTCTGATATAGGGTTCTAGCTGTTCAACAGTCCTGCTTCTTTCATTTCATGATATACTAAATTTTTTTCACTTGATGAAGTCTTGACTGCAGGCAAGCCAGGTCAGCACCCACTACAAGAGCATGCTGTTGTAATGGACACCTTATGTGGTTTAGCATTGTCTTGCTAACATATGCAATACCAAAAAAAAAAAAAGACAATTTAGACAGGAGCATTTGATGATCCAAAATCTGTACATGTTTTTCTCTACTGATGCTGAATTTCCAGATGTGTGAACTGTTTATGCTAATGCCAACTAATGAACCCCCATACCATCAGAGAGGCATGTTTTTGAACTGTGTGCTGATAAAAGGCTGAATGATCCCTCTCCTCTTTAGACATGGCATTTATGCTTTCCAAAATAAAGGTCATATTTGAATTTGTCTGACCATAGAACAGTTTTCCACTTTGCCTCATTCCATTTTAAATAAGCGTTGTCCCAGAGAAGATGGTGGTATTTCTGCTGTTGTCCACATACAGCTTCTTATTGAAATTATAGAGCTTTTCCCAGCAACGGATGGCAAGGTAAACTGGGTTTTCAGAAAATGATTAGTGGAAGTTTTTTTAAGTGCTTGCAGTGATGTCCAGTGTTAGAGTTGTTCTATTTTATCATTTTTAAATAGTTTCTATCTCATTATATAATATCTGGTTTCACATGTACTGAACAAAAAGAAACTTACATTCCAAATAAGTATAACGTGAATCGAGACCTTATTTGATAAGTGAGATTTTACAGTTTACAAACAAAAAGTGAGACCTTTTCGGAATCAAGACCTTAAATTTACAAGAAAGAGTGAGACGCACAGCCGAGACCCTTTTTAAAGAAAAAAGAAAGAAAAAAAGGTGAAGCTCCTGTCAAGATCTCTACAAAAACAAAGGAGTGAGACTCATAAGCCGGCATTATTCTAAAAATAGACACGTGCAAACTTCTGTCTGTCTGTGTGTGTATGTTTGGGAGGAAAAGCTGATTTCTGTGGCGAGTCCTTGAAAACCTGGCAGTGTATAGTTCACGGGACCTAAAACAAGTTTGCTTTAAAACCTCCATTATAATCTTTTTTTTCCATCTGTAAGTTTACTAATCATTATGATTTAACTGATAACTGTCCACTATTTGTGTTGCTGATTTTATAACGTTTTTTTTTCTCTTCTCTTCTTTTCTTTATTTTGTTTTGTTGTTAACACACGTTATGACCAGAGCTGTTATCGGACATGCAGCCGGCTCTGTCTAAAGGAACCAACTTACACACACACACACACACACACACACACACGCACGCACGCACGCACGCACGCACGCACGCACACACACGCACGCACGCACGCACGCACGCACACACACACGCACACACGCACACACACACACACACACACACACACACACCGTGCTGCACTATAACATACTAAAATGTGCTAAATATTAACAGTTTAATAATTATAAACAGTATTTATGTTTGTGTGCAAGATAAACTGAAGTTTTCAGCAACATACATCTCGCTGAAAATTATGTAAACCAAATTTAGAACATTGATAAACATTGCATGCTACTAAAGTTGAAAAATGAAAGCAACAGATTTATTTTATTTTTATTTATTCAGCACCACGAATTGTATGACACTAAAACACTGATAATTAAAGTAAACCCACCATTGAAACAAGTTTACTGAAATAGACTTCGGCCCTGCTTTCGTCCTGGAATCTGGTCCCACATTGTCCATCTGACTCTGACTTGTTCAGAACCGATCCACCAAGGGGTGATGTCAGCCTCTCCTCGTGGAAAAAGAGAAAAAAAAGTATATATATATAGTGTAGTGGGAAGGGTTGTTTAATAGTTAAAATTTGTTATGATTTTTGTTTTGAAGGGGCACCACTCTCAGCTCTGAGAGAACGTCTGAAGGTCTTAATATTAATTCAGATTATTATTTAATTACCTTGAATTACCCGTTTACACCGTGAGTTCTTTTATATGAAGGATTCAGATGCCATAAGTAAAACACACACGCTTTAATACAATTTTGTGATGTTTATTTAACTATGCATGATAAAAACAACTGGTGGCAATTATTTCTGACATTTAAAATGAAGGCTTTGCTCCCAACTGGAGTTAAATGAAATTAAGTGATCATAAAAATTACTTGTTCGCAGGGATTAACAGATGAATTAAATTATTCTATTTGCTTTACCAAACCAGAAACGAGATGCAATGTAGAACGATTTTGAAATTTCAACAGTGTAGATTACTCGTGCAAATTTGACTAAAAGAAATATGTTTTATCGTTCAATAGTTAAAATTTGGTCTGAAATTTAAAGAAAAATATTTACTGAACTGAGTTAAACTAATTTGGTTAATTATCTAAATTCTTGAACACCAGAGTCAACCGTCAGAGTATCAGATCAGCTATTCCTACCAGGAGTTGTCTTCAAAGGCTGCCAGAAGATACCAGATCTTTGACTCTCTATGATCCGATGGTCGGGTGATGTAAAGGTTGTATTTCTTCACATCCCTGACCTCAACACGTTGAGTTGTTCACTGGCTCGAATGGTCAGCCTGGAGCGTTTCCTGGAGTTCTGGACAGCTGTGGTTAACTCTTTGATGAAAACTGCAGGTGTTTTGATTGCTGAAACGGATTCTATCAAACTTTGCCCAAAGTTGAAGCTAATTTTCTCCTTGGAAGTCTTCTGTTAGGCTGTGTCTTAAAGCTCAATCTTCTCCTCGGGAGGTCTTCATCACTTTTTCATCATCATTTATTCTTCACTCTCTCTCTCTTTTCTCTCATCTCCCTTTCTGGGAGGTCTTCCTCTCTTGTAAACAAATGACCACACCTCTGATTTGAAAGAGGTGGTCGATTTGAACCAATCAAAATGAAAGGGCTGAACTTTTATCCACTAAATAAAGTATTATTTTAATCTGCTCTGTTGAAAAAGTCATCAAATAAAATCAAGACACTTATCAACTTTAAATGAGGTTAAACAATACAAACACTTTGTCAACCTTATAAACAGAAAACAAGTTTGTAAACTTTTGGGCTACACAGGTTCTTGTCAGCTGTAGGAGGAACACAAGGCAAGTTATTTAGTTATTCCCAGTAAATAATTCTTTCATCACAGAGAAACATTATTAATTATTCTAGAATGTGAATAAAATGTCTGTCCGTTTTCCTGCATGCTAGAAATTGGACCCAAGTGTCACACTGGAATTCCTTTGAACAGAGACGAGGCTTTCTGTTATTTACGATCGTTGAAGGGTAAATTGGTCGGAGGTTGGTACAAGTGGATACCAGGACATCCTGGGTGATCTGTGTTAACTCAAATGTCCATTTTGGGGTTCACAGAAAGGGTGTTCCAATATTATTCAGAGTTATGGATCCTTGGGTTGTCTTACCAACCATAAAAGTCTTCTTTTGACACTTTCCAGAGTTAGAGATGCTGAAAACAAACTTTAAACTGTCCCAGGTTCTGAAGTGGGGGTGGGGTGGGATGTCTCAGTTGTTCAAGGGATGAAAAGTTTCTTTTTTTTTTCTTTTTCAGAAACATCTTTACAGAATCAGTTACAGAAATAAAAGTCTGTTACAAAATGACACTCAGGGACGCAGGTATATCTCTACAATAGAGATAAAATAAAAATAAAAACTGAATTGGACATTGTGTGATCAAAGTAAAAACAAATAAAACATAAATGAGAAACATAATAGCCTGCTTTACCTGCTGTAGATTCAATACTGATTGTCACGAAGTAAAGTCCGACATCGTTAACTCGGTTTTGGGCCCATTCAACAACCAATGTGGACTTTTTAGACAAAGCGGTCCTGTTTGCCGTCAAGAAATGTTGACTTTTTCTCCACAAATCCAGCCAGGATACAGTTTTTGCCTCGTCACCTTTACCAGTGGAGTTAGCTAAACGTTAGCTCACAAGAAGTGCAGGCCGCGGAAGCACGCATACGCGTTAACCAATGATACAAAATCACAGCGCCAACTAATGCCCCGGCATGACAACTGCAGCACTTGACCCGCTTTTGGAGGCAAATACAGTATATGAGGAGAACATCTCTACAGTTTCATAATGTAAACAAATCTCTGAAGATAAATGTTTTCAGTTTAAAAAGTAAAATAAAATATAATAACATCAGATGCTTTAGCTTCTATGAAACCAGATTTTAACAATTCAGAAATACATTTCAAGACAGGAAAAACAACTTTGGGAAACACGATCCCTACTCTTTAGGACCTACAGGTCTGGTGACTCTGAATCCTTAGCAGCGATGGGGAGTCTGCATGCAAGGTGGATTCTTTGCTGTGTTGTGACTGTAGCATGTTATCTCGACATCTCCAGAGGCCTGCAGCCCCTTCATGATGACGTGGCAGACTGGCTGAAGAACCTCACTCCTGCCCATGATGGTGATGGAAACCTATGGAAGGCTTATCTGTAACACCTGAAGGACAGTCACACCAAGGAAGGCTGTTATGCTTGTTCCACCATGCCAAAACACAACTTTGCAGAGCCTGAACTGGAAACCAGATCAATGCCGCCCACCTACTGGACCAGCACACCACCAGATCAAAGGTGTACGCTGTGCTACGCCCCTTCTTCAAACATAACGTACTTCACTGTCAACAGTGTGACCGGCAACATCACTATGACGACCATAACAACTCCAGAGCTTTTCCTGGGAAACACCACAAGCTGTGACGTCATCATAGACTTTCTCAGGTACACAGCCCTACAGTCCAGAAACTCCAGCGTGTCAACAGTGACTCTCGTTGATGTCATGTGGTTGTGTGGTCGCCATCTGTACCCCTTCTTGCCTCATCACTGGACCGGCATCTGTGCCCCAGTCTGGGAATCGGACGGTACAATTCACATCCACCACAGCGACAACCATCTCTCCCTCTCATCAACCTCGCCCCACCGCTTGGACAAAATGAAGAAATCGCCACGCTGAAGCCGATGGTACTACAAAACCGGATGGTGGTGGATTTACTAACTGTAGCGCAGGGGGGTACGTGTGCTCTCGCCAGGAGTAAATGATGCATTTATATCCCGGGTGAAAATGACACCCACGTCGAGATGCCATGGCCCCCCTAAGGAACCTTTTAAGCTGCACAAACTAAAGACTCCAGAGGGATAGGCAACTCCCTCTGAGAATGGTTCACCTCCGGACCCTGTATCGTACCTCTTTTGAAACACATAATGATAAAAGTTTTTACAGGTATCCTGATCAATTTGCATCTAGCTAAGATGGCCCAAGATGATGACTGGTGTGTAACAAAGATGTGTAACAAAAATTATATGCCTGTTCTCTTTCCCAGCCCCACCAGTATAAAAAATAAATATAATGTGTTTTTGTTGTTTTTACGAGTTCATAAAGAGCTCAACTTTTATTTGTTTTTTCTTTTATGATTTTTTAGTTTAAAATTATAAACAGGAGGGAATTTTAGAGTTGTTCTATTTTATCATTTTAAAATAGTTTCTATCTCATTATATAATATCTGGTTTCACATGTACTGAACAAAAAGTTTATTTCTTAGGATTTAATCTTGTATCTTGTTGTGGGTGTGTGAAAAGTTCTGGAAAGTTCTGTTTTTACATCAAGTGGACGTTTTATCAAGAAACTATCTGTACAAGCTAAATCTTCTGAAATGTTTTGACTGTCATCCTGATAAAATTTTTGTTCATGTAAACTTGACCTGTTTTCGTGCCCCACTTTTATCTAATAAATACCAGACTCACCCAGCAAAACGGCAGAGTTCACACTGACCCACAAAACAGGTGACTCCCACTTTGCAAAGGTATTGAGCGCTAAAAACTCATTTATTTATTTTTTATTTAATTAATTTATTCATTTCATTTAAAAAACACATATACAGTATACATAAACATATATGTACACATATACACATACATACTGTATATATATATATATATATATATATATATATATATATATATATATATACATACACATAAATATACATACAATATAAAAATAAAAAAATTTAAATAAAATGAAAGGTGGCAGAAGAAGAACTAGTCTTATGAAAACTGCCCCTTTTTTACTTAATTCTAATGTAAATCAAGATATTTTTACAAAATTAAATTTAAATGTAATTCACAAAGACAATAACGATTTAGTGAAATTAAAATATAAAACTCAAACGTCTAAATCAAATCAGACAACAACTTAAGTAGATTTATATTAATGATTTCCATATTCTTTCAAGAAACTTGTCTTTATCAATCTCTTAAATGTAAACAGTGATCTGGCATTTTTAACGTTATCATCCAAACCATTCCACAATCCTATTCCCTGAATTATTGTGGATCGTTCCCTCAAACTGGTACTAAAATAAGGCTTCACAAACATCTCAATTCCTTTAAGAACATATACACTTTCTCTTTTAACAAAATTCGTCTGAATAGTAACGGGCAAAATGCCTATATGTGCCTTATACATAAGCAACAAAATGTTATAATTAACCAAATCATAGAATTTCAGAATTTTCAGTTGATGAAATAAAGTATTCGACGGATATCTATAGTTTTTTTTCATAATAATTCGTACAGCTCTTTTCTGTAAAATGAACAAAGGATTAGTTATAGTTTTACACGCTTTACCCCAGACTTCAATACAGTAAACCAAATAAGGGACAACTATTGCATTATACAACATAAACATTGCATTATCATTGAATAACTCTCTTACTTTATACAGAATTGCTATCGATTTAGATATTTTTGTTCTCAAATTGTTTATATGAGGTTTCCATGTTAAGTTCTCATCAATAATAACACCCAAAAATTTAACTTCACTAACTCTACAAATTTCAATTCCATCTATCAAAAATTGTGCGTGAACATCAGTTTTTCTGTTAGTGTGTATCATATAATAAGTTTTATCCAGATTTAATGATAACTTATTTAGAAGAAACCAATTTTGGATTTTCACAAATTCTGACCGTATTATCTCCAGCATTTGTTCTGCATCATCACCCTTACAAATAAATGTTGTGTCATCTGCAAATAAAATACATTTAAAAAGGTCTGACACATCAACCAAATCATTTACATACAAATTGAATAACCTGGGTCCAAGTACGGAGCCCTGAGGCACTCCACATGTGATATTACTAAATCTGGATCTTATGTCATGTATTTGAACAAATTGTTTTCGATCTTCCAAGTAACTATTTACCCACTTTAATGCTGTCCCTCTAATACCATATTTATATAGTTTATCAAGAAGAATTCCATGATCTATAGTATCAAATGCCTTTCTTAAATCAACATAAATACTAATACAACTCTTCTTCTGATCAACTGTATTTGTTATATGATCCACCAATTCAACAAGTGCCATTGATGTTGAATTGTTTTTTCTAAATCCATACTGACTATTACTTTGTATGTTTTGTTTATCAATAAATCGATCCAATCTGATCCCAAATAGTTTCTCCAAAATCTTTGAAAATTGCGGTAACAGTGATATTGGTCTATAATTATTAAAGTCACGTTTGTCCCCATTTTTAAAAAGTGGAACCACCTTGGCTGTTTTCATATTATTTGGAAATATTCCTGATTTGAATGACAGGTTACAGATGTGTATAAACGGTTCGATGACATAACTCATTATATTTTTTACAAACATCATGTCCATGTCAACCCAGTCCTTAGATCTTTTATCTGCAAGGTTATTTACAACATCCATTACCTCTTCTTTGTTAGTTCCTTCCAAAAAAATACTATTAGTACTACTTGTAATTTTGTGATTCACGTTTGTATATACTTTAGGTATTTTGTTTGCAAGGCTTGGGCCAACATTTACAAAATAATTATTAAACTCATTTACAATCACATTGTGGTCATGTATATCATTACCATCCTTTACAAAATATTGTGGGAAACTTGATTTGGATTCATGATTTTTTAAAACGCTATTCATTATTTGCCATGTTGTTCTCATATTACCATGACTTTTGTATAATAAATTACTATAATGTTCTTTCTTATGTTTTCTTATGATCCAAACCAGTTTATTTTTATACTTTTTGTACTTTTCTTCTGCTTCTTTTGTTTTCAATTTCAAGAAGCGCGAGTACAAATTGTTCTTTTTTTTACAAGCATTTTTCAACCCATTCGTCATCCATGGTTTATCAACAGAATTTCGTTTTGTATAATTTTTTTGCACACAATGTTTTTCATACAATGCTACCAAGGTATTCATAAATACATCATATGCTATGTTAACATCATCAACATACACCATATTCCAATTCTGTTCCTGTAAATCGTTAATTAGATTATTCAAGGCTTTTTGTGATGTATTTATTATTTTTCTCTTGTTTGTATCACCTTTTATATGACAATGAATTTTACCATAAATTGTGAAAACTGGTAAGTGGTCACTTACATCAGTCATTAAAATTCCCCCCATAATCTCTGTACTAGTTATATTTGTGAAGATATTGTCAATTGTAGTGGCACTGTGAGTGGTAATTCTTGTCGGTTTAGATATTAATGGATACAGATTTAAACTAGTCATTGAATTAATAAATGTACTGATGTTATTTGAGTCTGTATTTTTATGTAAGTCGATATTAAAATCTCCACACAAAAACACATTTTTATTAATACTCCCCTGCAGCATCTCCATAATGTGATCATTGAATAGTTCTATATTTGACTCAGGTGATCTATATACACAACTTATCATTATATTTTTTGAATTAGTGTTTATTATTTCAATTGTAATCATCTCCATG
The DNA here is from genome assembly GCF_014905685.2 of Nematolebias whitei. NCBI lineage: Eukaryota > Metazoa > Chordata > Actinopteri > Cyprinodontiformes > Rivulidae > Nematolebias > Nematolebias whitei. Next base: position 28,792,973 of record NC_056504.1, read on the forward strand.
AGATTTTCTACAATAACCGACATTTTGTCAATTTTTTTACATGTAATTTCTTTATTTATAAATAGAGCCACTCCACCACCTCGTTTATTTTGTCTGTTCATATAATAAAGTTCATACCCTTCAATGTTAACACTGTTTATATTTTCATCATTACACCATGTTTCTGAGACAGCTATAATACTGAATGTTCTGTGTAATTGTTTTAAATAATCTGTTATATTTGATAAATTTGCACTTAAACTTCTACTATTAATATGAATAATGGAAAGGTCGTCTATTTTCCTGTTGATATTGTTAAATTGCTCTTCATTATAATATTCACATTCTTTGATTACTGGAAAGAAATTTGAACAAAACTGATAATCTACATCATAAATTTTAAGTTCAGAGTCATCATCTGTATTCATATCTCAGTGTTTGTATTCATTGACGTCCATACTTTTTAATTGCGTATAAAGTTGTTTCAGTTTACTTTTCAATTTATTCCTAACTAATTCATCTAAATTTCTCTAAATCCTTCAGTTCCTTTATCATTTTCGCTTGTGATCCTTCATGAGCCTTAACCCAGATGTTTCCATTTCTTGTCCATGTTGCCACTATTTTGTTTTGTTTCTTCAACAACCTTGCCTCACGAGCGATGTTACCATTTTTTTTAGTTAAATGCTCATTTATGTACACATTTGTCCCTTTCAGTTTTCTAGCTTGTACCATTAAATTGTTTCTTGCTTTTCTACTGGTGAACTTGATGACAATGGGTGGTTTATTTGTATCTGACTTAGTTGGTAAGGTGTGACAAGTTGATATGGTCTCAGGTGTGATATCAATGTCCTTCTTTTTCAAAAAAGTCACGATTTGTTGCTCCAACGTGATCAATTGTTCCTGAGGAGCATCTTCTGAGTTGTCCCCACCTGCCACTGCTCGAGCATAGTTTCTTGGTTTCACCTCAAGTCCAGTGATTAATAAATCATCCCTTCGTGTGTGTTGTTCCAGTTCATCCACTTTTCTCTCAAGTTCAGAAATTTTAACATCTCTTTCTCTCAGTGCGACTTTCAGCTGTTTAACCTCCTCAACTAAACTGATCAATAGTTCTTGACGTTTAGCCAGCTCTGACAGTTCAGCACTCATGAAATTGCCATGTTGTCTGAAATTATTTACTTTAAAGGTCAAACAGAAAATACCTAACATCTAGAACAGAATCAGAATCAGGGGTTTGAATGCAGTGTTGCATGAGGGCACAAAGATCACCAACACCCAGTTCTGACTTATAGCTTTGACCCTTATGCATAAAGATTTATCATAAAAATTCAATTATTTTGATAATCTTATGAACTGTAGTTGATGGGATATTTAGTCTTCTCAGTTTCTCTTAGAAGGACATTATTCTGAAATAGTTCCACAAAATTTAGACAATTGTTGGCAGACCTCTGCCTATATTTACTTCTAAGAGATTCATCCATCCATCCATTGTCTTTATCTGCTTATTCCATTTTGGGTCACGGGGGTCGCTGGTGCCCATGTCCAGCAATCACTGTGCGAGGGGCGGGGTACACCCTGGACGGGTCGCAAGTCCATCACAGGGACACATAGAGACAAACGAGACAAACAACCATTCACTCTCTCACTCACACCTAGGGACAATTTAGAGTTACCAATTAGCCTAACATGCATGTTTTTGGTCTGTGGGAGGAAACCGGAGTACCCGGAGAAAACCCACGCATGCACGGAGAGAACATGCAAACTCCACCCAGAAAGGCCCCTGGACCAAGGACCTGCTCGCTGAGAGGCAGCAGCTCTACCAGTTGTGCCACCGTGCTGCCCTCTAAAAGATTCAAACTTTCTCAAATGCTCTTTTTAAATTTAGTCCTTTTACTCATCTGTTGCCAAATAAAGTAATTAGTTGCACATACCTCTTCCAGCTGGTACTTATTTGTACCACTTATTATTACAACCTTTTGTTGCCTCTGCCCTAACTTTTTAGAGATGTGTTTCTGCAGTCAAATTTAAAGTGACTTTTTAAAAAATTATTATTATTTTTAACTAAAAACGGTACAATTTCTTAGTTTCAACACTTTATATATTTACTAATGTTTTACATTGGGAATAAAATATGGGTTTATGAAATTTGTGTCATTACTTTGTTTTTATTTACATTTATCATAATGACCCAACTTTTTTGGAATTGGGTTGTACATGACTGAAGCAGTAAAAGTCTTATTCTAAATGTATTAGCAAGAAAAAAAAGTCCTGAAAAAGTAATAGTTCAAAATGTTTTTAAGTGGAGCAATGCATTAATATTATAGAGAATAATATCTTCCTTGTTGTAGATGTTAAACAATGTAAACAGCTGGTCTGTGTGTGGCTAGGAACAACAGCCTTTATTACACAATTTAAATAAAAACAAAAATAACAGTTTGTACTAACAGTATTTTAAAACACCTTTACATTACTGTATTGTCAACTTTGCATTACATGCTTAGTTATAATGTACCAGTAGTTGCAAATGGAAACAACAGCAGCTAGCTGTAGCACTTCTTGTGCAGATTGGGTGACTTCTTGTAAGAAAATCACTATATTTCTGCCTGAATACCCATTTGTAACAAAACTGACAGTGGTGTAGGGTTTATCTTGTCAGTCTATTCATAATTAAACTTCTAAATTGAGGTCATTTAAAAATCTATCTACAACAGGCAAAATATTGACTGTTTATAGCTATTCCATATAATCCTACTTTAAAAAAAATGTATTACTTTTATTCAAAACATTTTTCTATCTGTGTTTTAATGTTACCTCCCTTTCTCCTGTCTGAGCCGGGTCACAACATTAATGTGAGAGGTCCCAGGTTCAGATCCCGGACGAGCCCCCATTAATTTTACGATCTGGCCAGGAGAAGGGGAGGTAACATTAAAACCCAAAGGGCAATTCAAATGGTTTTGAATTTAATTAATGATTTATTTGGTCAGTTAAATAAAATTAAACAAAAAGAGGGGTATGTTCAATGTACTAATTAGCAAAGCTGTTACAATTATAACTTATAACAAAAGGAATAACAAAATTAATGTTAAACAATTAAGCACAGCCTCAAACCAAATTGATACAGAATTACAACAAAGGCTATGAACTAGTAAGCCTTCTGACTGCCTTCAGAAGCTTACAAACACTAACAACTCCAACAGCAAGAATTAACTCAGCCATAGCCAAACATTTCAAGTCAAGTCCACAGAATCCCATACAAAATGGTGAGCTGCTCTAAACAACAGCTGCCCTGACTGGCTAGAGAGCTGGGCTTAAATACCATAATTTCCAGACTGTTGAGCGCACCCAAATATAAGCCGCGCCCACTAAATTAAAAACAAATAAATGATTTTGTACTTATATAAGCCGCACTTGTGTATAAGCCGCAGGTGTCCATGTTGTAACATGAGATATTTTCACAGAAAGATTTTTTAAACTTTTAATTAAATACATAACAGTAACATACACAAATATGTGGAGTCAGTTTTTTTTTCTTAACAGTGCCAGTAACACGACTGGTAAAAAAAGAAAGCCCACCAGGAAGTCATTGATAGCTAACTTCAACAAAAATACCCCCCCCCCCCCCCCCTCCCCACTGTGACCTGTTTGGTAATTTCATTATTCAGATTTTTTTTAAACCTTTATTTTTACAGGTAGTCTGAGTCACAAGAACCCACCCCCCAAGAGAGACGTGTATTGGCCAGCTCTGTGAGCGCACATGTGTGATGAGGCTAAATCCATAAATTAGCCGCAGCATTGTATAAGCTGCAGTGTTCAAAGCCTGTGAAAAAAAAGTAGCAGCTTATAGTCCGGAAAATACGGTAGGCAGGCCTCTTCTGTGTTTTGAGGAGCAGGAGGTGAAGAAGCCAACCAAGATTCAATTCAGTTCATCCATCCATCCATCCATCCATCCATTTTCTTTACCCGTTTATTCCATTTTGGGTCACGGGGGTCGCCGGTGCCCATGTCCAGCAATCACTGTGCGAGGGGCGGGGTACACCCTGGACAGGTCGCAAGTCCATCACAGGGACACATAGAGACAAACGAGACAAACAATCATTCACTCTCTCACAGATGCACGATGAGAACATGCAAACTCCACACAGAAAGGCCCCCAGACTGGGATTTGAACCAGGGACTTGCTCGCTGAGAGGCAGCAGCTTTACCAGTTGTGCCACCGTGCTACCCCAATTCAATTCAATTCAATTCAAAAATTATTAATCCCAAAGGGAAATTAAATGCTGTAACTCATCATCCTGGTTTCATTAAAGAGTTGTTCTAGATGCTGATGGCTGTGGACAGGAAGGGTTTCTTTGTAGCGGTCTGCCCTACAGCGGATCTAAAGGAGCCTCTGTCTGAAGACACTCTGTTGTTGTATGACAGTCTGATGAAGAGGGTGTTCAGGGTTGTTAATAATGTTCTTCATTTTATGAAGAATCCTTCTTTGTACAATCATCTCAAAATGTTCTAGAGGAGTCCCCAGAGCTGAGCCAACCTTCTTTATGAGCTTGTTGATCTTTTTTTAAGTCACTTGCTCTGGTGTTGCTACCCCAGCAGATGATGGCAGAAGAGATAGCACTCTCTACAACAGATTCATAGAAGATATGCAGCATCTTGCTGCAAACACTGAAGGACTGAAGGATGCAGATGGATGTCCAATGGGGAGGAGTCAGGAGGTGAAGAAGCCAATCCCAGATGGGCCACAGCACAGCTGGGTCAGCAATTAACCTGCAATTATACTGTCACTCAAACAAACAATATATAGCATCAGGCCATAACACATGCAACATATTGACTGTTTATAGCTGTTCCATATTATCCTATATTTAAAAAAATTGACACATTAGTATAAAACTAGAAACAAAAGTGTTACAGTTTTAATTTCATGTAGTCTTTAAATGCTCTGTCATTCTTGTATTAATGCAACATTTATAGTCAAGTGTCTTTACTTTCAGTCGACTTCATTTTAAGAAAGTTCTGGATTCTTCTTGTTGACTTCATTTACCATTTATTGTCATAAACAATAAATAATAGATGACATAAGTGATCATCTAAATGCACAACACAATAAACATAAACTGGGCGCCACAGTGGTTTGGTGGTTATTACTATAACAGCATCAAGGACTCTGGTTTGAGCCTTGGCTGTGTAATTGTGTCTGTTTATTCTCTCTGATCTGGCGTGCAGATATTTCCAGGATACTCCAGCCTCTTCCCACATACCGTTAGGTTAATTAAGGGTTTTAAATTGACTGTAGGAGTGAGCATGGATGGTTTTGTGCTTCTGTGTTGGCTGAGTTACCTAACCTTTGTACCTTGCATGTCTGTCTAAGTTCCAAAACTATAGACTTTGGATAAAGAAAAGTGGACATATGTGACCTGCTGATTTGTGGGCATCCGAGCCGCAGTTTGACAGATTGCATCTTATGCTAAAACCACATATTAAGTAAATTAAATTGGAAAGCATTAGCAAAATAAACATTTACTTACTGAGCAAAAATAAAACCTGGAATCGGAATTCCTTGAGGGTTTGTTTGTCCAATTAACCAAGGAACAAGCCATAATTATAGTGAACAGGAAACTGATACAAACAAGCAAACAAACCCAGCATATCTGCTTTTGCAAAACAAATTGCTTTCTCCAAGGACAAATTATGACTAAAAAATGTGTAAACTCAAGTTTACCAGTGGATTAACCTTTTGCCTTGACTCGCCTAAATAGATTACAGACCCCTCCCATAGAATACCAGACGTGATTATCAAGCCAGTCATGCTCACAAAAGCACAACTCTTTATGAGGACTATACTTAATTAAGGTGTATAATTAGACTCAAATAAACTGCCAGCACACTGAATGGAAAAAAATAAAATAAAATTAGCCAATAAAAGTAGTGATTTGTGGCACAGATTTATTGATTTCTATCAGTTTAAAAGAACCCCTAACACTGTTTTAATGAATTTTTAAAGAAGCCAGAGGGCCAGTCTTTATTTCTTTTTGGAAGCAACAATAAGTGAACCTTGGTGGTTAAATTACTGGCCAGTGTTTCTGTTCATTTATCTATATCAGGGGTCTGCCACCTTTAGGATCAAAAGAGCCATTTCTGCCACTTCATTCACTAAATTAAATGTGCCCAGAGCCGCAAAACCTGCTACACTTGTTATGATCAAATGGTGGCCCATGGGCCACTTTAAGTTTGTTAGATGGGGCTTTTCTGGCCAGTAGGTGTGAAATTATACAAATGAAAACATCTAATAATTGTTAACATTGATATTTTTACATTTTAAGAAAAAAGAAAGACTGGATTTCATCCATCCATCCATCCAGCCATTGCCTTTACCCGTTTCTTCCTTTTCGGGTTGCAGGGGGGTCACTGGTGCCTGTTATGTTGAACTGAATACCTAGAGACAAGGACTGAGGAGTGAACACACTTCAAGACAGGATACATATAAAGTGATTTTATTTACAGTGGGTAATAAAGCACATGAGGAACCATGAGGAGCAAGGACACAAGTTTGATATTTTCTAAGAGGATATTGTTGATAGATTTCAGATCTTGCTGTAGGTTGGGTAGTGGGGCATGTGGTTGGAAGGCAGGACACAAGAAAATTCCAGGGGTTCTTCAAAGAAGTCCAGGCACAGGTACTTCACGAGGAGAGATACTGTAAATAGCAAAAGGAACATGGTAAGTCTTTCTCATAGATCATAGATTACAAAAAGGTGAGAAAGTGTGACTACCAGAGCCAGGTAATGCTTCAGTGGCGAGGGGAAGTCATCTACTGCCTTTTATACTCCTGGCATCTCGTTAATGAGATTATCTTCAGATGTGGAAATGTTGGTGCCATCTAGTGTCTTCAGAGCAGCGGACAACAGGAACTCCCACAGTGCCCATATCCAGGTTGCAAGTCTATCACACTATCACAGAAGACAGGACTTTTGTAAAGAAAAAAAAAACAAAACAAATAAGCCTGCACAGTTTATTGTTTTTTATTTTTATTTTTTTGTTTGTTTTTTAATTGGCAAAATAATTTGTGCTGCTGTTGTTTTGGAGCTTTGTTTTGTACTATTAGTGCTTAGTGTATTCTTAGTCTTGTGTATTCTTAGTTTAGTGAATGTAGTATATTCTTAGTTCATGACTCGGATCTTACCAATGTTTTTCTTAACAATTTGTATTTTTGTAGATGGAACTGGGACCCTGTGTACATAGTATCGTTCCACCTCATGTACCACATGTGATGTGGATGACAATAAAAATCCTTGAATC
>NC_056504.1:28800644-28815713 GCF_014905685.2 Nematolebias whitei
ATATATATATGTATGTATATGGTATATGGTATATATATGAGATATGTACACAGGGTCCCAGTTACATCTACAAAAATACAAATTGTAAAGAAAAACATTGGTAAGATCCGAGTCATGAACTAAGAATATACTACATTCACTAAACTAAGAATACACAAGACTAAGAATACACTAAGCACTAATAGTACAAAACAAAGCTCCAAAACAACAGCAGCACAAATTATTTTGCCAATTAAAAAAACAAAAAAATAAAAAACTAAAACAATAAACTGTGCAGGCTTATTTTTTATTTATTTTTTAATTGTGGAGTAATTGAGCATCTCACTTTGAAAAAATAAAGCATAAAGTGAGTATAGTTTACTCTGTGTATTACTACTAGTATCCACATATTTGCAAAAAATATGACAGGAAAACTGCTAAAACTCATTTTTTGTTGTGGATACAACATCCTATAAAATTCAGTTTTATGTTAGTTTTGTTCAAGAGCTGCTGCGGAGGGACCAAAGAGCCACATGTGGCTCCTGAGCCGCGGGTTGCAGACCCCTGATCTAGATGTTGAGTGAAAGCTGATGAAATGTTGAGATAATGACCTCTGAGACGTCTCCAGAATACAAAGAAACCAAACGGCACTCGGTTTGGACCACTAAAGCATCGAGAAATTAAAAAAAAAAATTTAAGAGTTGTGTTTGTGTTAATAAATCATAACCCACTTAGTCGGGAAAAGCCACAAACTTTGAGATTAATTTCAGTTGGGAGCCATTTTCTCAAAGCGTATCACAGCACAGAGGGAAATGTATGAAGCCTGTGATCGTGACATTACACTAAACAAATATGGCAAAATATGGATTAAGGAGCTTTACTTTCGCTTTAAGCTATTTATATGTTGGCTTCACTTTTCATAACCCGTGGCTGCATCCATCTTATCCTCAAGGTTACATTAGCTGCTGCCGGCCCGAATCTTAAATTGAAATGTCTGAGTTGGATTGTAGGTGACGCAAACAGCCGTTTGTGACAAGGAAGAAAAATAGTTGGAATAAAAAAATGACATTAACTCTGATCCTGATGATTTTTCAAAGAAAAAAAAAAGCTTGCAAGGTTAAATCAGCTCTATACTCTCTCAGGAATGTTAATAATTCTTTTGCCTCGACTGCATGATGGGGAATCTAATTATTAAACAGAAACTGAAATCCTCTTAGGTGAAAATAATGTGGCAAACATCAGAAGAGAGGCACACGTTTTTCACAAGGATTTGTATAGAATGTGTGCTAGCATGATAATATATTATATGTCACATGCTCTTTCGAGAAAACAAGCCACATATAAAATGTCCCAAATAAACAAACAAGTCTTGGTTTCAAGAACAAAATGTGACAACAACAAAAGAAAACCTCATCAGCAAAATCAGAGGCTCAAATAGAGTTTGAATTAATCACACAATCACAGATGAAAGCATTGTTAATAATGTCCGGATGCAAAATGTAAAGTATGCTAAATTAAATTTATGCAAAACCCAGAGATGAATATTTTACAAGAATCTTCTTTTTTTTTTAAATCTCATGCAAGTATGAAAAATCACTAGCCAGAATCTGAAAGCAGCATAAGGGAGAAAGCAGCCAAATAGTGCTGCTGGGCAGGTGCCTGGAGTTCCATTTGAGCAAAGCAATTATGAAAATTGAAGTTATGCAGATGAACAAAAGGATTACTAATGGGAAATGTGTCATTGTTCTCTGTTCATGTTGCACACTGTTAAAAGAATAAAACAGAACTTATTTAGCAGGAAAAGTACAATGGTATTGTTCTTTCAGCTGCTCCCTTCTGCAGAGGTCGCCACAGTGAGCTAACAGGCATGGAAGCTTGTTTTAAGCCAGATACCCTTTCTGACTCTACCTGGGATCAAACCTGTAGCATCAGGATTATACGATACTAACCACTGAGCTGCCACAGCTGCTAGTAGAGAAGTACAATGGCTTTTTAAAATGGTTGGATTGGTTAAGTCTGAGTCCCGTATGTGTCCACCCCCTGTTAATGGGTGAAGGTTGATTTATTTATTTATTTTTTTGCTTGTGTGTGTGTTCACATTTGTTTGTGCTGTTTGCAGAATATTTTGTGAACCAACAGATTTTGATCAAACTTTCAGTCATCTAGAGAAATTGCATTTCTTGTGAAAATGCAGAGTGAATGGTTATTGCTGAAAAATCTGCTAAAAAACAGCTATAATTAGCTAAAACATGTTGAAATGTAGCCAAAATTGACGAACAAGCCTAAATTAGCAGAAGAAAACAGAAAGAACACAGAATTTGGCTTAAATAGGCAGAAGTGAGCACAAAAATGAGGAAATTATCTAAAACAGCTGAAATAAATAAATAAAAAAATAGAAGAAAACTCACTGAAAAGTTAGAAAGGAGCTTAAACTAGCAGAAGGGAGTGGAAGGAGCTGAAAAGAGCTATATAAAAAAGGGTAATTAGCTGAAAAAGCTAAATTTGGCACTAAAGAGCTAAAAGTAGCTGAAATAGCAGAAAAAAGCTAAAACTAGCTGAAAAAAACAGAAAAGAGCATAATAAGCTGAAATTGTGGTGGCTTTTTTTACAAGATCATCTTATAAAATGGCCTGTCTAAAAAATAGCAGAAAGAAGCACAAAAATGTTGTAGTTAGTATTTAACAGAAATAATCTGAAAAGAACACAAAACAACTGAAAATATCTGAAAAAAAGCTTGAAAAAAAGTTTACATTTGCACAAGGAAGCTGAAAGGAGCTGAACCAGAACAGAATATGAAAGAAGCAGTAAAAGGTTGTAAACAGATCTAAAGATTTGAAGGATGTAAAATGAGCTCAATTCATTTTATATGAGAAAAAAAATGGCAGAAAAGGCTTAATATTTCAAAAAGCTAAAGTTGCACCAATACCAAAAGGCAAGGACTGTCCTGAAAGAGCTGAATGTTTTGAAATTGGATGATATTTATATTTGTTGAAATAGCATAAAAATTGTTGAAACAGCACAAAAAATGTTGAACGAGAAAAGTACTGAAAAACATGCTGAAGAAAAATGAATCAGAATAGCGAGAATGCTTAATAAACATTCACACAATAATACTGGATATACATTAACAACTAATTATTTTTTGAAGCCAGTCCAATTCAAGATAGCACCCACAAATAACTGAGTTTGTAAAAACAATAATGTCTTTAATGGAGGAGGGGGCGTGGCAAAGAGACCATCTTAGCACCAAAATAACTGGTTTGTTCCACTTTGGAGTAAGCTGTTGGGGGAAGAATCAGTTTTGTTGTGTGTTTCCTTGACTGATGAAGCCTTCCGGATCAAAGGTGAAACGTTTCAGCACAAAAAAAGAGACTTTCCAGATGACCTGACTGAAAAATGTTGAATTGTATACCTGTATTATTGAGCATGGACTTTGTTGATCATGGACTTTGTTGTTATTAATGTCTTTAATTCAGTTAATTGTACCAATATTGAGCTAAGATTAGGTGTGGTAGTAGCCAAGAGTCTTTCTCTAAACATACTCCAACTGCTACACATTCCTATCCTTTGATTTTGCTCATGCAATCAAGTAAGTAAACTAGATATTGTGTTACTGAGCAGTGTGAACCAAAGAACTTCTCAGTCCAACTGCTTTCAGCACTTTTTATTCTTGGGATTTTTTATTTTTTTTCTAATAATGAAACAATTGTTTTTTTTTTCCCTTCTCACTGTTTTGATTCAAGTTTTATATATGGAGAAGTGACTTTAAACGTAGTTTAAAAAAAATTCAGGTTTAACATTTTACACACTCCGCTATAATACAGAAACAGAGAATAAAACACCACCAACTTTATATAAATATATACTATTCTGGGAGAAAGTTGAAATCTGTTGGCGACACTTTGCCAGTTTGTGTCACAATCCGTGATGTTCCTGTTCTCAGTCCCCTTGGATTTCACCTTCCACATCTGTTCCTGTTGTACCTTCAGCTCTTGGTGCTTCTCGATCTTCTAGTGCTCTTTCTTCCTTATCTTTCTGTCAACTGGGATTGTCACGTCTGTCACAACCTTGCATGTCAGCCACCACAGTGTCTGCTTGGTTGGCCAGCAGCTGCTTGTCAGTCTGGAACTTGAAGTCCCACAGGAGCTTCGCTTTGTTGTTCTCAACCACTGTCAGCCGTGTGCCCCATCGGGACTCGGAGACTTCTAACCCATACTCTGCACAGATGTTTGTCTACAATAGTCTCTTGGTTGTGTCTCATATCAACTAATTACTCCTTAAGAATTACGACAAATAAACTCTATACTTTAACATTGGTGGTAGAGATGCATCATTCCTCTTGTCAATCTGGCAATTTTGATTTCCAATGTTTGAAACTCTGACACACCATGCCAAAATCTAATAAGATCGAAAGCATACAAAATACCTTTTGTAATTTAAGGTTCCATTAAAATGTACAACTCTCTTTGTGTCTTTTTTTTTTTGTTGTTGTATTATTTTACCCCTAATTTTACCCCTAGTATAGTAACCACAGCCAGCAATCTGTTAGAGACCACTCTGCCGAGTATGGAAAACATATACATGGACAGAGTTATGAGGAAGGCAAATAAAATTATAGCAGACAATACATCCCCTAAGAACCTCATTTGAGTTGCTTCCTTCAGGGCGAAGGTACTGCCTTCCTCAAGAAAAAGGACACAATTTTATTTCATACCACAAGTGATTAAATTATTAAACAATAAAACGGTATCATAAATTACTGAGCTCAAACTTCTTTGCCGCTAAATGATGGACGTTAATGTCATGTTTGTATATGTATGTACTTTATGTAAATGCCTGCTGACGATGCTGCAAGCCAATTTCCCTATGGGGACGTCTGTCTGTCTGTCTGTCTGTCTGTCTGTCTGTCTGTCACAGACAGACAGACAGAAGAAGATTATTGTCTGTCTGTATGTGTATGTATGTGTATATGTATATGTATGTATGTATGTGTATATATATGTATGTATGTGTATATATATGTATATATATATATATAAAACATATACACGGACGTCCGTCCGTCCGTCCGTCCGACACAAGCTGGATTGGACTTTCATTTCCATCACTGATAAATTATTAATACTTTAGTTCCTGAACCTTATGTTTTTGTTTTTCTTCTTCTTCTCACAGAAAAAGTAGAATAAACCTTTTTGTACAAGGCCCTTGATTTAAAGTTAATTGTCGGTGTGTCCGACACAATATTTAATTCAATTCAATTCAATTCAAAAATACTTTATTAATCCCAAAGGGAAAATATTTGTCGTTGTAACTCATTATCCTCATTTCAAGAGACGTTATAGATACTGATGGCTGTAGGCAGGAAGGATCTCCTGCAAAGGTCCATCCCACAGCAGAGCCTAAGAAACTGGCTGCAGATGCCGTCTGATCCATCCACCCAGACTCGGCTGGCCTCTCAGTACCCCCGGGCTGTAGGATCACCCGAATGCTTGCAGAACTCCTCCCAGAGCAATGGCCACTTCTCCCAGCAGTCTGCTGAGCTCCTCTTCGCTGCGGACAGCCAGCTGTTTGTACCGAGGGACGATCCTGTCCTTCTGCTGTCATGAGCCGTGCTTCCTGCTAGTTCCAGGATCTCAGTGGTCAGGCACTCGAGCACAGCTGGCAGGTAGATGAGAATGCATCCACAGAGCCTCCTTTTCAACTCATTTGAGATTTGGGGCTGTAGTTGAGATATAATTTGAGCTTTTGAAATATTAATCAGTTGCTGTTGGTTGTAGAAAATTGTCTTGTTGCCATGGTTACGCATCAACAACTGTTCAAAACTAAAAAAGTTTCAGTAAAAATCCTTCCAGCTGCACAGCATCCGATACCAGAGGAAACAATCATCCAAAAAATGTGATTTACATCCAGAAAAAGAGGAACTAAAGTTTCCAGTATATTTATAAGATAGATTTAATTGTTTTATTATTATATTGTAAAATTTGTTAATTCAGTGTATCTGTATTTATAGGAAAGTACTACTCATGCATTATAATTATATACAAGGTACTTTTCTTTAGATTTGCTCCCTTGTTGCAGATTACAGGATTCACAACATAAGTCCAACCTGTTCAAGTGGCAGCTCTAAAAGCAAAACATCAACCTAAATTTATCTCCTGTCTCATAAAAGGAGGGCATCCATGTAACTACTTCTGTGCATTTATTTGTCTGTTTGTTAGCAAAATATTTCATATATCATTGGGCAAATTTTAATGAAACTCTCAGAAAGTAACCATTGGTAAACATCTACAACTGATAGACTTTTAGAGTTAGTTCAATTCAAAATGACCACCAGAGCTTTAGCAAGCACAAAATTAGCTATAACTCAGTCAGTTTTACAGACAGTGAGCTAAACTTTGATAAAAAAATAAATAAATTAATAAATAAAAACTTTTGTTGAACTTTGGTGGAAACTAGAATTGTCCCCAATATGTACAGTATTATGTGAATTAAGAAATCATGCAAGATCTTATTTTGGACAGAATTCTAAGAAAAAAGTCAGAATTGAGGGAAAAAACTACTTTTGCACTGTGGCCCTAATCCTCTTCTACAGATTTGCCTGGCTAAATAAAGTTTCATATATACATATACAGTATACATAATTTTTTAATTATTATTTTTGGTCTTATGTATTTCTTATAGGAATTGACTGTAATGTCTAAGAATTTGAAGTCTAGTGGTGTATTTTTGAAGAAATAAAATGACTGCCAAGATTTTGTTTGTTGTTTCTTAACAATGCTTTTCTAGAGATTTTTTTTTCTCCACACAATACCTCTTTCCCACCCACTTCCAGAAAGGAAATAAACTTAGAATTAAGAGAAGTGATTGATCCAATCATTGAGTGTCTGATCCTTTGGTCACTGGAGAAAAAAAAGTTGATTTTGCTCACCAGCCCAGTAATTGGTGGTGCATCTCCAGATAGTTGAGCTTACTTAGTTTGTTTTTATTCCTACCATTTATTTTAATGACAGTCATGGCATCTTTATATTTAGAGGAAACATTCAGTGTATTGTTGTCTCTGTGATCATTATGTTTCATTTATGTCTCTTTCATTCTCTGTTTTTTCGGCCCACCATGTAATTTATGGTGGTTAACTATTGCTGTGCAAATGTAGTATCCATAAAGCATTTTAATGTACAAGTATGACAATCTTCACAGCTGTTATAATGTTATGGAAACACTTTTGCACCATAAATATATTATTAAGTATTTAACAACAAAGTCTGGACTTGTTATGTTACGCAAGTTGTTCAGAAACTAACAATGATTTTTCTCTCATGTCTAATTTTGCCACATGTACTGTATTTTACTTCTGAAGAAATCTTCATCCCAGCTCAATTTATCTTAGACATTCCTGACACCCTGCAGGTATTTGATTCCACACTGGCAAAGTGTGACACTGTAAAGTCATGCTACAAGCCAGTAAAGTGTGAAATTAGTGTATATTTTGGTATTGTATCATAGCGAGATGTGCTATTACACAAACATGGTAGAAAATAAACCAATTTCACCATCAGTGCCCCTTCCTGCATGCCTTAAAAGGTCTCTTATTATTTTGTTACAAAGATGGTCTGTGTGTAATAATTAAAATTATTTTAATATATCTGTATGTGTATATAACCTTTATGCAATGTGTTGTTAGCATTTGAAGTGGTTAAATAGCAAAGACTCCAGCCTTGAAACTATTATCTCTGAAATATAGTGAGTAGGTGTTCTGCCCCGTATAAACATCATACATGTTATCATAAAGTGGCCTTTTACCGTGATCTTTTGTCCTACTGATGCGATGCCTAGAGCGACTATTCAGACACCTTAATTTGTTTGTTTTGCAATGAGAGCTCTGCAAACGAGCTCCACTCTGTCTCCCCACCTGAATCATTCCTGGATTGATGCACGCTGAAGATCATTTTCTGAGCTACTCATCTGTGTAGTGGCTCACATCCAAAACACGCTTTGTTTTAGGTCCCGCAGAAAAAAAAAGAGATTGATCTAAATCCAAGAGCAGACAAATAGAAGCGTTCCCTACCTCGACGCCAAGATTAAACTACATATCGAATGCACAGAGTGGACTGAAAATAAATCAAGCTCTGTTGTGCAAAAGAGACGGAAGCGTGTCCCACGGGAGAACCGAAAGCTCAAGGCATGCAGAGGAATTTTAAATTTAAGGAAAATACTCAGGAAGTGCAGTGTTTTCGGTGCCAATGGATGAAACAGTTTTCTCTTAACTATGTTGTCCAGATGTCTTGCAATTCTAGACTTAGTAGTCAGGAAACATCCCAAGTGGAAATATGTTAAGGAAGATAAGGAAGACAGACATGCAGTTATCTAGTTTTTGAGTTCTATTCATAGCAGAAATCACTTGCTGAATTTCCTCAGCACACTGCTGTAGCTACAATAGTGCCTTACTCTGCAGATATATGATACAGGTCTGCATACAGATTATAGATTCAATACAAACACATGATGGCAGGCCTGACAGTTGAGAAAACAATACACTCCTGGTGCTCCCAAAGCCTTTGTTTTATCGACCAACCTCCCTCCGCAGTCATTGTGAAGTCCATAATAAAAATGCATCAGATGCGTCTCCCTGTCCTCAGCAAAACGTCACTCAGGGGACGGCATGTAGACCTTTATGAGAGCTAATGACCCACGGCTTTTAGAGTCCCACTACCATCAGCATGATTAGGTTCAATGTCTGCACTCAACCTTTCGTTTATGTGCCCTTGGAAGAAAAAAAAACGTCAAGCGATATTGACAAATGTACAAGGAATCTGACTCGGATAGCAGGGATTGTGTATTCAAGGTGATGTTGCCGACAACACAGCCTCCACCTTGTCAGAAAGGTTTTCACAGAAATTAGATTTTGGCCAACACTTCACCCTGACACCTTCGATTAAGCATGTGCTTACAGTGTATACACATTTCAGTTTGACTTAATACCAGACCAACTCCAAATGTATTTTTCAACGTTTTATGCGATTCTGACTGGTTAAAAGTCTAAATAACAGCCATTCATTCATTCAACCTTTATTTATACAGGTTAATCCCATTGAGTCTCAGGGACTCATTTACAAGAGATACCTGATTTTTTAACAAAGAGTGATGACAACAGTAGACAACAAAGACAACAAGACAGTCATAAAGGATGCATTCAAACTGAGAATGACAAGTGAAAATAAAATGGTATTAAATAAATGTAACAAAAAACATTAAGAGTCAGAGATTCTTTATTGTCGTTCTCACCACACATGGTACATGTGGTGGAATGAAATTATGTACACAGGGTCCCAGTTACATCCAACAATAAAATGTAAAAGAAAACCAGTGATAAGATCTAAGATATGAAATAAGGAAAAACATCAACTAAAAATACGCTAAGCACTAATAGCATAAAAACAATAAAAACAATACTCCGAACAGCAGCACGAACATGAGTCTGTGTGACAGCTAGGTTGTAAGCCAATCATTGGGTCAGTGAGTAAATATGTAAATTAATGCTATAAGAGAATGCACAAAATGTTTAAATATGTACTTTAAAGAGATGTAACTAGCTGCCAAGCTAATATTTGGGCCTTTGAGCAGCAAATATAAGCACAAGGGCTGGACAGAGGTATTAGAATTTTAGAAGAATTGTTAAAAGATACAAATTTAAATAATTATTTTGAATTTTATTTTAATAAGCAGCTGGTTATTTTTGACACACACAAAAAAAAAATAGAATGACTAAGTCATCTCAAGTCTGTTTCTGCTATCATACCTTTATTTTGAAAGGGTGACTAAGTGGATACTACAACCACTGGTAAGCTACGGCTTCACTTTTGTCCCCTTTTCTACAATGACCCATTGGATCAGAGACAACAAAGGAACAGAAATATTCCTGGCTAGCAGAACTGGAATGAACATATTCTGACCAACACATATTTTGGAGTAGTTTTTTTTCGTAAGTGATTTTGAATTTAAAATGATAAATAATCTATGAATAATTTGATGTCGATTTGAGTTCATGAATAAAAAGAACTATATAAAATGCGAAGTTCAGATATTTTAGAATTGGTTTCTGTGGAAAAGTTATGCACATTTTATTTTATCTCTTGCTCTTTCAACAACCTTAGTGTGATTAACGGGCTAAAGGCTAGTTCGAGTGGACTGCAGCCATCTTAAAACCATTGACAGTGATGACATTATAAGCTGGTAATTATAAAACAAATAAAAACAATAGCATTTTAATTTATCAACACATGATGCTGTAAAAGAATACAGTAAAAGTGTTGCTTCTGCCTTTTTAGAATACCCTGAAGTAATTTTTTTAAATGTGAGAAGTCATTTCAGTCTCACAAAATTCCTCCTGTTAATTGTTTATAACACTTCCTTCGTCTGATGTCTTGAAAAATTACCCCCTAAAAATCCAAAGTCATTAAAAAGAGAAGGGAAAGATATAATTGAGGTGTTACAGAACGAGCTCATTAACAAGTTGGTAAGAAAATAAAGTGCATTAAAAGAAGCAGAGTAGTTCAACAGACTTATCAGAGTGTATACTTAGGTCTGCAGGGAAAACACACTCATTATAATGAGTATTTGCTGGCATGGGTGAAAATGTTTATCCTCAGATCAATGAAAGAGACTTTCTCCTTGTCATTTACCAACATTGTATTTTTTCACTTTTTAATTCTCCAGCTATTTTTAAGTGCATCATAGTGATCTAAATTTATTTTAACGCAATGAATTATGGATGTGATCCCTTGTGACTTATTTTACCTCCCCCTGACAAGATGCATATGTAACAATTAGCACCTCATACTGATTTGTGAGTAACAAACCGCTTTTAAATGCTACAAAATGTAATGATTATTGTCTCATTTGCTGTCTTAGTTCCTTTTATTTTCCCTACTAGACATTATGCTCAGACAGTAATAATAAACTGTAAGGCTTTTACCTCAGTGATAATGCTTGATTTTCACATCCGTTACTTTTATTGATTTTAGTCAAGTGCTCATTAGTCCTAATGTCTTGATACTAAGGATTTATCAGCTTTTCCTCGATGCCTTGCAGTTGCTGACCCTTGTTAACAATTAGATCCACTCTTTAAATTTAGACATACATTATTAGCCAGTTTCTAGTGCACACATACAGCTGCACAAGTTCCACTGCCAAAAAAAGAAGTCTTCTTAGAGCAGCTGGATTGTTCTGATCCTTGGAGTGCAAAAACGTCAACCAGATGGGAGTAATTGGACTGAAGGAATGGTTGGTCACTCGCACCCACCATTTTCACTACTTTACGCTCCAGCCAGCTTCAGCTGAGGCTTAAAGGTAACTGTCAGATTACCAAACCAAGCACATATACCAAGCAGGAAGAAGGTATCAATGAGTCTTGACAAAACATCTGCACGACCCTGAAGACCACCTTGAAATGCCTAAGCCCACCAATCGGGTGCATGTTTTGCCGTGATCAAGACACATTTATGTTTTTATCAACGTGTGTAATCATACGAAGCAACAGAACAAAACGACTTGTTGGGAATGATTGAGTACCCTCTAATTGAAAAAAAAAAAAAAAGACAAACAAACAAAACAAACATCTCTTATTTATGACAAGATTGAATCACCTGAACGATAGTTTAGATTTTTGAAGCGATACTGAGTGGAGTTGTTAGAAATCAGTATCTTACCTGCAACAGGCAAAGGTTTGAAGGAGATGTGCAAATAAAACCAAGACTTAAGCAGCTTTCAGATTTCAGTATCTAAAATTTTATATCTGCTGAACCAAAAATAATTATCCCAACATAAATACCACACAGTTCATCTAGAATATCTGGCTACTGCTAACTGCCGCTGCCGCAGTTTGCACAGTTGTGGAAAGAATTATCATTTAATCATTAATCAATATTCTTTTAAGTAGTAAGAACAGAGTAGAAGCAGTAATTGATCTTTTTTATCATCTAAGAACCACATTCACTGGAAATTGGACCAGTGTGTAATACAACACTGAACTTATACCATACGTGCAGCCGTACACGTCGCATCGCCGTACAAGTCGCATCAGTCCAAATATGACTAATAAAGTGGGAAAAAACATAAATACTGGTAAGTTGCTTTGCCGTCTAAGTTGCATCTATTATGCGTCACCGCGGACATGTCATTCATTCAACCTTTATTTATACAGGCTAATCCCATTGCGCCTCAGGGACTCATTTACAATAGAGACCTGACCACTGATGTGACGTGTTTGTTATGCGTCACCGCTGACCACCTGGAAACGTGGTCCGGCGTTGTGCCAAAAATCAATTGGCTGCCAAATGACGGCTGTGGGACCATGCACGGGAGGACTTTAACAATAATTTCACAAGATTAACACTTAAAAACAATTATGACATTATAGTAATGGTGTGTCTCAGTTGAACTTTTCTTTAATAAATGCACTTTAATCATCAAATCAGCTGCATTTCGCTTGGGCAGCGTGGCAAAATGCAGCTGATTTTACGTTTGTTCCAGGATTTCTGGAGCGAGACAAAGGTGGCTGTCATATCAAGCCAAGTGTCTCATTAATAGCCACTTTTACCTGCCGATATTAATGAGACACTTGGCTTGCCATAATGGTCGAGGGCACTGTAGTGGTTGCAAATGGTAGTGTTTTATATTTTTTATGTCAGAATGAATTAAATCGTCAGATCTCAGCCAAAAATTGTGTTATAAATATGGGGAAAAAATGTACATTAGTCGCTTTGTTGTATAAGTCGCAGGATTTGCAAATTATTGCAAAAAAGTTCGACTTAATACAAATACGGTAGTTGACTTCAGTTTGATTGATTAAAACAAATACTTATTGTAAGCATTAAGTGACCACAATGATTAAGATGTACACTGGGAGTGTTAAATAGTTTATAAAACAACTAAAATGCTTTGGAGTTAGAAGATAGTGTCAAAGTGCTGGTAGAGAAGAGAAACAAGCTCAAGAATCGATGTCATCACTCTAGAGTGGATACGATCCGACACCAGCTTTGGTGCCATATGTTGGTGAGGTTCTCAGTCATCCAGGACATGGTAAATCTAAAAAGTAAAACAATAATAATAAAGCAACTTGACTTTTATTCTGCTGATGAAGAGGTTTTGCTCAACATCCGGGAGTTTTATCTACTTAAATCTGGAGAGTGTGGAGCTCCAAGATTTAAACTGCACAGCGTTGCTATTAATATTATTAATATGTGGATCATTCTGCCTACTCCTACTTCAGTGATGTAAAAGTTGGATGAAAATCAACACAACAATTCAGACTGAGATTGCTCATTTTAGTACAACATTTGAAAGTGATCTGGTTTTAGTTTGAAAAACTTGGATTTGTCACATCAGACTGTTGAGAAAACCCTAAATATGAGTCACATATGCTAAAAAAAAGGAAGAAAAAGCAAAACAACCATTGGATTTGGTCTTGCAGTGTGAACGTAGCCTTAAACAACAGCTACAGAATGAACAAACACATGTAAGGGCCACGTGTGGTTTAGGGCAGGTCCAAGTACGACACAGTTGTGTTCATGTATTGTAGTCCTTCGCTACTTTGCGGTTCAACTTTCGTGGACTCGCCCTTTCGTGGTTTTTCAACGATTGTCAACTTTTTTTTTTTTTTTTTTTTTTTTTTTTTAGCTCAGTTTAAGTGTAGAAACATTGTGAAGTGTTTCAATGAACTTATCATCATCGCTCAATTTTTTATTTATTTATTTATTTATTTTTTTAAAGAGAGAAGAAAGAAGAATAATTAAATAATAAAAGAGAAATAGATAAAACGAGAGACCACCACGACAAAACAACATGCACAGCACAATGCCACCCACAATATCACCATGAAACATTCGACACTGCACAAGGAATCATCTAGCTTCCACCACTACCCAACCTAGCGTGCATCTGTCACAGCACCTGAATCCAAACACCCACGCAAGCACGCCTGCCACCACCAGATTTCTCCAAAAGAATGCCCAATAGTGGACGCGGGGGCCCACAGACCCGTCCCCCCAGGACACAATGACAACATAGGGAGGACCGGAGCCACAGACACACAGCGGCCCACAGGCCCGGAGCCCCAGGAGTCTCCCAACAGGGAGAACCGCACCCCCCCCAGAGAGGAGCAGAGGAAAGAACCGGGTGACCCCAGCCACCACAATGCAGAGCCTCCAGGAAGCTGCAGCGACGAGCCCACAGGTCCGGCCGGCGACCCATGCCCCCCCCAAGTAGATCCGGCCATGGACACCGAGCCCCAAGCCCCGAGGCCATACCACCCCCCGGCAGAGCCCCGATAGAGCCAGGGCACCCAGGCCCCGCCAGGCAGCAACCAGGGCAGACCGACGTGCACCCCACCACCCAGCCCAGACACCGAGAGCCACCAATGCACCGGCGGCAAGGGGGTCCCCCGCCAAAGGGGGGCACGACCGGGGGGAGTGGGCCCCACACCAAATGTGGGGCCCAAATTGATCCAAGAGAGGGGTACCACCAAAAACCCAACCTGAGCAACCAACAGGCACACACAGATAGCATGCACCATCTACCTGACAGCGACCACAGGCCGGCCCCAGCCCAAGGGGCAGAGCAGCAGGGAGCCGCAGCTGAGGAGGGCCGGCCCCTACATCAAGAGCCCCGCACCATAGGCCCAGAGACGCCCCAGCACGCCACCTATGCACCCCCCCCACACACACAGCACCCCCACCGCAAATGCCACACAGGAAGACCAGCCAGTGCCCCGATGAGGCGAAGTCACGCCCCCAACCGCCGCCCTACACCACCAATGACCACACGTTCACTACCATAGCCGACCCCCCGCCGAAAGCCGGCAGCCACCCCGGTCAAAGTGCCGGCCATCGCAACCAGGAACCTAGATTAAAAGAATCGGAACAGCCCAGGAGGAACCGAAGCACCGGCCCCATCACTGACCGCCCCCAAGGCCCAAAGCCCACCCACAGCCCAGACCCCAACAATGTGCCCCCCTCCCCCTCCATCCCAGACCCCTAGTGTCACACGGAGAAAGGAGGTGTTTGTGAAAAAAAAAAAAAAAAAAAAAAAAAAAAA
>NC_056504.1:28816113-28817132 GCF_014905685.2 Nematolebias whitei
AATAGTGGACGCGGGGGCCCACAGACCCGTCCCCCCAGGACACAATGACAACATAGGGAGGACCGGAGCCACAGACACACAGCGGCCCACAGGCCCGGAGCCCCAGGAGTCTCCCAACAGGGAGAACCGCACCCCCCCAGAGAGGAGCAGAGGAAAGAACCGGGTGACCCCAGCCACCACAATGCAGAGCCTCCAGGAAGCTGCAGCGACGAGCCCACAGGTCCGGCCGGCGACCCATGCCCCCCCCAAGTAGATCCGGCCATGGACACCGAGCCCCAAGCCCCGAGGCCATACCACCCCCCGGCAGAGCCCCGATAGAGCCAGGGCACCCAGGCCCCGCCAGGCAGCAACCAGGGCAGACCGACGTGCACCCCACCACCCAGCCCAGACACCGAGAGCCACCAATGCACCGGCGGCAAGGGGGTCCCCCGCCAAAGGGGGGCACGACCGGGGGGAGTGGGCCCCACACCAAATGTGGGGCCCAAATTGATCCAAGAGAGGGGTACCACCAAAAACCCAACCTGAGCAACCAACAGGCACACACAGATAGCATGCACCATCTACCTGACAGCGACCACAGGCCGGCCCCAGCCCAAGGGGCAGAGCAGCAGGGAGCCGCAGCTGAGGAGGGCCGGCCCCTACATCAAGAGCCCCGCACCATAGGCCCAGAGACGCCCCAGCACGCCACCTATGCACCCCCCCACACACACAGCACCCCCACCGCAAATGCCACACAGGAAGACCAGCCAGTGCCCCGATGAGGCGAAGTCACGCCCCCAACCGCCGCCCTACACCACCAATGACCACACGTTCACTACCATAGCCGACCCCCCGCCGAAAGCCGGCAGCCACCCCGGTCAAAGTGCCGGCCATCGCAACCAGGAACCTAGATTAAAAGAATCGGAACAGCCCAGGAGGAACCGAAGCACCGGCCCCATCACTGACCGCCCCCAAGGCCCAAAGCCCACCCACAGCCCAGACCCCAACAATGTGCCCCCCTCCCCCTCCATCCCAGACCC
>NC_056504.1:28817232-28840884 GCF_014905685.2 Nematolebias whitei
ACTTTAATATTACTCACGTGATTGGGACGGTACGGGATAAAAAGTTACCCCCCAAAAAAAAAAAAACTTTAGACAGGTGCAGCTGTTTTGTAATTGTTTTTTTTTTTTCAATAAGACTTTTCTGTAATGCTAATCAAAAGAACTACACTACCCAGAAGCCAACAGTGCTTCCAGCCACTGCTTTCTGCCAAAATGGAGGGAAAGTTTTGCAGCACAAAATCAGAAGTAACATTTATCTATTGAACATTATTCAGTCAGGTCATCTGGACAGTTTCTTTTTTTTTTTTTTTGTGCCGAAACGTTTCGCCTTCGGTCCGGAAGGCTTCATCAGTCAAGGAAACACACAACAATACTGATTCTTCCCTAAACAGCTTACTCCAAAGTGGAACAAACCAGTTCTACTTGTGATAAGATGGTCTCTTTGGTACGCCCCCTCCTCCATTGCCGGCCCTCTTCCTTGTTGACAGTCTTATTAAACTGGTTGAAAACAACAAAGTCCGTGCTCAATAATCCAGGTATACAATCCAACATTTTTCAGTCAGGTAATCTGGACAGTTTCTTCTTTTTTTTTTTTTTTTGTACTGAAACGTTTCATCCTGACCTGACTGAAAAATGTTGGATTGTATACCTGGATTATCGAGCATGGACTTTATTATTTATCTATTGAGCTCAAAAAACTGGCAGGAAAGTCACAAATAATCCTGAAGCTGAACTCATTGTTCAAGTAGTATCTTAACTGGTGAGTAACTGGGCTGTAGTTGTTCCAGACTCATTGTGACCTGGATCCTGGGAGCTGCAGGAAACAGATTGTGGCAGGGTTCGGCCTGGTTTTGGTTGTGCAGTGCTGATCTGGACCAGGCTGAGGTGGTGGACTACATCCTGGACAGCCTTGCACGCAGAGTGTCCATCCTGGAGCGGCAGCACGCACACATCAACCTGGACGGGGTGGTGGGCTTCGTGATGCTGCAGGGCAGCCGAACTGGAACCGAGCCTGGCCAGAACTGAGCTTCTGCAGAGCCGATGAGTCCCCACATCAAATTTTGCCGTAGCTACTGTGCAGTACATACACATATGTTGTTAAAATGATGTAGGTTTAAGAGTTTAGAACATTGCAAGAGTAGGAAGGGTTTATAAAGCCTTAAAATATGAATACTAAAATAAATATAACGCTTCTACTTGGCGTTTTTCACTTATCGCAGGGGTGTGTGGAACATAACTCCCACAGTAATCGAGGGACTACTGTACTTTGAAGATTGACGTTATTGGAATCTAATCCAGTCAAATACTGACAAATAAAATATATGTTAGACATTGAAGTCTGAAAAGGGGATTGTAATCAGACTTTATAGGAGGAGATTGTTAGCGAATATCAACCTATGCAATGGAATGATTGATGAATCACATTTCAAATTGTTGGATTTAAAACTTGGGTTTCACCAGACCAATCAGATTTTGAGAGCAAAAAATAACAATGTTAGCCGTCTTATCAACAACACAGAAACCTGACTACATCAGGATTTGCAAATAACCACAGACTTCTATGAAATTACCTTAGTAATGTGAAACTGACAGCATGGTAACAGTTTACGGACTATGTGTGAACCACTATAAAACCACTGGAGTTATTTTGAAACAGCACAAATCCACTGTGGAGCTGTCTCTCTCAGACTAGCTGTTAGCTTGATTCCCCTGAAGAAGTCCTGCCTGACATTTCCAACTAATCACAACGATAATTACTGATTATAACGACACAAAACCTGTTGAAACATTCAAACTGTTCCTTTAAGATATACTTTCAAAGCAGAGATAGCTAATAAAAAAATGCGTTGGGGAACATGAAGAACACAGTTTGAGAAAGTTGAAAACATGCACAGTTGTATAACAACCACACTTAGACAGCTGCAAAAACAAAAATTGAATGTAAATATAGATAATTTATATTTGTCTTGATGTTGTGCTGTATCCTGATGGCAAATAAGATTCCAAAAAAAGCAGGATATTCATTGGAAAAGTGAATAATTACATTTATTTCGTCTGAAAACTAAATCACTTAATCGCATCCACAAAAACGCTGCACATCAGAGCTCCGGTGAAAAGAATCATCATCTATACAGAGGATGGGAATAGCTGATTGTCTGTACAGTAAATTTCTGTCTACTTCCAAACATCTTCTCATTAGTTTTGAATTGTGTGGATAAGTGTTTTCACCACAGCTGAACCCACACTCAGAACTGTCAAATTAAGTCGGTGAGTTTGTGGGTGCTGATATCATTTCAACACTTTGCAGTTAGTTCAAAGCTGGACTCAGATGCTGACGGAGAGTCATTGTACTGCAGCAGAGCCAAAAGTGAAAAAGGAACTCTCCATCCAACTGCTAATGACAATAACTGAATACAAAACTAAACAGCAAATGCAATGAGTTTGTTTCAGGACTGGACATAAAATATGAGTGCTATTACCATCATTTGTGTGTCTAAACTTACCTCTGTAAAGGATTGTATGGGGTTGGTGCAGAGCGAATCAAAACTTTACATGCAAATAGAACGCAATTTCATCATAAGTGGTCAAACATGGAAGGGATTGGATTTGGATCTCGATATAAAAATGTCTTATTTAGCCTTGGAGTAGGTGTGCAGTCAAGGATTATGTGCTTGACTTCATTTTCAGATCAGTTCTCTGCTGAGAATCATAATGGCAATCACACTTTCTTTCAGGCTTAATGATATGCATTGTAAAGTAACACTAACACTGTTCTTAGTGATTAACTAAATTAACTCACAATGAGGGTTGGCAAGCAGGTTATATCTATTGTTGCAGCTCAGAATACAAGTAGTAAATAAATCAAAATGGAGAGGATGTTGAAGCTTTGTGCTTTCAAGTGCTTGAAAATATTTTCCATATTTAATCCAAAAGTCTTTTCAAAGTGCAACCCTATGCTTTCACTTACCTGCCCCTCAAACCTTAATACGAAGCTGTGAAGAGAAGCGGTTAAAATATCACTGTAACCTGTCGCCTGTTTCTTTCATGTTTACACACACAAGGTCAATATGTTTTTATATAGTGCATGCATTACATGTCATATTTTTATGCTTGTAAGGGAAAATGGCAATCGTGTCAAACCTAACACACCAGAATAAATAGCAATTTATTTGAGACAGTAAAATATGTTGAACAACAACAACAAAAAAGACTTTTTAAAACTTGACAATACCAAACAATATTTATCAAATAAAATGTCTATGATTTTTGTGTCAGTAAAAATATCTTCCACGGAGAAAATTACACTTGTGAGTCCAAGTGCATTTCGTACTTCTTGGTTTCAACAGTCCCTTTCACAACACTTCAAGCTGGGCCTGAGTTGCCTTCAGGCCGGCTTGGTGGGATTTTTGCAAGTCCCAAGATGGCAATGTGCAACCTCAACCCTGTGAAGTTGTACTTCATGCCTTCTTTGCTTCTGCAATGCCGGCTTCAATAATGACAGCTAACATTTCTGTGGAACATTGATTGCTTGATAGATAAATTATGAATAACTAGAGGCAGATGAATGAGGGGCTTGTCTTTGTGCCCAGATTACAGAACTAACCCTTGAGTGATCAAGATCTTTGTTGCTTTGGGCCAGACTGCCCTGCTCCTATAGGCAATAATGCACAAAACTGCAACTGTTGGAAACTAATTAACAACTCAAAGTTGCAAAAATTTATTAGTTGGTTTTTGTCTCATTGGATTCTGAATATTTGCAACCAAGCAAACAGCAAGCCATGCAATCACATTTGTAGAGACCTATACATTACGTTGTTGCCCACCCCTACCCACATTGTATCCGTTTGGCTACCACCCCCACTTTTATATCTTAATTCACATTTTGAACAAAATGAGACATTTAAGTCTGTTTAGTGATCCTCTTTGTGATTAATTTAACTAAATACAAAGTTACATCATAAAACTTCCTTTGGCAATAGATCTGTATGTTGTTGTTTAATCATGTGAGCGGGTGGTCAAACAGACAACATGTAATCTTTATGACATTTTAAAATGTCATGATGGGTTTGAGTCTTGTGAAGGAGATGCTGTTATGATTGACATCACTCTCTGGCCAATCAATGTGCTGCAGTCAGCTGATGCCAGTTCTTCAGCTGGGCCTACTTCAAGTTCAAGTTAAGTTTATTGTCATTTATCACATGTGGTACATGAGGTGGAACGAAATGATATACTCAGGGTCCCAGTTACACCCAAAAATAGCAAAATATAAAGTGTAAAAAGGAACAGTATATAAGGATCCAAGATATACACTAAGATATACGCTAAACACCAACGATGTAAAACAACACAGAGTATCAACAGCAGCCCGAACATGAGTCTGTGGTGAGCAGATGGGTATGAATGAACACAGCAGCATGAGATCAGCAGCATGGATAATCAGCAGTACAGACAAGCCACATATCACAAATTAAAGTGGCATTACAGTGACCTCTTTTCTTTTTCCCTAAAGTGATCATCCTGACCAGGGACCCACGAGTCCAACAGCTTCAGGGCAGAAGCTGCCCCCCAGTCTAGTGACTCTACACTTAACCTCTGCCTTGCTTGGAACCTTGTCTGAGTAGGTCCTAAGAACTCATCTGATTATTGGTAGTATCACTCAATGGAAAAACTCTTAAGATGCATTTGACCTGAGTAGGGCTGAGAGGAGCCCATGGAAAAGGTCCTAATTCCAGGCTCAAAGTGTTTTGTGAATGAGCCTGTAGAGCAGGGGTGTCAAACTCACTTACAAAAGGAGGACAAAATTAAAACCTTTTTTAAACTAAGGGCCAGTTTCAGAATCCACATTAACTCAAGTTAGATACCAAACATCTTTTTGTGTTTGCAGATTCTTCAACAAGAGTTTGATTGGTCTCATTTGATGTTCTCTGTTGTGCTTTCGACATCATAATCAAAGATTACTGAAAAAATTCAAGTGATAAAAGTATTTTATGTTTAACATATTATCTTAGGGGCCAGATAAGATGTCAACGAGGGTCACATTTGGCCCCCGGGCTTTGTGTTTGACACATATGCTATAAAATATAGGCCAAAAAGAAAGGGTAAAGGCTGAAATGGAGGTTTGATTTGTCTTGTCTTTAAATAAGCTGACAGTATTTAAGAAATGGAAATGTTCGTGCTCATCCTTCACGACTTGATTTCGTCTCATGTTTTGCTTTATAAATTTTCATGAAAACCTTAAGAAGCTCTTTCACTGCAGTTACCTTCAGCTGTTATTTGTCATGGTGTTTCTCTACTTTCAGTCTGGACTTCTGGCCTTGAGCACATCTCAGTCATGCTGAAATCAGGTGATTGAGGCTGGCTACATGGTCTCCATGTCCACACTCACTAACAAATTGGGACGTTTCCAATTCACATCCAGCTTTATTAAGACCTTATTACCTGTGCATGTAATTTGTCTACAGCTCTTCTGGTCTTTCAGTTAAGCATTGCGGCTTGCCATTATAGATAAGAGAAAGTGTCCATGTTCTCTGATCTATGTTTGCTTTGTCTGTTTTGCTTTATTTGAGTAGGAATTTGATCCAGGTGCATAGAGTCTCTGCACGCTCAGTCTGTACCGTTACATATGTTTGAGCTGCACAGCAATGGCAATATTTAAATAGCTCATCGCTTGCAGTTGAGCAGACTTGATAACCATGACTTTTCTTTGACTAAACCAGCTGAGGATATTCCACTGCTTCACCCCGAGCAGGTCTTTGGTGGCTACATTTAGGATCATTGTCCGGCTGGCTGATGGTAAAATGTCCTGTGAGTTTTGATGGATTAGGCCGAATCTGAGCACACAGAATGCTTCCTTATATCTCATCCTGTTGCTTCCCTCTGCTGCAGAATCACCAGTAAATGTCATCGATAAATCACTTGGTTTGAACAGAGAGGTGCTGTGATGTGGATCATGCTCCTTTTTTTATTTTACCACTTCCTGTATCAATTTTACTAAGATGGATTGATTCATCCTTTCGTAAAACTTTGATCTACACCTCGTCTGCTGAGAATTAGGTTTTCTAAGAAACCTTTTTTTTTTTCTGATTGGATGCTGACCAGGGATTTGTGTCTTTTGGTAATGAAGTCCCGTCTCTTGATCACTGATGAAGAAACGTGTTTACCCCTGGCGAGCATTATTTACTTGCCTAAGAAGATTAGTGATGAAGATTATTCTTTATCATGCAAATGACTGTCTAGTCAGCCATGTTGTTTGTGCTTCTTCTTTTTTTTTTTTTTTTTCAAAAAGTTTCCTGCAACACTTTGGCAATCTTCCTGATTGACAGTGGTTTGTCTGGAACTGAAATTGGCATCCAGTGGAAGGACAACAGAGTTGATATAATGCGGCTGCACATAAGTATGTAAGGTCAGGAGGATGAATAAATTGATAAGCCTCATTCCCAACCTGCCAGCCAGAAAGAAAGGTGGAGAGTGAAGATGTGAGCCCAGTAATATGAGCGCACCACTTAATGTAACACCCTTCGAGTAATACTATTTTCAAGGGCTTTACTTTAAAGTGTTCTTAGTGGGTAGAAGCACAAATCTACAGCCACGCCGTCTTCGATCTACCAGCTGTTCCTGCCATGCTGGAATTTTTCACCCATCGGCCAACACTTCTTCCCACATAAGTCATTCCCAGGGTGTCTTTCTGTGGCTGAGAGCAAGAATGATGCAAAGGTTATTGGACTTTCATCGCACCAGACGTGACGTGACTGCACCAAGCCATTTGCCGAAGTGGTAAGAAGGTCAAATGTTACCATCATATATTACCTCGCCATCCGTCGAAATTTGTAAGCAACTGCAATTCTTTCTTCTCCATCTCTCCCACCACTTGGATGAAGTTGGGGAAGGAGGCTATATTCTGAGGCATCGCAGAAGTGACAACTGCTGCTGCCAATGTCTCAGTAATCACATTCCCTCCCCCAAATTTGTCATCCAACCCTACCACTTTCTTTCCCAGCACAAATGAGTGCACACGCAGGACATGCTGTGATCTATCCGTGCTTTCCAAGCTTCTTTTTTTTTTTTGCCCCGTAAAAAAAAGAACAAAACACTAAAAAGTTATGCTTCTGAAACATGCTGAGGCTACAAATCCTCTTGAAATATTTACAACTTATCATAATGCATGACTATATCAAGGTTAAGATATAAAATAATTACCGTGTAGTACACAAATGTAATAAAATAGCCTGTAATTTGCCATTCATCATGTGCTGGCATGTGTTGATCACAGCCAGGCTCAACTCTCCTTAATGAGCAGAGTTAATGCTTGCCAAAGTCATTGTGCCTGCCATTGCTAAGTGAGGCTATTACCGTGTCTAATGAAGCTGATTTGGTTTTTAATGGAGTTCACATTATTCTGTTCTAGATTGTTATTCTTTCTATATGAAATTAAAAATGCTTTTTATTGTACAGATTTAAGGGGAGTAATGCTTGTTAAAGGGTGATCTAGGGTAGCTGCAGTCTGCCTCTGCTTGTGCTGAAGTGTCTGAAAGCTATTCCACTGTTGACTATCCCCCAGTGAGAGCTAGCGCTACTGAAATGCAGGGAATTTGCAATGGAATCCCATTAGATTGATGGTCCCTCCTTTTGGTGCATGTTTCATTTCCCTGTTGTTTGCCACTCACTGCAAGGCTATATCTCCATGCAATTTTCCTGCGTATGGGTGAAGTTTTGCAAGTCTAATTTCTGCCCTTGAAGCGAATTACAAAAAGCGGTTACAGCCCTACATTGTATTTGCATTTGAATCATTTAATATTTCACCGTCAAGGGTCATTAATCATGCTCTTGTTTCATATACAAATTGTGCATCAGTAACATGGAGGGACAGGAGCATGCAGAAGAAAGTCATACGGGTGATATTCTCAATAGTACATTCACTTTTTTTTTTTTTTTTTTACTTAACAACATAAACTAAATATTTAACTACTTGTTTCTGCTTATGCTCCCATTTAAAGTGCACTGTGCAGTGAAATGTGGTGGTTCAGACAACAGACACAAATGCTTTAATTTGTAAGTCTCGGCTTTAGATAACCACACACTGTGCAAAGATGACAGTAACATAACAGCAGCCTAACACTGGGAACCTGGAGCCAGCTCATTTAGCACCACGCAACACCCACGGCTTAATTAGCTCTGTCAGTATCATCTGCAATTCTGAATGTTTTCACAGCATCTTTTTTGATGCTTGGCTGAAAGACACATTTTCTCTGTAATTTATCTGGCTACTAATCTAATCATTACTATATTTTGCAAGTGTTTTCTCACTTTACCGGGAAGTTAGCGATGATCTGATGACTGACCATAAAGCCAGTGGCTGCGCTATGCTAACTGATTCATCTGAGGGACTAATTCTGGTGAGTGTTAATGCAAAAAGTCACACAGTTTATTTCATCTAGTGCAATCCTGTAGAAATATTTATTCAAAGTTTGTTTTGTCTTTAACAAGGTAGTTTTTTTTTCCAATCTACAAGCCATTTTGGTCTTTTTCTAAAGTCAAAACACGGCACACTCATTTTTTCTTTTCTACAGCTACGGTATTAAATATTTTCTTTGAAAAGGTTTAGAATGCACTGTGCATGGCTCTTTGACTTGTAAAACTACCTAAATACAACTCTGAAATTAAGCCCAACAGGGCAACATATTTTAGTTTTGACAGGTATAAAAGTTGTGATCAAATTGTTAGCTTTTATTTACACTGCAAAAACCAACATATTGTTTTAACTTAAAATATGAGTGAAAGAACTGCCCTAAAACTCTCTGCGTGAAACATGTTAGTCATAGTATTACTTGATAGTATCATAATTAAACATTCCATGCTGTGCACACTTCTCTGTTAGAGATGTGGATCTGATAATTGATTGAACTCCTTTGGGTAGTTCTATTGCAATGCTGTTTCAGCTCAGTTAAAATGGTAAGTTAAAAAAAACTTGTTTTTTTCAGTTTTATTAGTTTAAATTAAAATGATGGTTTAGATATTTTGAAGTGGGTGTTTGTGGAAAGATTTTAAACAATACTGTACCTGTTGACTTAATTCTGAGTGGACTTCTGAGCCAACAGCTGGACCGTGCGAGGTCAGAGGAATGCGTGTTTGTTTACCCTGCGGTGCGGGGCTCGGTCTGTTTACATTCACACTGTACTCGAACCACGCTGGAGTTCACTTCTACCGGACCGAGACCTAGGTTTTTAGCTCGGGCCAGAGTTCGCCTTTTTGTTCCGTGACAGAGTTCGATGGCGCATTCACACCTCCCCAAACGAACCGGACTTTCTAGGAAAACGAGCTAGAGTTCGATTAAAGTGGACTAAACAGGGCTAGTATGAATACACCCTAAATGTTTTGGAAATAGCACCCACTTGAATTGCTGTGAAATTTTATGCAATGCAACAAAACTGAGGTGTAGAAGTTTTTATTTGATTGACAGATTAGAGAGCTCTCAGCTGATAGGTGAAATACAGTCAGAAAACAAGAAAGAAAGACAAATCCTCTTAAAATATGAAACATTAAAATCCTCTCACTATCTTAACTGATTACCAAGTTACTGTATGTTGACTTAATGTACATTGTTAAATCATGTATGTATGGAGGTTTAATTTCCTATGCCTTCGGTAGTTATGATGCTTTTAACTAATAACTTTATGTTATTTCAACGACCTAAAAAAATACTAAACTTATGTTGAATAATGTGCTGAAAATGTGCAGATACTGTACACTTAACCCCAACATTAACAACAGTGTCAGATAGAGAAAATAATGTGTATCATCTGCATATAGTGCAACGTTCTGCTGCAAACCTTTGGCTTTGTGAACAAAGATAATGTAATGTGCTCCATTCACCTAAACATAGGTGGATGGAGCACATTATATAGACCAAGCATCCCAGAAAACCATCATCCAGGACCAGCTACATTGCAGAAACTGCTCTAAAAGAGCTCTAGGAACATAATATTGACCCAGCTTCCAAACTCTCTAAATCCCACTCCAATTGAACACAGACAAATGTACAGGAACAGATTCAATCCACTGAGGCCCCACTTGGCAATCTATAGCCCCACAGGACCTGCTGCCAACATTAGACACCCGAAGACACACTTAGATGTCCAAGATCCAAGAAAGGTTTGTTCATTATTAGGACATGTGGTTTTAATGTTATAATTAGATCCCTTTCACATCAAACCTGAAAACTTCCCTTGTTCGACTGACTGGACAGAAACAGGCAAATCTTCATTTTACTAAATGAAATGCTTTCAGTCTGGATCAAAGGGAGCCATATACTTAGGTCCATTTTTAGTGTGAAAACATTTTTTGTAGGGGGAAGGGTTCTCACTACCAGACCAATTACAGGAAGTTTCTGCAGGCTATCATTTGAACCAGAAAAAAAAAGCACCCAAGGAATGGAAGAGTACTTCATAACTGAAAGATTTCTGTCAATCTAACAACATAAAAATATCAAAATCTTAAAAATGCAGTCACTTTTCATGTTTTTTTTTTTTTTAATGAAATATGGCTAATGAGAAGAGGAGAAACACTCATCTGAAAACAACCTATGCTCAGTAATCTGTCAGACAAACACATCTGTGTAAATGCATCTGGCTTAATCTCCTTGTTCTTCCAATGTGATTTGTTATCACAATAAAATGGCAAGAACTAACAGGAGGAGGGATCTCTAACCTCTGTCAATTACTGGCAGCTCAATTGTTGCCATGGTTACGCTGCTACATGAACGCTGCTGCAGAGATGGGGGCCTGATAGCAAAGCTTAAGCACAGCAGAGAGGGAGGGGGAGGGGCTTATTTTTTAAAAAATTTCAAGCAAACTCCAATTTTTTTCTTACGTTTCAAACTAAATCAGTTTTAATTTGAGATAATATTGTGTAAAATGTTTATACTGCCCAGATAGTAAATGTTTAGTTATTGTATAATAAAGGTCTTCATAACTAAATACCCCAAGCATTTATTTAAACATTGCGACTACATAGCTCAGAATGAATTGTTCTGATGGACAAACACATTCACATTGGGAAATGAGAGAACATATGATCTGATATTAATTTTGTATAAAACATGAATTACATCCATAGGTAATTTCACTTCAAGCGCCATTTTTTTTGTTTGTATTATTTTTGTTTAAAAAAATATATATGTGTATGTATTTTTAGCAGGAGAGTGTGGGGCTGCTTAAGGACTGGGATCCCATGGGACTTGATGTGAATCTTGCAGGAGTATTTTTAATGATGATGTGGGTGGGAGCAGGTGATCAAAAATAAACTGCAGGTCCTGGCATGATGCTGGCACAAAGGACTGACTTAAAATTGAAAAATCCCTGTAACCAAATTTAAAAACATAAATTTATAGTGGTTATTAAAACTCTAAAATCTGAAATGTTTAGTTTAACATGATGACTCAAATGCAGAAGTGTTTTGCTCCAGTAAATTGTAGTATAAGCGGTAGCTGCTTACTGGTTGGGCTCTACCAGTGCAACACACTGACATTCTTTAACAAACAGAGGAGTTGTAAAAAAAAAAAAATAAATAACCAGAGAAATTGCATTTCCTGCGAAAATGCGGTGTGGATGCTTATTACAGAAGAACTTGCTGAAAAACAGCTGAAATGTAGCTGGAATGGAAAAACAAGCCTAATCTGGCAGAAGAAAGCAGAAAGGACACATATTTGCTAAATTAGGTTTAAAAAGGCAGAAATGTCCACAAAAATTAGGAGATAAGGTAAAAAAAAAAAAGCTGAAAAAGCTAAAAACAGCATCAAAAGAGCTACCGGTAAATGGTAGCTGAAAAAGCAGAAACTAGCAGAAAAAAGCTGAAATGAACATACCAAGCTGAAATTAGCACAAATAAGTTAATTAGGGTGAAAGTAGCTGTAATTCCTAAGAAAAACTTGAATTAATCTGAAAACAGCTGAAATTAGCTACAAAATGCTAAAAAGGTAGCTGAAACAGTAGAACAACCTTGAATTAGAAGAAGAAAGTAGAAAGAATGAATGTTTACTGAAATAAGCAGAAATGAGCAAAGAAAAAAAGGAAATTATCTGAAAAAAGCTGAAATAGACAAAAACAGCTGAAAAGTAGCTAAATTGCAGAAATAAGCATAAATTACCAAAATGAAGTGTAGAAAGCACATTTTTTGCTTAATTAGGCTGAAAAAAGTTTAAATGAGTGCAAAAAAAAGTGGAGTTAGCTGAAAAAGCTCAAATTTATGAATGAATGAATGAATGAACTATATAACTCAAATGAATAAACTATATACCATACCATACCAAATTTGCATAAAACAGCTAAATAAATAATACCCCTACTCCTGAAATAGCAGAAAAAAGTTAGAAGAAGCCCCAAAATGTTATAGTTAGCAGAAAAAAATTGAAAGGAGCACAAAACTGCTGAAAAAGCTGCTGAAATTAGCTGGAAGTAGCTGAAAAAAGTTAAAATTTGCACAAAGAATTTGAAAGAAGCTGAAGCAGAACACAATGTGAAAGGGCAGTAAAAGATTGTAAACAGATCTAAAGATTTGAAGGATGTAAAATGAGCTAAATTAATGTCCTATGTGAAAAAAAATTGATAGAAAAGGCTAAATATGTCAAAAAGCTAAAGTTGTACCAATACCAAAAGTCATAGCAGGATTGTCCTGAAACAACTGAACCTTTTGATTTATGATTTGTTAAAAAAAGCACAAAAAATGTGGAATGAGAAAGATGCCGAAAAACATATGGAAGAAAAATGGTTCATGATAGTGTGAATGCTTCATAAACATTCACACAATAAATATTATAATACTCTATCATTTGTGCCAAGGTATAAAAATTCTCATAAAATCCTCAGCATTTGTTCATATAGTTTATTGTTTCTTCAGGTTGAGTTGTTTCAGATGTTGAAAATGTACTTTTCAGCATGTGTTTTATTAGTTGCTATCTTAAGAAGAATTCAAAATGTGTCAAAGTGAAACACATTAAATCTAGCAGGAATGAGATCAAGAAAAAAGTCTAAACCAGAACAAACGTCTATAAATAACCAAATAAAAAGAATATTTTCATAACCAATTAACGACAGGCAACAAAAGAAAGAGCCACCCAACATCTATGAAGACATAAAAATATAAACAAGTAGCCAACTATGCTAAATTCATGAAGTATTCTTCCTTCTTCTACAACAAACATTGATTAGAAACACGCATGTCTTAAAGAATGTATGTGCTCAGGTAAATCCTCTTTAATCCTCACAGGTTTGTCACAGTTTACCTGTTTCTTTGAACCTGCATTGGCAAGTTATTTTTTCCACTTATTTATTCGTTATATGCTAATGATTTATTGTATTTTTCCTCTGCATTTCATTATGCACACTGGAAATATTCCCAGGCTCATTATCCAGTTGACATACATTTTCTAAGCACTGCTTTGGTATTAATGTGATTCTCAATTGCTTTATCTCACATCAAAGCTGAGAAATTGGCCTGATGATAAAAGCATATTCCCAAAAAAACTTCTATTGATTTTTAAAGATTTAAGTGCTTCTCTGGAAAATTAAACCCGATTATTAAACATTAATTAGTCTATTGTTTAAGCCTAACAGCAGAGGTGAGGTGAAGGTTTGGTGATTTTTGTCCAAAACCTTAAAACGACAAATGTGTTCAATAAATCTTAAGACAAATATGAGCCATATTACTCTGCTGTGTTGTGAAGAACACAGCTGAAGCTCAAACAGCTCATAATGGGTTGGTTTATTTTGGCTCTTTGAAACAACCCTAAAACAACAGAGGAACTCCTGTTAATAAAGCTACAAGATTTAAAAAAATGAATTTTCTTGCCCTTACAGGAAAAATTCACA
This sequence comes from Nematolebias whitei, assembly GCF_014905685.2. Lineage (NCBI taxonomy): Eukaryota > Metazoa > Chordata > Actinopteri > Cyprinodontiformes > Rivulidae > Nematolebias > Nematolebias whitei. The sequence goes on from NC_056504.1 coordinate 28,831,074, forward strand.
TATTTTGAAGTGTAGACCTGTGAATATGTAATAAACAATTAATAATTTATCACTTGTTGTAGATGGTTCTTTTCTCAGTTTGCAGAAAGTTTTCAAAGGGGTACACAGATGGTGGTCCTTGATAATCCTGGTGGTGGTAAACCAAAACTGAAGTCATAGCAGACTTTCAGGAGTTGATATATGCTGTTGTTATTGATAGGCAATTTGAAAAATACAACATTATGGAAGTGAGGGAGTCACTCTCATATATTCCTACTTTGATTTATTTTTGGTGCATGTGACATACACTAACTCAGATTAGCACTGTCATTACTCCACTCATTAAAGTGTGTCCTCTCCTTTTTGATATTTGTACTCATAAATATTATTATTATATTAATGTATGGTCAGTAGGAGCAGTGGGGAGGATCAGCACTTTTATGTGGGGCTTTGGCCCCCTCTTGTCCCCACTGGATGATGCCCCTGAAAAATTTATATTTTGATTCAAACTTATACAGATGCATACATTTCACATTTAAAATATTTTTATATTCTTGTCTGAACTGCTCCAGGCTTCACTAGAGCCTTTGCAAGCCAAACTTCTTCTTTCGGCTGCTCCCTTCCTCAGAGGTCACCACGGCGACCCAACCCGCACAAAAACTTGGCAATTGTTTTTACACCGGATGTCCTTCCTGACACAGCCACAGACCACCGAGCTACCACAGCCCTCTGTGTGGAGCAGAGAGCTGCCATCAAGAGTGCCCGGGGGGGCACATGGTGGGAGTTAAGAGCCTTGCTCAAGGGCCCAGAGTGGAGCAAATGAGGGTGGAGGCAGGTGTGGGTGTTTCACGTATCCCACCCACATTTTGACTTTGTCTGTTTGGGGAGTAGATCCGGCAACCTTCCAATCACAGGTTCACCTTCTCTAACCTCTGCACCACCACTCCCCCCCCTTGACCAATACAAACTATGGATGTTAAAAAATAAAAAATACAAATGTGATGTGAAAAAGTGTCTGCATGAACTGCTATGCAATTTGAAACTGAAGTTTAAGATGACAGCAGTCAACTTAGGTTCAAACCTTTTATCTCCAAACTGACGTCTTCAATTAGTTGATATTAACAGGTCACAATCTTTCCGAGAACCCCAAATCAAGAAATCTAAATGATCCTTTTAAGCATACACTGAAAATCCTTTTCAGCACTGTCACAGCTTCTAGTTTATATACATTATACTGTAAAGTGTTGTGAAACTGTTATGCATATATTAATGTAAAACTTTGGTCGCTGTACAGGCACTAGTTAACCTTTCTGAACTATAAATAAATGAAACGCCTCGCCGTTTTAATCAGTTTGTAAAAGTTTTCTAAAGACGAATCAAAACAATTTTCTCTTTGCTTCACTTTTGTCTCTGCTCGTAGGAGAAAGGCTGTTTTTCTTTAAGATAAAGTGAGCAGGTGATTTCTGTGGCATGGTTCAAATAAAGGTCGTAAACACTTTGATTCGTTGGTTGTTTTTCCATGCCTCAGATAATCACATTCTGTACTGTATTAGGGAAAACAGGAGCATAACAGCAGTTTTTATATTTAGACCTTTATCCAGCTCATTTAGCACCACACAACACCCACAGATGAAGAGGCCCCTTTAGTAGCCCGTTTGAATGTTTTCAGATCTTTGAGAAAAAGGATTTAAAAGCAGGGGTTTGGGATTTCATTCAATTACCAAGGATGGATTTATCCACAGTCTCACTGCCCGGTTTCATTGAACACAGCAGAACAGACGCAAAACAAGATGGTTTGTTTTCATGAAGCGTCTTATTTTCTGTGCCATATGAAGCAACTTTCAAAGAAATGTCCTTCACAGGATGTCTGGTTTGTGTATCAAATATATTTTATTTGTTGTAAAATAAATAAAATATGCAGTCCAAAAAACAAGGGACATTTTTACGTCAGTATATTTTGAAGGCCAAATATTTTCCTGATCTTAACCGTTTACTTTTACACCTAAAAATTAACATTTAGTGATTAAAACTAGACTTTAAGCACATAGGTTGCAATGCATAGACAGAAAATTAAACAGCAAGTGTGAGAAAAAGGGATCTAAAATCCAAAAGTGCCATTTGAAGGTCTATTTTCGTACAAAGTTTCATTTGGGAGTTTTACAATATACAGGATTTAGTAGCTCTTTGTTGTAGAAAATAAAACTCACTGATAAGACGAGAGGCTCCCTGAGATGTCCTCATAAAGTACAACAGAACTGCCCTGGATGCTGCGTGTCTGTTCACAGTTCAACGTTGAGTCATGCTGACCTCTACGTGATACGACCTTCCAGTTATGACGAGACTGGTGGCGTTGTTTTGTCTTACTGATAAGCTTTATTCAAACGACAACTCTGACTATTTGAGGTCAGACAGATTCTGCCGTTCAGATCTGTCTCATTTACATTTTGTTATAATAAATAGGTAACGATCAACAAGCCTTTCGCTTTTTGCTATGACGCTCTCTTAGCTCCAGCTCATTCTGTCTCCACCACTGCAAAGCTCCTGCTCTGCCACCAATAAACAGGTGCTAACACAGCACCAGCTCTTTACTGGGCCAGAGCAAAGAAACGCTTGTGTCAGGAGCTGGGGGCGGCCTCCTGGGTGACCAGCTATCAATGGAAATGTTGTGAGGAGCACCATGTTTCAAAACTCTGAGTGGCGTTTGCTTCATTTGAGCCACAGCATTCCACCGTTATTCAGTGTGAATAAGAACGGGAAACCATTTAAACCTGTTTTTGTGTGTGTGTGTATCTTTTTGTGCTTTAAATTGACATTAATGTAGGTAAAGTGAGTACAGAACTGCCTTCACATTCACTGATTTTTATTAAATTGAAGTCATAAACTCTGATTTAAGCATGTCACACGGTTCAAAACCAAAAAAGTCCATGCTCAATAATCTAGGTATACAATCCAACAATTTTCAGTCAGTAAAGCACAGGTACCAAGGATTTTCAGAGTCAGAGTCAGAGTCAGAGTCAGAGTCAGAGTTTCTTTATTGTCATTCGCACCTCATGTGGTACATGTGGTGGAGCGAAATTATGTACACAGGGTCCCAGTTACATCCAACAATAAAATGTATAAGAAAAACAGTAATAACATCTAAGATATGAACTAAGAAAAACATCAACTAAATATACACTAAGCACTCATAACATAAAACATTGAACATCAGCACAAACATGAACGAGTCTGTGAGCAGATGTGCACGCATGAACACATCAACATTGAAACAGATCAGCAGCAACATGAAACAGATCAGCAGCAACATGATATGGTTTTTCACAGTGATTATTCTAGTTAGAGATTCATGAGTCTAACAGCCTCAGGGTAGAAGCTGTTCCTCAGTCTAGTGGTTCTACACTTAATGCTCCTTAACCTCCTTCCTGAGGGGAGTGGGGCAAAAAGTGTGTGTGCTGGGTGGGTGGGGTCCTTCATGATGCAGGTGGCCCTCTTCCTGCATCTGGAGGTGTAGATGTCTGTGATGGTGGGGAGACTGATTCCAACAGATTTCTGTGCAGCCTTCACCACTCTCTGCAAAGCTTTTCTTTCTGCAGCTGTGCAGCCTCCATGCCACACATTGATGCTCGAGCACAGGATGCTCTCCACTGCACACCTGTAGAAGGAGGTGAGGACTGAGCTTCCCAGACCAGCTCGTCTCAGCCGTCTGAGGAAGTAGAGTCTCTGATGAGCTTTCTTGATCAGGCTGGTGGTGTTGTTGCTCCAGCTGAGGTTGTCATTCATGTGTACACCCAAGTACTTGTAGCTGGAGACCACTTCCACCGCAGATCCTCTTATGTTCAGGGGGGTGTAGGTGTTTTTGTTCCTTCTGAAGTCCACAATCATCTCCTTTGTTAGAACAGTTTCAACATGAAAGAGTGTGAAACAACTCGTGAATTAATTTATTGAACAATCCAACGTCCTTCATAAAGAGCCTTAAGTAGTGAAGTTGTAGATGCACCCTTTTTTGATAAAAAGTCTGCGAGTTGGTCTTTTGTTTGAGACCACAACACTTGATGAACTTTCATAGTTTGAATCAGTTCTTTAATCGAACTGATTTCCAAGCGTAGCCTTTTCTCTGCAACAAACTTAGTTGACTTAAGTGCATCAACAAGAGAGAAATTATCAGTGACGCAGACTATTGGTGTATAGAGTTATATTGCATTCTTCCACGTTTGTTGTATCATCGGTTATTTTAACACTCTCAGCTTTGTGTGGACAGTCTTTAACCTTTGGCACACTGCACATTTTGATCGCCGCCCATACTTATCCAACGGGTTTGTACCGGGCTGTGGAGTGCTGGACTGTGGAGTTTTCTGACGAGTATTTTGCCGCCAGGACTTGCCCTTTTTCCACCGTTGCTCTGTTACAAACACGGACTCTTGGTTAATATTTTCTGCTGTCGCACTCTTTTTTTTTTTCGCCAAATATTCTCTTCAAAGCAGACTTTATTGAAGCAAAAGTTATATCTGAACATGCCGTTAGAGCCAACTGTCTGTCCGTCATATCCAAACAAGCGGTGTCCAAAAGCTTAAAAGCCAAAACAGCGTCGGGTAGCTCCATGTTGTATTTTTTCATGCGCGAGTAGAGCTGCTCAAAATCAATAATATAGTCTGCCATCGACATATTTGCTTCTTTAATGACCCGGTCAAAATCTGAGTACGCTTCATAAACCCTGTCCTTTTCCTCTTTTAGGAACAAATCATCTAGTTTAGCTAACAATGTGGTCATTCCAGTGTCTTTATTTAGATCGTCTACCGGAATTTCCATCGCCGTGTCTCGCGCCCTTCCAGACAGCGCAAGGGCAACAGCAAGCGCTTGCTTTTTCTTCTCCTAATCTGTAACTCTCGTCCAAATGTTGACTTCATTCTTCCAACTTTCATAAGGCTTTCCTTCTTCAAACGTTGGTGGAACTTTGTAGTTGCTAACCATCCTCTGCTACCAATGTTTTTTTTTTTTTTTGGATCTGATAGAACTTTATTCCACCATGCTCATCCCAGCTCAACAACACTGACACCACTGAAGAAGAGTGTAAACCACATTCCCATGCGCTACTGGCATGACAGTGCCCCCTAGCGGATTGGCATGCAAACTAAACAAAACAAAGGAGTAACAAGGTCATCTGGACAGTTTCATTTTTTTTTTTTCTGAAATGTTTCACCTTCCATCCAGAAGGCTTCATCAGTCAAGGAAACACACAACACAAAACTGATTCTTCCCCCAAACAGCGTACGCCAAAGTGGAACAAACCAGTTATGTTGGTGCTAAGATGGTGATTTAAGCAGCATTTATAAACAAAGCTGGTTTGGTTTTCTACAGCTAGAGAGACAATTTTAAGATACACTCAGTGGCTAGGAATTACCATAATTTCCGGACTATAAGTCACAGTTTTTTTCATAGTTTGCCCAGTTCTGCAACGTATAGTCCGAAGCAACTTTTATATGTTTTTTTCCCCTATTCATGACAAAATTTTTGACTGCTCATACTGACATGAACCAAACCAAACATGAACATAGCTCCGGTGGCGGAGGAACTCTGCAGAGAACTTAGCTTCCGACACGAGCTCCACAGTGTTCCCCCGCCTGCACCTCACCGCCTCCTGGGGCTGCGGACCACGCGCCTCGCTGAGGAGGGACGGGGCACTGCTGCTGACCAAGACGGACTGTTCTCAGTGCACCGCGCCGCACCGCCCAGGTGAAATGAAGCTGTTTTGATCAATAAAGTGCATTCATTAAGGAAAAATTAAACTGAGACACACCTTTGCTATAATGTCGAGCAAACAAACAATTGTTTTTAGGTGTTAATCTTGTTAAGTTTTTAAGAACTGCAACATCTAGCCATCCCGTGTACGCTTCCGTGGCCGCTAATCGATTTTTGGCAGCAAATCTATTTTTGGCACGTTTCCCGGGGGGCAGCAGTGACATATAATAAATGTGACTTTTACTCTGAAATAACTTAAATATGTTTTTTCCTCTTCGTGAGGTTTTTTTCGACTAATGCGACCATTTACTCCGGAGCGACGTATAGTACGAAAAATATGGTAGCTCTCTAGCTATAGAAAACCATACTGATTCATAACTACATTTTTTCTCTTTATTTTTGGTGTTTTTGAACATAAAAAAAACTAGTTAAGAACTAACCTTTGCCTCTGGTGTACCCCAGGGGTCCTAAGTAAAATTTAAGTTTGAAGTTACAGATGTGCAATCTGTTTCCTTAAGTTAACAAACAAATTCATTCACGGGAGTCTACACGCAGCAGTTCTGCTTTCTTTTGTTTTCCATCTGGATGAGGAAACAGATAAAAATACAACACAGGAGAGTTTAAGGAGCATCCACAAATTTCAAAATTAAACTTCAGCCTAATATTCAATACGATCAGTAGAACTGTTTCCCCACAATAAACACATTAAATATTTAATTAATCAGTTATCTTTTAATTTACAGTTCAATTGAAAACACGCCCGTTTGAATAATTTTGTAAAATTGCTGTCCTCATTTTACTTTTATTGATAATTTCCAAACACATCTAGTTCAGAATGTGGCTGTCTGGAAGTGAGTCAAGTGTTAGGTACTTTCTGCTATTCTGCAGTTGACAGACAGTGATGTTCATAATGTTGCTGTGGCTGAATGACTTGTTTAGGATTCAGTAAACCTGGAAATAAGAAATTGCCCAACTTTTTATTGTTACTGGACCCAAACATGGATGTGTATTTGTTCTCACACAGAATGGCATCTGTTAGCAAATCCATGTAGCCACATGAACTAAACTGAAGGCACAGACTTTGAATCCATTTGCACAGATATGAATAAACTGAGGGGACTGTAAACTCTGTAAATAGTATGTCTATAAAACTGTTATAAGTACACCTCTGCCTAACACTGTGTCCTTAATAACATTAAAGAAAAAAATATATAGATCAACTTACAAGGAAGAATACCTTTATTAACATTGATTTTTTTAGTCTGTAACAGAAACAACTTACAGTGCATCAATTTGCCTGAAAAAATAAATAAATCCTTTTTTAAACTGTAAACATTTTGGACTATTTGAAACTGAAAGATAAAATTAAATATAATCAATAAATAATAATAAATTCAAATGAACAGCAACATTTTAATTCAGAGGTGTTATATAAAACATTTTGACCTACAAAACAAAAATGAATAAAACAATGTTTGCTGAATTTTTTTTTTTTAAATCAAAATGAGGAAGTCAGGATCAATGAGCACACTCTTCTATAAAACAAACAAAAAAATTGTCAACATGAAAGAAGAACGAGGGGCAGGTAACCCTCTTGCTTTGAGTTTACTCTTTGTCGCCTCCATGCTGTGGATGACAAGCGTCCAGATCATCATAAAACAGCAGCTTAACTGAGGAGGTGAATTAATTTTGTTAGCAAAGAATAGAGTCCTAAAATTTATTAAACATTACTTCTGTAAATTGCGCTTTGACAAACTTATCGATAAAACTAAAACATTTTGTCAACGCGAAAGAGGAAAGAGGGGGCAGGTGTCGCTCTTGGTTGAGTTTACTCTTTGTTGCACGCGCGCTGTGAGTGACGTCCAGAGCGCAAGGACATAAAAACAGCAGCGGAGGACGGAGGAGGTGACGGTCGGAGTTTATTTATCATGTCAGCAGCAGAGGGGCGAGACACAGGTCATGCATGGCTCCCAAAATGACAAGGCAGCCATATTTGTTCATAACTTTATTATTAGGAACGCACGCGACAAAATGAGAATGAGAGAATGATCAACACCCCCCCCCCCCCCCCACACACACACAGTTTTGTTGTTCAAATTTTTTATTCTGTGTGCTGGATTGTTGTAGGCTTGTTGTAGTTTAATGTAGGTTTTTATACAAGACCAATAATTTAAGCTATTTGGAGATTTTATCTGTCCAAAACAAATAATTAAACAGCACAAGATTAAAACGCCATTAAGCTGTTTTTTTGAGTAGTAATAAATACTTTAACCACGTCTTTTAAAATGAAAATAATAATAAAACGTTCAAAAATATGAAAAATGTTTGAAAGAAAAATTCACCCCTTTTCTGACATGGGGCTGTGTGGAATTGCTAGGAGCAGTCAGTATGCTACCTGCAGCAGATAGCACTCAGCATGAGTTCAGATTGGAGAACTGAGTCTGTTAGCTCATCAACAAATAACAGGTTTGCTGATGTTTCCGTAAAATCTCAGATACAGTCAACCACCTGAACTATTATATTTTACATTGATTTGGTCTACACAACTCTTAATTAGCATAAGTACCCAACAGATGGCATACAAGAGAAGTAAACGAGCATCACATTGTCATGATCTGAGGGATTCATGTTTGTAGTTTGAATTTTTGCTTGGGTTTATTTTTTCTTGAGCTCTTTTTTGTTTTCAGTGTGTTTTCAGATTACCTGATTCTTCTTGTGTTAATCCTTGCTCACCTTAGTTATCTTTGGCCTCTGCTCATTTACTCACTTGTTTCACATCTGCTAATTAGCCCATCTGCAATCAGTCAGTAATCACTCCTCCCACCCTGTTTATACTCTTGGTGTGTTCTTGATGTTTTATTTCTCTTCTCCACCAATCGTCTGCTGGCTGCCTGAACTTTTTTGATATTAAACAGCCTTTAAGTTTTTGCTCCCACTCAGCCGCCATGTCTGCATTTTTAAGTCCTACCCCTCCACACAATGTGACACAAACAATTTATGACTTCACAGAGCTCAGTGTCAGAGCAAAGATACTGAAGGATTTAACCTGTAATGCTCCCAACGCAGTAACACATCTGACTTTCTGCTGCAGCTGTCAGATGATTTTTACCAGCTTTACTGTGAACTGTGAACATCAGCAGTTTGTTTCATTAAGTGAACATTCGTGACATAACACTCTGTTAGCTTAACCCCCATAATTGATACAGCACACTTTACTTTACAATGACCACAATCGATTGTAAAAACATTGAGAAAACCTTTAAACCCCAAGATAAACTCACCACTGCATCCTGATAGATCACTAGTTAATAAAATACCAACAGTTTAATGAAAAATGACCAAACATCATGACAATATTTAGCAGACAGGAAAAGACAAAGCTGTCTTAAAAAATAAATATCTAGCAGCAGAGGAAGATTGATACTGTAAATACTTTTTTTTTTTTTAACAAAGAGAAGTTCAGATGTTAACTTGGCTGCTTATGTGGAGTCACATCAGTTCAGTAGGTAGTCCTAAAATGGGGCTCAAGATGTTTTGAGCCCAGAATTCAAAACTAATGCAGATAAAATTGGTCCAGACCATATTTGAAGGTGGTCTAAGGAAGATGTCTCCAACGTGCATATAGAGCGTTCACACCTGAATTTAGCACTGTCACAATACATTCAGATCATCCAGGACGAATGTTAGTTCCAGTGTAACACGATTGTTATTGTTCAATGAATTTTGACACCTTTATTTTTTATAACAAAGTCCATGCTCAATAATCCAGGTATACAATCCAACATTTTTCAGTCAGGTCATCTGGACAGTTTCTTTTTTTTGTGTAGAAAAGTTTTGCCTTCAATCCAGAAGGTTTCATCAGTCGAGGAAACACACAACAAAACTGATACTTCCCCCAACAGCTTACTCCAAAGTGGAACAAACCAGTTTTGTGTGTGATAAGATGGTCTCTTTGGTACGGCCCCTCCTCCATTGCTGGCCCTCTTCCTTGTTGACAGTCGTGTCCATCCATCCATCCATTATCTTTACCCGCTTATTCCATTTTGGGTCACGGGGGTCGCCGGAGCCCATGTCCAGCAATCACTGTGCGAGGGGT
>NC_056504.1:28841284-28851023 GCF_014905685.2 Nematolebias whitei
TCAGGGACTCATTTACAACCTGATTTTAACAAATAGTGATGACAACAGTAGACAATCATAAAAAAAAGCATACAAATTGAGAAGAACAAATGAAAAAAATTGTATTAAAAAACGAAACAAAAACAGCTATATTGTAAATATACAAATATATGTACATCTGGGTAAACAGTTTTAATCCTGTTTTACATGTATTCCAGGTTCCTTATGTTTGTGTAGTGCCGATGGCCCTAGTGGTGGGTGGTGGTAAATACATGTACTGGACGTCATCAGCTCGTCCCTTTTGCTTCCTGAAGTTCTCAGAGTAGGTACGTATGGATGCTGCTCTGAGATTATTTCAGATACCAAGCCTGAAAAGCACTTCTCATGAGTCAAATTGGTTATTAGGTAATAATGTGATTTTGTTACAAACAGCTACTGCCAGTGGCTTGTAATGCTGCAGCTTGTTGCCTGTGGAGAGTAAGTTAGTTAAGTCTGTTAGCATATGTAGCTGTTAGCAGCTGTTCCACAAGCTGCCATGTTTGGATAACCTTATGGCCTTTATGCGTTGTAAGGCCTGGCCTGGACTGTCCCGCCTCAGGTTCTGCCCTGTGTTTTCAGTGTTGACATGGGGCAGTCTGACCCAGTTTCAGTTCAGTTTTTGGAACTCAGGAGTCTGGGGTTCCAATCAGGTCCGGTTGGTGCTGCAGTCAGCCTCCCCACCATCACAGACATCTACACCTCCAGATGCAGGAAGAGAGCCACCTGCATCATGAAGGACCCCACTCACCCAGCACACACACTTTTTACCCCGCTCCTCTCAGGAAGGAGGTTAAGGAGCATTATGTGTAGAACCACTAGACTGAGGAACAGCTTCTACCCTGAGGCTGTTAGACTCATGAATCTCTAACCAGGATTATCATTGTGAAAAAAAAAAAAAACCACTGTAATGCCACTTGATTGTTGATATGTGCTACTGACTATTCATGCTACTGATCTCATGCTGCTGATTTATTTCATGCTGCTGTGTTCATTGGTCCTCATCTGCTCACACAGACTCATGTTGGTGCTGCTGTTTTTTGGCATATTGTTTTGCATTATTAGTGTTAATTGTATTTCTTAGTTCATATCTTAGATCTTGCTACTGTTTTTCTTTACAATTTGTACTTTTGTTGGATATAACTGGGACCCTGTTTACACAATTTTGTTCCACCATATGTACCACATGAGATGCGAATGACAATAAAGAAAATCTTGACCTTGACCAGATTTGACGTCAGCAGATTGCTGGCTGTTGATTGGATCAATGGCCTGGAGGGTCATGTCATAGATGAGTCTTACTTCCAGTGACTGCTCCTTATCACCTTCAGCTTCTTGCTTCTGGCTGGTTGTGTGATAAAGAGATATCTTATTTTTCTTTGGAAAAAATGGCAAAGAAATATAGCACCAGTACCCTGAAAAAACAACAAAATGCAGTTATTGCTAAGCTCAGATTCATACGATCATTCTATGACAATCCTGCCCACATCGAGACGGTACTCTGCTGAAAGCAAATAAAACCAGAGCTGGAAAAAAATAGGGCTGGGCCAGCTTGACCAGTCCAGGCAGGACTGGGCTTTACAATGCGTAAGAGGCATTAGTGTGTTGACCATATCCCTATATTGCTGTGTTGGGGCAGGAGATACTTGTCACACCACCAACCACCAATGTAACAGATGAAATTCATGTTAATAAATGGTGTAAAGCTGAGAAGAGTTCCTGTGTAATTCATCAGTTCACTGGTATTGAACCAAACATTGGGGTTACACCATCTCTGAACAGAGGTTAGAAAAACGATACGTGAGGGGACTAAATCTAACAGCAATTCAAAACAAAATTATAGATTTTAAGCAACTCAAATGTTAAAAAAGTCACTGTTTCATTTCAGCACACCTTTATTTATTTTTTTTGATCAGGTAGTTACTGAGGCTGCATATGCTGAACATGATCCATTTTGCAACACCACATTTCAGATAAAACTTGTTGCAATGAACCATAAATAGTTTTCCAGCAGACTGTCATGGTTCCACTTCAGACAGTCTCCAGTGTGAGTAATCATTTCATGCACAAACACCGAGGTGCAAAAATGTACAATAGGGTTGTCACTTCTATAGAAAATATTTGGTTTGAGTTGATTTTTGTGGCAGAAATTTGCTCTTGAACGGCCCTGCCCTTAGCGTCACTTCCTCATTCTAATTCCTCGCTTTAGAAAACCCCGTCCATCGGTAATCTTCTCACCTTCACAGTTCAAACTGACCTACAAGTTCAGGCTTAGTGACATTCGGACAAAATTCACAGAAACACAAAATTCACAGAAACACAGGATCATGTCAGAATATTTTCAACCACAGTTTTATTTTATGAATTGCAAATCAAAGTAAACACTCAGGATGGGGAGAATTTTTTTTTTTATGCTTTATTAAAAATGCATGTACTTTTAATTTCACCACATGTCTATTTGATGTCACATGTCTACTTTTCTAGAATTGCACCGCTCAAGGTGGCTGCATGTTGGAGCAGCTCTGTTACTTTAATTTTGAGATTTTGCTTTTGGAAACTTTAATTCATATTTTTCTGGATGTAAATCACATTTTTGGATGATTGTTTCCTCTGGTATCAGATCTGGTATGCAGCTGGAAGGATTTTTACTGAAACTTTTTTAGTTTTGGACATTTGTTATGATGCGTAACTATGGCAACAAGGCAATTTTCTACAACCAACAGCAGCTGATTAACATCTCAAAAGCTCAAATAATATCTCAACTACAGGCCCGAATCTCAAATGAGTTGAAAAGGATGTTCTGTGGACGCATTCTCATCTACCTGCCAGCTGTGCTCGAGTGCCTGACTACTGAGATCCTGGAACTAGCAGGAAACATGGCTCATGACAGCGGAAGGACAGGATCGTCCCTCGGCACCTACAGTTGGCTGTCTGCAGCTACGAGGAGCTCGGCAGACTGCTGGGAGGAGTGGCCATCGCTCTGGGAGGAGTTCTGCTCAGCATTCGGGCGGTCCTACAGCCCGGGGGAACCGAGAGGCCAGCCAAGTCTGGGTGGACGGATCGGACGGCATCTGCAGCCAGTTTCTCAGGATCCACTGTGGGACGAACCTTTACAAGAGATCCTTCCTGCCTACAGCCATCAGTTTCTATAACATCTTTTAATGAAATGAGGATAATGAGTTACAACAACAAATAATTTCCCTTTGGGATTAATAAAGTATTTTTGAATTGAATTGAATTTGAATTGAATTATCCAAATGTGTGATTCTGCATACTCGTACCCAGAAAAGAGTTGTTTTTAAAGTGAGTCTTTATCTTTAAACAAGCGGCACAAGGTGGTCTCTACAAAGACATAAAAATTAACAAGAATTGTTATTTTTCAGGATTAACAACCAAACTTTCCTCACAGACTGAACAACCTTTTTTTAATGCAAGATTATGTTATATACAAAGTGATTTGACACTGCGTTATAATAAAAAAAAGAAAAAGCTTTTTCTATTCTGTACAAAATTGACATGTAACCATGGAGGACCTTCCTACGAACACTGTTTGTTTTTGTTCAAATCACTTTCTCGGAGTCAAGCGTGTGAAAATTGGCTGCATATGATTTGCTTTCCTGTTAACAAATCACAATTTTTTTGTAATTGTTTTTGGTCAAATGACAGGAATAAATGTTCATTTACAAAATGGACCTTTTTAAAAAAATTTTAGAACCATTGTGTGTTACAGAAAGATGCTGCTGTGAATCAGCAGCTTCTTTTTGTTCGTCTCGTTTTGAAGATTCAGGTCAGCAGATGAATTCAGAAAGTGAAATGACAAGACTGACAGTTTTGTGACAGAGAATCAAAGGCAGCCAGATAATGGTCATCAAGCAAACATGTCTATCAAATTCGACATGCTTTAAGTCCATCGTGCTCTCAAAGGGTTGTTTTGTTTGCATCACTGCTTTAGGTAGACCTTTTCTTCCCTTTTGGATGAAACTGTGTAGGCAATTCTATTGAATTTGTAGTTTTCTTTAAAAAATATACGAGATTTTAAAATGCTGGTTGATAAAAATACAAATTATTTTTAGTTAGGGTTGCACAGTGGTGAAGTTGGTAGGGCTGCCACCTCTCAGCGAGAAGGTCGCTAGTTCGAATCCTGGCTGGGGTCCTTTCTGGGTGGAGTTTGCATGTTCTCTCCATGCATGTGTGGTACTCCGGTTCCCTCCCACAGATCAAAAACATGCTCATTGGTAACTCTAACTTGTCCCTAGGTGTGAGTGAGAGAGTGAGTGTTTGTTTGTCTCTATGTGTCCCTGTGATGGACTGGAGACCTGTCCAGGTTGTTGCACAAGTGACCTCCACATTTCGAAAAGGAAGAAGCAGGTAAAAGATAATGGATGGATGGTTTTTGGTAAAGTGTTTTTAAGAGAAGCATAAAAAGACGTAAAAGCAGCACTCTTTAATCCAGTCAGTGCTCTTGAAAAACAGGGAATCAATGCGTAAAAAGCACAGAATTCTTCTCCTGCATCTCATTATACAAACATTTTATTTGACTTTCTGCGACAGGCATTCTGAGAGCTAACAGAGCAGAAGGGACCATAGCCTAAAACAAAGAATGATTACACTAAAACCTTTTCCTGTAAAACTTTTAATGATTTGTATGTCTGTGCATTTCTATTCACATCCTCATCCATTTTTGAATGTGTTTTCAAACTAATACAACCACTGGACAACTGAAATCTTGCTGAAAAAAGTTACCTGAGACATTTTAAGCTATTTTTTTATTTTTTCCCTCGTCCTGTCCGGCATTGTGACACTTAGAATTATAGTCTGAGTGTCAAAGTGATGCCCAACAGATTTACTTTCACAAGCAGAGCATTATGGCTGGCCTTAATGCTCCACTTGATATGAAAATGAAATTTTATTAGAATTTGCTATGGGCTTGTTTCAGATGTAATGGACATGGGGATGAAAAACAAAGAAGATAACAAAGCAGAAAAGTGAGAGAAGGGTTAAAAGGTAAAGAAGGAGATAGGAATAGAGGAGAGAGCGAGGTATAAAGAGAACACAAATCAACATCATTGAAGTCTGCCTCTAGACCTGCGGAAAAAAAAGACAAGACAAAACCGAGAAACCACAACAACAAACAACATATATAATGATATTTGTAACATCATTAGAAAGTATTTCATACAGTACATGGTAATACAAGATATGATTAAATGGTAAATGGATGGTAAATGGACTGTACTTATATAGCGCCTTTCTATCTTATTTCAAGATACTCAAAGCGCTTTACACTACAATCTGTGTCCTCATTTACCCATTCATACAGCACTCTACTAGATCTCTACAAAGCTAATTGAACAATTCATTCTAAAGAGACTAATCAGTGCTTTTTTAGATCACATTCATACACCGATGGGACACACATCAGAGGCTATGAGGGGTTCAGTGTCTTGCCCAGGGACACTTCGACATGTGACTGCTGGTGGATTCGAACCCCCAACTCTTGCATTGGAGGACGACTGCTCTAACCACTCAGCCACAGCCGCCCAAAATTTAGTGGCCACCACAACTGAACTGAGTGTGTATCTGATAAACACCTGAATCTAAACACCTGAGCATGCTTGTCACTAAGGTTTCTCCATAAAAATGTTCAATAGTGCATGTGGGGCCCACAGACCCATCCCCACAGGACATGATGGTAACACAGGGAAGACCGGAACCACAGACACACAGCGGCCCCCAAGCCCGGAACTCCAGGAGTCCCCCAACAGGGACACCCGCACCCCCCAGAGAGAGAAGCAAAGGGAAGCCCCGGGCGATCCCCAGCCACCACAATGCAGAAACCCCAGGAGGCTGCAGCGACGAGTCCACGGGCCCCGCCAGCAGCCCACCCCCCTCCAGAGTAGATCTGGCCATGGACACCGAGTCCCGAGGTCATACCATCCCCGAACAGAGGCCCGACAGAGCCAGGGCACCCAGGCCCTGGCAGGCAGCCACCAGGGCGTGCCCGCACACCCCCCACTACCCAGACGCAGCTGCTGAGAGCCGCCAATGCACCAGCGGCAGGGGGGCCCACCACTGGAGGGGAGTACAACACACCAAATTGGGGGGGGGGGGGGGGGGATTGATCCAAGAGAGGGGACCACCCAAAACCCAACCTGAGACATAAACAGGCACACAGAGACAGCCCGATGGAACCTCTGTCGGGCTGTCCATGTGCCCCACCAACCCGACAGCGACCGCAAGCCGGCTCCAGGCCGGGGGCCAGAGCAGCAGGGAACAACAGCCAAGGAAGGCCGGCCCAGCGCACCAATGCTTCCCTACAGCCCCACACCACAGACCCGGAGAGGCCCCGGCATGCCACCCATGCACCCCCCCACACACACAGCACCCCCCACCGTGAATGTCACATCAGGCTGACCAGCCTGCACCCTGTCAAAGTGAAGCCACACCCCCGACCGCCGCCATGCACCACCAACAACCACACATGCACAACCACAGCCGACCCTCCGCCATCCACCCCAGCCAAAGGGCCAGCCACTGCTACCAGGAACCCTGATCAAAAGATCCAAACAACCCAGGAGGAACCGGAGCACTGGCCCCACCCCCAATCGTCCCCCAAGGCCCAACACCCACCTACAGCCCAGACTCCAACCAGGCAGCCTACCCCCCTCCCTGACCCTGACCCCAAATGTCAAACAGAGAACGAGGGTTTAAGGAAAACAGGAAGACCCAACTCCTCCCTCCTCCCACTCAAATAAGGTGTTGATGCATGTTGTTCCCCCTCCCTTGGCTGCCACCTTACTGTGGTGGAGGGGTTTGAGTGTCCCAATGATCCTAGGAGCTATGCTGTCAGGGGCTTTATGCCCCTAGTAGGGTCACCCATGGCAGACAGGTCCTAGGTGAGGGACCAGACAAATTGCAGCCCAAAAACCCCGATAATGAGAAAAATAAACGGACCTAATATTCCCTTGCCCGGACGTGGGTCACCGGGGCCCCACTCTGGAGCCAGGCCTGGAGGTGGGGAATGCGGGCGAGCGCCTGGTGGCCGGGCTTTTACCCATGGAGCTCGGCTGGGCACAGCCCAAAGAGGAGACATGGGTCCCCCTTCCCATGGGCTCACCACCTGTGAGAGGGGCTAAAGGGGTCGGGTGCAATGTGGGATGGGTGGTGGCCGAGGGCGGGGACCCTGGCGGTCTGCTATAGAAGCTGGCTATTGGGACGTGGAATGTCACCTCACTGGTGGGGAAGGAGCCTGAGCTGGTGTGTGAGGCTGAGAGGTTCTGGCTAGAAATAGTCGGACTCACCTCTACGCATGGCTCTGGCTCTGGAACCAGTTTCCTTGAGAGGGGCTGGATACTCTTTCACTCTGGAGTTGCCCCTGGTGAGAGGCGCAGAGCAGGAGTGGGCATACTTATTGCCCCCCAACTTGGTGCCTGTGTGTTGGGGTTCACCCCGGTAAATGAGAGGGTGGCCTCCCTCCGCCTACGTGTAGGGGGACGGGTTCTGACTGTCGTTTGTGCTTATGGCTGGGGAGAGGAAAGTCTGGGCCTCCCTACTTAGGCTGCTACCCCTGTGACCCGACCCCGGATAAGCGGAAGAAAATGGATGGATGCACGTTGTTATATAGTGCGTTTAAAATGGGGGGATGAGGCGGCGACTGGCACAGACCCACCCCCTCCCCAGAGAGCTGGCAGTGCCCGTTCACCTCCCCAACCCTTGCCCAGAACCCTAAATGTCTACATGCTACATATTATGGTATATGGTATAAAGTTTATTCATTTTAAAAAACAAAACAAAACAGTTCCATAAACTATATAAAAAATACAAGAGATTTAAAATGAAAGGCAGCAGAAAGAAGAAAAAATCTTATTATATCTGCCCCTTTTTTCAAACAATTAGTTCAATTATAATAATCTTCAAGTAACAGAACAAAATGAATAACTCTTTCTAATTTTTCTAACTCTAATACAATACACACTAAGCTACTTCATATTTTTTTTAACAATTCAGCTTTGATCTTTTTCTTAAATGTACAGGTATTTTTATTCTTACAGAATTTATGTGATTTTTCCATGTTAGCTGTTCATCAATGATTACACCCAAAAATTTCATCTCATTAACTCTACAGATCTCAACACCCTCAATTTTAAATGGATCATCAACAGTTCTCTTTTTGTTACAGAATATTATGTATTTAGTTTTATCTAAATTTAATGATAATTTATTAAGTTTAAATCAAGTTTGTATTTTATCACATTCTGTCTTCATCAGATCCAACATCCGTTTTACATCTTTACTCAAACAAAAAAAATGTGGTGTCATCTGCAAAAAGGACACATTTGAGGAGTCCTGATTCATTTACTGTCATTCACATACAGTATAAAATAAATAACTTTGGTCCAAGTACAGAGCCTTGAGGAACTCCACATGTGATATTGCAGAGGTCAGATCTTACACCATTTACTTGTACAAACTGTTTCCTATCTTTCAAATAGCTAGATACCCAGTGTAATGCTGGTCCTCTTATACCATATTTATTCAATTTTTCAAGGAGAATAGTGTGGTCAATAGTATCAAATGCTTTTTTTAAATCAACAAAAATACTAACACAATATTGTTTTTGATTGACAACAGTAGTTATTTGTTCTATTAATTCCATGAGAGCCATTGATGTAGAGTTTTTTGCTCTAAACCCATACTGACTGCTACTTAGAATGTTTTGTTTAGTAATAAATTTATCTAATTTGGTCACAAATAGTTTTTCTAAAATGTTTAAGAACTGTGGTAATAAGGATATTGGTAATGATCATATGAGAGTGGGCACAGGTCCTGGGGGTGAGAATGATTACACATCCCACCCCCTATATGCCACCGTGTGCCCACTTCAGACCCTATATATTCATGTGTCATGAGAATGTTTTATGTGAGTGTCTAGGTTGTTTAATAAAATTGGGGCACAGGTCTCCACGAACCACAGAGATGGAGGATCCTCCCTGCAGCTCAGTAGTGCATCTGAACCCCAAGGCCCTGCTTGAGTGGTGGTGTGATGGAGTGGGCCCAGGAAGACGTCGGGATGGGGAGGAACAACTGAGGTGGCAATGCCCTCCCAGGGGGCCAGCTCCCCCACTGACCCCAATAGGCACCCCCATTCTCCAAGATCCACCAGGGGAGGGAGGCTCCAGTGCATCCATCCAGGAGCAGGAGGCAGCCGCACCACCAGGGACCCAGGCCACGGACCGGCACATAGCCCCGAGGACTGACCGGGCCAGCGACCCAACCTGCCCCAGAGATCATCCAGACCCCTAATCCGATCCCCAGCTCAACACCCAGCCCCCCGACCAAAGAAGCCACCAAACTCCAGCAGCGACAATCAGCCAGGAGTGCCCGAACAGCCACAGATAGCGCACCACGACGACCGAGAGCGCACCCCCACCCCCACAAAAGGACTGACCAGTCCACCACAGCAACACCCACAATTAGAGTACCCCACGCAAGGAAGGGCGCATGCCTAACACACCCAGACACCCCCGGGCCAGCAGTGCAGAGCCACCCAAGCAAAAGCCCCGCCACCCACAGCCCCTCACAGCCCCTCACAGCCCAGACCCCCAGCCAAGCACCAGACCGCAGCCACAGCCAGGCAGGAAGACACCCTGGCTGAATCCACCTGTCCCCTCCCATGACCCCCCCCCCCCCCATGGCAGAGGCCCCAAAGCCCACCAGCGCACCA
>NC_056504.1:28851123-28859273 GCF_014905685.2 Nematolebias whitei
CCCCCCCCCCCCTCCATGGCAGAGGCCCCAAAGCCCACCAGCGCACCAAGGGCCCCCAGGCCAGAGCCGGGCACCAGCGCATGCACTGACCCAAGACCCCGACAACATACCCGCCAAGACCCGAGACCCCCGGGTCAAGCCGGGACCCCAGCCCGGAAGCGACACTCCCCCAGAAACCCGAACCCGCGCCCACCCCAAACCCACCCAGGAGCAGCCAGGCCAGTAACCTGCGCCCACCAGTACAGACCGCCCACAAGCCTGCATGCAGCCAGCAGAGGTCAACGCCCAGAACCACCAAAGCCACCTCCCCAGTTGAGCGCCATTGCCCCGGGCCCATGACCCCCCCATGACCCCAGCCCCGATATCCCCCCACATCAACAATGATGCCCCACGGGATGAAATCAAAGGGGTTTACTCACCTCCACTATGGGTTGGAGCCAATCAAAGAAGCCCAGAGAGATTGTAATGATGTGGAGGTACAGGCTATCTCAAGACTGATGTAATCCAACAAAAGGTCTTTATACTGTTTAATACTAAGAGTATTTTTATTTTTCCAATTCATGAGTATATATTTTTTTGCTATACATAAAAGCAGTAAAAAATCATGTGAATTGACTTTGTCTCCAAGGTGACATCATCTAAGTGGCCCAATAAGCAAACTGACGGAGAGAGTGGAATATTACATCTCAGACTCTTTGATAAGTCTTCACATACTGTATCCGGCACCAAAACCTCTGAACAAGTGGACAGAACCAAAATGTGTGGATGTAATTGTCAGGAATATTGTTTGTGCACTGTGAGCAAACATTAGATGATGCGAAACCCACCCTGAACACCCGTTGACCTGTGTAGTGTACTCTATGAAAGATTTTGTATTGTATTAATTGTAAATTGGGGTTTTTAATCATCTTAAAAGTTCTTAGACATATCTGAGACCAGAAGTTTTGGTCAAAGTTGACTGACAAGTCTGTCTCCCATTTTACAATGGGAAGGGATATTGATTAATCTATTTTAATGAGTGTATGGTAAACCTTAGATAGTAATTTGGGAGGATTAAGATTTAGGAATTCTAATACACTTGATGGTATTTCAATTCTAGTATTATTAAGGTTAAATTTATTTTTTGTTATAGATTTAATTTGTTGATATTCAAAAAATTATTCTTATCAATCCCATATTTTGTTAATAATCTGTTAAATGGGATATAGTCTACTTCCTTATACAAACGGGATTCCAAAAAAGTTGGGACACTAAACAAATTGTGAATAAAAACTGAATGCAATGATGTGGAGGTACCAACATCTAATATTTTATTCAGAATAGAACACAAATCACAGATCAAAAGTTTAAACTGAGAGAATGTATAATTTTAAGGGAAAAATCAGTTGTTTCCAAATTTCATGGCATCAACAAATCCCAAAAAAGTTGGGACAAGTCCATTTTTACCACTGTGTGACATCCCCCCTTCTTCTTACAACACTCAACAGACGTCTGGGGACAGAGGAGACCAGTTTCTCAAGTTTAGAAATAAGAATGCTCTCCCATTCATGTCTAATACAGGCCTCTAACTTTTCAATCGTCTTGGGCCTTCTTTGTCGCACCTTCCTCTTTATGATGCGCCAAATGTTCTCTATAGGTGAAAGATCTGGACTGCAGTCTGGCCATTTCAGTACCCGGATCCTTCTCCTACGTGGCCATGATGTTGTGATTGCTGCAGAATGTGGTCTGGCATTATCGTGTTGAAAAATGCAGAGTCTTCCCTGAAAGAGATGACGTCTAGATGGGAGCATATGTTGTTCTAGAACCTGAACATAGTTCTCTGCATTAATGGTGCCTTTCCAGACATGCAAGCTGCCCATGCCACAAGCACTCATGCAACCCCATACCATCAGTGATGCAGGCTTCTGAACGGAGCGTTGATAACAACTTGAGCTATCCTTGTCCTCTCTGGTCCGGATGACATGGCGTCCCAGTGTTCCATAAAGAACTTCAAATCGTGACTCATCTGACCACAGAACAGTCTTTCATTTTGCCACACTCCATTTTATTGTTGGATGTAACTGGGACCCTGTGTACATAATTTCGCTCCACCACATGTACCACATGAGGTGCGAATGACAATAAAGAATCTCTGACTCTGACTCAATGACCACTGGCCCAGTGCAAACGTCTGAGCTTGTGGAGCTTGCTTAGAAATGGCTTCCTCTTTGCACTGTAGAGTTTCAGCTGGCAACGGCGGATGGCACGGTGGATTGTGTTCACTGACAATGCTTTCTGGAATTATTCCTGAGCCCATTCTGTCATTTCCTTGACAGTGGCATTCCTGTTTGAGGTGCAGTGACGTTTAAGGGCCCGGAGATCACGACTATCCAGTAGAGTTTTACGGCCTTGACCCTTACGCACAGCAATTGTTCCAGATTCTCTGAATCTTTTGATGATGTTATGCACGGTTGATGATGATAACTTAAAAGTCTTTGCTATTTTACGCTGGGTAACACCATTCTGGTATTGTTGCACTATCTTTCTGTGCAACAATGGTGGAATTGCTGATCCTCTTACCATCTTGGCTTCTGAGAGACACTGACACTCTGAGAAGTTCTTTTTATGCCCAATCATGTTATCAATTGACCTAATTGGTGTTAATTGGTCGTCCAACTGTTCGTTATATGCTCAATTTCCTTTTTCCAGCCACTTATTGCATGTTCTCTCCGTGCATGCGTGGGTTTTCTCCGGGTACTCCGGTTTCCTTTCACAGACCAAAAACATGCATGTTAGGCTGATTGGTATCTCTAAATTGCCCCTAGGTGTGAGTGAGAGAGTGAATGTTTGTTTGTCTCGTTTGTCTCTATGTGGTCCTGTGATGGACTTGCGACCCATCCAGGGTGTACCCCGCCCCTCGCACAGTGATTGCTGGACATGGCCACCAGCGACCCCCGTGACCCAAAATGGAATAAGCAGGTAAAGATAATGGATGGATGGATGGATGGATGGAGATGTATTCTAGCCTGTTTGCTAGAAAGTAATAATAGAAATTGGGTCCTCCTTTTTCTTTGGTCTTTTGTAGTGTTTTTAGTTTAATACGTGGGGGTTTATCTTTCCAGGGATATTTAGAGATGGAGGAGTCCAGGGATCTAAACCAGTCAGATGATGGTTTATTTGGGATAATTGAGAATAGATAGTTTATTCTAGGCAAAACCATCATTTTTATTGAAGCAATCCTTCCAGTGAGAGACAAGGGTAGAGATTTCCATCTAGCAAGAGCATCCTCAATTTTCTTTAAAAGTGGGATGTGGTTTTGTTTTGTTAAATCTGCCAATCTAGGAGAAACTTTGATACCCAAGTATGTAATATTCCCTGACTGCAGATGTGTAGTAAGTTAATTGTTGAAATAACAATTAATTGGTAGAACTGTGGATTTTATCCAGTTTATAGAGTAATCTGAAACTCTTGAAAAATAGTTTATCAATCCAATAACCTGAGAGAGGGAGGTTTGTGAATTCTGGAGGAAGAGCAACACATCATCAGCATATAGACTGATTTTGTGCTCTATGTTATTGCATTGTATGCCTTTAATATCTGTACTTTGCCTGATTGCTGCGGCTAGCAGTTCGATGAAAATAGCAAACAGTGAGGGGGAGAGTAGACATCCCTGCCTGGTGCCCCTTTGCAGAAGAAAGCTTGCAGATATTTGATTATTTGTCCTAATGCATGCTGATGGGAACTGTATAATATTTTTAACCAGTTTATGAAATAATTTCCAAAACCAAATTTATGCAAGGCTGCAAATAACAATTTCCAGTTAACTCTATCAAAAGCTTTTTCTGCATCTAGAAAGAATATTGCAGTTTCAATATTTTTTACTGTAAGAATAATCAATTAAATTAAATAATCTGCGTGAATTTGTGGATGAATGCCTCCCTTTTATAAAACCAGTTTGGTCAGGATGTATTATGAGAGGAGTTATCTTTTCCAATCTTTTTGAGAGGGCTTTACAAATTATTTTAAGATCAACATTGATAAGGGATATGGGACGATAACTGGTAGGTAATACAGGGTCTTTGCCTGGTTTTAACAGGAGACTAATGTTGGCTGTGTTTATATTTTCTGGAAGTCTGTTAATTTTCTCAGTTTCCTGTAGCATTTTGTGAAATAGTGGTGCCAGGATATTCCAGAATTCTTTGTAGAACTGTGATGGGAATCCATCTGGACCTGGAGCCTTTTTATTTGAAATATCATTTTATCAGATAACATGCAAAGTATTAACTTAATGAAATGTCTAGATATATGTATACCATTTTGATATTTAGAATGATATTGTGTTAAAAACATGATCTGATTCCGTTTCCGGTAGAAAATGTAGTTTCAGCTACATGCCTACAACTCCCAACATTCACGCACAAACCCATTATAGAACACAAGATGGCTAGATATTATTGGTGGTGACAACTCCAGGAGGTGTGGGCGAGCTCTGAAGAAGATGGGCTGTCTGTTTACGTTCAGCGCCATTTGTTCGTGACCGCATGGTTGAGTTACAATGGCCCAGGGCTGGTGATTTTGTACTTTACATGTAAAATAAACCTTCTGAAATGGAAGACAATTGCTCCTCCTCTCCCTGCTTCAGAACAGAACACATTCTTTCATATTGGACATGCTTTTGAAGGCTTCCTGGAGTTCCACTGGTGTCAGTGGTGAGTCCAGCTCCATTGATTAACTATCTGATTATTTAGGAAGTGTTATTTTATCCTGGAATTGATCAATTTCATTATCTGATAGGTTTATCTGGGGTGAGTATAAAGCTTTAAAAAAATCTCTGAAAATGCTGTTTATTCTTTCAGGATCATAAACTGTATTCCCAGTCGTCTTTAACACCATGAATAGTTGTTTTTTTTTTCCTTATTTATTTTAAGCTGTTTTGCTAGAAAGCTACCTGATTTATTGTTCTGCTCAAAGTTTTCTTTTCTGAGTCTTTGTATTAAGAATTGAGTTTTTTTTAAATAAGTTCATTTAATTCTAATTTAGCTTTACACATTTTGTCCAGCATGTCTTCATCTTGGGAGGCTTCTAATAATTTAATGGTTTCTTCTAATTCCTGAATATGCTTATTTTCTTTTTTCTTCTTATGTGATGAGAATGAGATTATTTTACCTCTCATCACTGCTTTCCCTGCCTCCCAGAGAACAGATGCTGATGTTCCAGGTTCCAAGTCATTATACTCCAGATAAGAAGCCCACTCTTCTGTAAAATATTTGATAAAATCTTCATCCTCAAGCAATGATATATTAAATCTCCAGTTTATACTTTTTGCGATTTCTTTTCTGTTTGCTAGAGTTAAAGAGACAGGAGCATGATCACTGACAACTACAGGGTGCATCTCAGTGTCCGAGATGTCCGTCAACAATGAGCTACTGACTAAAAAATAATCCAGATGAGAGTAAGAGTGATTGACAGGTGAGAAGAAAGTATACTCCCTACGGTTCGGATGAAGAGATCGCCATGCATCGCAAAATCCGTAATCACTCATGTACTGTTTAACTATATTTATGGACTGCCAACTGCGCTAAGTTCCTGCTCTACTACCTCTGTCTAATTCTTCATTTAGACCAAAGTTGAGGTCACCTCCAAGTATAAGTGAGCAATCCAAGTGATCAGACAGTGCTGAGAAAAACAATCATGAAAAAAGAGGTGTCATCAACATTTGGGGCATATATGCTGACAATACACAACTTGTAGTTATTTATAAAAAAGTTTTATTATTAAATATCTACCCTCTGTGTCTGTAACTGTGTCTAGTACTGTAAAATTAACATTTTTGTGTATTAATATTGCCAATCCTTTTTGTCTTGAGTTATAGCAGTGTAGGGGAACACCATCTCAGAAAAAGAACACCTCATCTCAGAAAACAGTTCAGCTCAGCTTAAACAGAAAAAGAGTTCACCTCATCTCAAAACAAACATCATTCATGTGTTTTGTGTTTGAAACTGTTAAAATAAGATGCATCTACCCCTTTGGGAACAAACAGACTTTACAGGTGTTAAACTCAGCTTACAAACTCCTTAGCTGACACTAATCTAATGTAATAAAAACTGTCACTGTGTTAACTTCACTGCCAATATGAACTCATTTTCCACGAAATGGACAGATCGTCTTAATGAGAGCTTGTGGTTCAACCGACCTTGAAGTGAAACACCTGCCGAGACTTCAACTTTTTTCAGAAAGGAGTACTACTCCCGGATGATTTTCCCATGCAGATTAACACATGAAAGGAATCCTTTGTTTTAATGACATTTTCTTTCCAGGAGATGAACAGCGACACCTTTTTGATGAACATTGCATGTTATTTCCACAGCTTCAGAACTGAATGTTTGTTATTGAAAATGTCTGTTTAAAGTAACCTCTCTTTAAGATAATCATGTTTATTTTTCTCTTTTTAAAAGAAGTGTGATTTTTAAAGGCAGACAGAGAAAATGGACTGTGATTTTTATAAAACACGACAAAGAGTGATGAACCAGCCCTCTTCCGAGGGGTGGATCCTAAGTCAATCTGTAACACACAGACAGACAGTTAAGTTTCACACTTCCACACTTCTTACATTACTTCTTCATCCACTTCTTCGCTCTTTCTTCATCAACGCACTTCAACTGCTTCAAGCAAACGTCCTCCTAGAGAGATGTCCTGGGAAGAAGCTTTTCTGCAAACGTCTCAGGATGAGAGGATCTGACGAACCAGGAGAGAACCTGGCATTAACCAGAGATTTGAACCAGAACATCACACCGCTGAGTGGTAAATCCCAGCTGACTTAAAAGTGCCAATGACCGGACCTTGGTCCCTCCAACGGATGACAGGTGACTTTTGAGGATAAATCCTCCTCTTAGTCACCATAGCATCTCAGGCACCACTGGCATCACTCATAAGCAGTTGTGGACATTCTGACAGCTCATTCTGGTGAGAGAGACCTTTCAACGCCTTTTCTTGTGATCATACATCAATTATATTGCTTGCTATACACTTCAGTTAATTTAGACACAACTTTAGCTACACCCCAAACAAGGCCAGTCCAAAATTCTGCCTTTTATAAAAAGTTACACTGAATTTAATAATCAAGTAACCTTAAAGTAATTTTGTTATTCATTTGTGTATTTGTGTATTCATTTTGATGCATAATCTTCATCAGATAAATCACAGATTATTATTTTTGTAATAAAATACATAAAATTCACTAAACTTGTGATTATTTTGGCATATCTGTGTGTATTAACTGATTTTTGAATGCCCTTTAAACACGAGAAAAGAATTCATGTTTCAGTTTACATTTAATTTGAGGGCTAGAGACTGATTTTTCCTCTGAAAAGAGGTGGTGCCCGCACAACGAGGTTATTTGCATAATAAATGCATATCTTATGAGCTTAACTCATAACTAATAATTTACAATATATATCAAATCACAAATCCTCTACAGCAGGCACAAAACACATCAAGAATGTCAGGTGATTTAAGATCATCTGCAGCTGTAATAGATGTATGAGTCTCTTGCAAAAAGACAACATCGGCCTGTAGTCTTTTAAGCTGGTTTAAAATTCCTAATCTTTTTTGTTGAGTACTGGTTCCATTGACATTCCAAGTCACAAACCATAATGTGCCCATAGTTATGCGTGAGTAGCTAAAGTTGACCAGCGCATGTCACCATAGAGACAAACAGATCCCACTAAAATCAGAGTTATTGACTGAGATTGCCTGTTTAGATGTTTAGAAACACACAGTGATGTTTGAAGTGGAAAGATACAAGAATATTGAGTAGAAGCTGGATGTGAGAGAAGTTGAAAGATATAAAGTTCTCTGGTGTGTGTGTTTTGGTGTGCTTGTGTGTAAATGTTTGTTGGGTGGTAAAGAAGAAAAAAAGACTGATGAAGTGACGTGGTAACAGATAAACGTAAAAGAGAAAATAGTAAAAAAAGAAAAAAGGAAAAGAAAGGAAAAAACAAAAAACAAACAAACAAAAAGAATAGCTGTGACACCGTTCACCTCCACCAGTGCAGACACATACCAAGCTGTGCTTTACATTTTATTTACAAATGCCAGTTAATTTACCTCCAGTGTAATGTTGTAAAATAATTTTGTGTTCTTTTTTGAATCTGACTCCCAATTCTTATTTT
>NC_056504.1:28879273-28894479 GCF_014905685.2 Nematolebias whitei
ACTGTTCCGGTGTAGATGTATATCTATATATATATATATATATATATATATATATAATGTTATATTTATATATACAGTATATGGATTTCTATTGTCTGAACATCTCCATGCTATCACAGAATGTTCAAATTAGTTGATGTAAATGCTATATTATCTTCTTATATTTTAGTTTACATCTTGTATAAATATCATGTAAATAATATATTTTATGTTTCATACATATGTCTTGTTCAGATGTATATTCGGTCACAACTCAGTGGCTGAATGGATTTACATTTAGTGTAGTTTTTGTAGATCTTTAAGGGGAAAGAACCATATTATATATATAATATTACTGAACAGTTCGACCACATGAAAGTATCACGACTACTTACATGGGATTTAGGATGCGGCCATATTTAGTATCTTTGTCTGATTAAGAGCCGAGTGCTTTAAATATCACTTTGGTGCTAATGACTGAGCCATGAGTGACTTCCTGCAGCTTCTTGGTTTGTTTGGATGATGTGGACTGCTGCCCTGACATTTTCTACAGAATTCTTGGAAGAACAACATATTTTGGAGCACATTTCTGTAATAACATTTTTGTACATATTCTGCATATTTCTGGCAATACCTGAAAAAAAAATGAAGAAAAAATAAATACGTATTTTCTGTCTGTTGGCATTTACATTGCTTTCCTCGACTGTTACTTTTGACCTGCTGCAACTAAAACATTTTGTTTTATTTCAAAAATTACTTTTTGACATCAAATCCCCTACACTCTGCATTTGGAAAAAATGTTCTCCACCTTTAGCATCGTCAGAGTCTTTTGCCTCAAAGTGCACGTGTGAACAGCTGTTGAAAAATAAGGATAATATACAACATACTCCAGAAAATCTCTGGCATTTATGTGTGAAAATGGTTTCACTTCAGCAAAGCGAGGCAGCAGCAGTAAGGTGACATGTAAATGCTACAGGGGACATTCTTCGGATGAGCTAAATTTAGTCTCGCATGTCACAGTTTATAACAGGGGGGTCCTTACTTTGTTGGACAGGTAGCTTCTGACTGTAAACTTCTCCGGGCACTACAGTGGCTACCGCACAGTATTGTGAAATAAAAATAAGCTAGATATCTGCCTTAAGACTTACAAGTTCTAAAGATCGGATGAAGATTTCTTCTCTTTATTCGCAATAAGTAACATACATTAGATGTTCATTCAACCTTTATTTATACAGGTTCATCCCATTGAGCCTCGGGGACTCGTTTACAAGAGAGACCTGATTTTAACAGAGTCATGACAACAGTGGACAACAACAACAATAGATAATCATAAATGATGCATACATTTTTTTATATAGATATAGATATAAATAGATCTAATAAATAGAATTATGAGGAGTTTCTGTTCTTATAGAACTTATTTTCTAACTAAACAGTTTTGTGTTATTAAATGTAATTTTAAAATGACAATTTTTCAAAACAAAATAGAACAAAAACTTTATTTACCAGATGAGCATAGTTTCATATTTTTGGTAGGTAGCCTCCAAGGAGTCAATGGACGAGAGGGCGGGCCCCAGAAACCAACTTATAACCAACAAACTGGTTGGCCCACTATGGGAGTGTGCTTATTGTGGGACTGAGTTTGTTGTGACTCTTCAAACTGATAAAGTCCTTTGGATGAAGGACAAAATGTCTCAACAAACAAAGAAGAAAGTATCCAAATGACCTGACTTAACTTTGTTGGATTTTTTACCTGAATTATTGCACATGAACTTTGATGTTTAAACCACTTTGGCTATGGCTGCCTCCGAGGAGTTAATGGGTGAGATGGTGGGCCCCAGAAACCATCTTATAACCAACAAACTGGTTGGCCCACTATGGGAGTGTTTTTCTTGTGGGACTGAGCTCCTTAAACTGATGAAGTCCTTTGGATGAAAGATGAAACGTCTCAACAAATAAAAAATAAATTGTCCAAATGACCTGACTTAACTTTCTTAGATAGTTTCATATTGTATATTGTTTTACTTTATATAAAGATCTTTTGATAAAACAGAGACATTCATTGCAGCAGAGTTTCAGTCTATAGGTGAATGCTGGTCTCTTTAGTCTCTGCTCAGTCCTGCCACACCCCGTCACAACTTCACCTGGTTTCATTAGTCCAGTGCTTCTCCATTATTTTCTGTTACGCCCCCCCTAGGAAGAAGTAAACATTTCACGCCCCCCCCCCAACTCTCCGCTGCAACTATAAATAGTATAATTCGTCTATAAAATTGTTATAAGTACACCTCTACATAACATTGTATCCTTATTAACATTAAATTAAAAAAAATATATAAATATAGATCACACTGATGCGGGGGTCTGGGGGTCCTTCCCCAGAAAATTTTGAATAAAGTAGATGCCATTTCCTGCATTCTGGTGTATTTTAATGGTTGTTTAACATCTAGTTTTACCTACACAAGTAAACACTTGGAACACCTTGGGATTCCCCTGGAGGAGCTGGTCCAAG
Organism: Nematolebias whitei; assembly: GCF_014905685.2. Lineage (NCBI taxonomy): Eukaryota > Metazoa > Chordata > Actinopteri > Cyprinodontiformes > Rivulidae > Nematolebias > Nematolebias whitei. The sequence goes on from NC_056504.1 coordinate 28,881,762, forward strand.
TGGCTGGGGAGAGGGAAGTCTGGGCCTCCCTATTTAGGCTGATACCCCCACGGATGGATGGAAGTAAACACTTGATTCAGTAACTATTTTAGAGTTAATGGCACAACAAGAAGTAGGCTGATCAACAGCTGATTCAATGAATTCAAAATATTATATATTCAAAGGTGATAATTTGATGCCCAAATTAAAATTAAATGACTGTAACTTAGTCCACTTCAAATGTAATAAGATTATCAATGAATGTTTGCAACAAAGGATTTATTGATTATAACAAAGATTCCTTCAAGAAACCTCCCAATATAAATCATAAAACCAGAATGACTTCTGCTCATTCTAAATTTGTCAAATGGCCTAAATCTCCTAAAGTGAAGGAGAATAATTTTAAAATAATAAATAAGATATATCCTGTAACCATGTTTCTTGAAAGAATATTTAAATTTGATGTTGATTTTTGCGCCTTTTGTAAATCAGAAGATGGATCCCTCGAATATGTTTTTTTCATGTCAATTCAAAGTGTTTGGTCAAACATCAGAAACTGGATTAATCTCAAACTCAACATTCCTTTTTTCAGAATCAGAATCAGAATCAGTTTATTATCGCCATGTCAATGAACGAGGTTCACAAACTAGGAATTTGCTTCGACATAAGGTGCGAATAGTAATAAAGTAAAATAAAGTAAAAATAAAGTAAAAATTAAGTAAAAATGAGAACATTACATAAGACATAAGACCTGTGTACACCCACAAATAAAGTAAAATTAAAAACATAACATAACCATATGTACACCCATACAATAGAAAACAATAAAAAAGCTTAGAGAACAGTACAGATGGAGTATTCAATTATAATCCAGATGTAATGTGACCAAAGCAGAAATTATGAGGTAGCATTATGAGTGTTCAGGAGTCCAACAGCAGAGGGGAAGAAACTGTTCTTATGGCGGGAGGTTCTGGTCCGAATGGACCGAAGCCTCCTAAGCCTTTTTGATGCTGATTCCATTTTACTTTATGTGGATAATTTAAGCTCAGCTTTCTCTGATGACATTAATATAGTTGTACTTATAACAAAGTACCACATTCACTGTAGTAAGATGAGTGATAATAAGCCTTCCTTCCTGTTTAATGAACGATTTTAAGTCATACTATTCTTCATTAAGTAGATTAAAAATCTACAAAACTGCTAAAATCATCTCACAACAGATACAAACTTATTGTTTTAATTTAAACAATGTTTCTCAAGAAAAAAAAACTAATGAGCTTGTCAGCAGGTAAGGGGCGTTTACCTTCGGGACAAATTGAGGTTGTCGATTGGTCAGTTACTGACACGCCTTCTGAGTTGATTGACAGGTCGCCCGTCGAGGATCTGATTGAAAAAAAAGAAAAAACTGAGAGTTGCAGCAGCCGCGCTGGGAGGAGGCGGGGGTGCTGCCTGTCCTAACAGTTAAACATACGTTTTTCCAACAAATAAAAAAACATAAAAACTGTATTTTGACAGTCGATAAAACTAAAAAATGTCAATGTGAAAGAGGAAAGTGGGGGCAGGTGTCGCTCTCGCTTTGAGTTTATACTCTTTGTTGCTGCGCGCTGTGGGTGAAATGCGTCCAGAGCTGAGGATTTGTTAGCAAATAATAGAGTCCTAACATTTATTAAACATTACTTCTGTATTAAAAAACATCAAAATTGTGCTTTGACAAACCAAAAAAACAAACCAAAAAAAATAACGTTAAAATGAAAGTGGGCGTAACTAACGCGTGCTGCGGGTGACGAGGGTCACCAGCTGCTCAGCAGCAGAGGGAAGAGACACGGTTCAATCATGGCTCCTCAAACGACAAGACATATTCATAACTTTATTATTATTAAGACTGAGTTGCCGGATTTTAGCAAACAGTTGCCGAACGCACCCTGACAAAATGAGAATGGTGCAAAAAAATGAGAGAGAAAAAAAACCCCTCCCTGCCGCAAAATGTTCCTCGGGGTCACATGCGCCCCCCCCAACATTGCTCCGGGCACTCCCAGGGGGGCGCGCCCCACTATTTGAGAAGGACTGGATTAGTCACAGCTATAGCCACTCCCATCAACCCAGTCCAAAGTTGTATTTATTTATTCTTTTTTGTTGTTGTTCGTTTTTTTGTTCTTTTGAGACCCTCTTGTCTAGTGTACACCACTGGGTCCAACTTGGAGTAAACGATGATAAGTTGTGCAGCTAAATTATTCAACACACTTTAATTTGTAATGTTTGTTTCACATGAACCATTTTCATGTAATTGCTGCAGCTGGCTTGAGCTTCTTAGAATTTATATTTTCTATGTGAATAATTAACTATTGCAAAAATGACAACAATGTAAAGCTTTATTAAATAAAATTTGTGATTTTTTTTAATAACACATTTGTTTAAAAAATGGTAGATATCTGTTTTGCTCTAAGCTTCCTTTTGATTGGTTAACTACTTTGAAAGACATTTTTTGAGTGATTCCTACTGCAGCCAGTTAAGGTAGTGATAACTTTTAGAGCCAAATTTCAAATTTATCCACACTATTCTTGTAACATCTGCAGCAAGATGCGGCACGCCTTGAATCGAAGGTGAACAAAACATGAGTGGTGAGTCTAGCGCCTTGACGGAATTACTGCCACTGAACTGTCTGTGTTTTAACGCCCCGCGGCCATCAGGCCGGCGATGTGGTGGATTATTAACAATATTCAAATCAACTTTTGATTGTAAACAACTGCCCATCCCAGCTTCCCGCGCCAGCTTTGAGCTGAGCGTCTTTGAACTCGGACATTCACCTCCGACGTTATTTGCGCTCGTCTACCGCCCACCTCGGTCTAAGGATTTCATAAATGAGTTTTCAGATTTCTTGGCTGAAATCACACCAAAGTATGAGCATGTTTTCATTATTGGGGACTTTAATTTGCATGTGTGCTGTCCTGAGAAGCCCTTGGTTAAGGACTTTTTAGATTTATTGGACTCATTTAATTTAACTCAACATGTAAATGGTCCCACCCAAGAGTGTGGACATACACTGGACCTTGTTTTAACTCATGATATGACTGTTAATATTCTTGTTATTGGTGATAATGTTTTTTCAGACCACATGCCAGTCCGGTTTGAGTTCACCCTCCCCCATCTAACTCCTAAGTCGTGCATTGTTGCACGTAGGACCCGGGCAATTAATCACTTCACTGTCACACGTTTCACAGATGTTTATAATTCTGAAATGATCATTCAGTCCCCAGTGTTTCTCACCACCACTGAGGAGCTGACATCCCAGTTCAACTCTGTCTGCTTAAAGACTGGATCATGTTGCGCCTGTTAAAACTAGAAAATCAAAACTGAGAGCAGAACCTTGGCTGAGTGACGTCACCAAGGCCGTTAGGCAGCAATGTAGGAGGGCGGAGCGAAAGTGGAGGAAAGACAGGCTGCAGGTCTCTTTTCAAATACTTAAAGAGAGTTGGCGCCGTTATCAGAAAACAGTGAAAGCTGCAAAATCCAAATACTTCTCTGATATAATTACCTCAAACTCTCACAACCCACGTGTCCTCTTCTCCACCCTATACTCTGTTCTCCACCTCACTGAACCATCACCTCTGGAAGCCTCAACTGAGCTGTGCGACAACTTCTTACATTTCTTTTTGGAAAAAAATTGCAACCACCAGTGCTCTCATTTCCCCTCCAACTCATGACCCATCCATCTCACCTCAATCTGTAGCTCCTTTTGACCATTTTGAACCCATCACTCTATCTTCTCTAGAGCAGATCATGTGCAACTTGAAAACTTCTGGTTCCCCCTTTGATTTGGTCCCCCCTCGACTACTAAAGGAGGTTTTTCCTACTCTAGGTCCGTCCATTCTTGATATAGTAAACAGTAGTTTATCCACTAGCATGGTGCCAAAATCCTTTAAACATGCTGCTGTCCAGCCTCTCCTGAAATAACCAAACCTTGACCCCTCAGTCGTTTCCAACTTCCGGCCTGTCTCCAAACTCCCATTTGTTTCTAAAGTACTAGAGAAAACAGTCGAGTCCCAGTTGAAGTGCTTCCTGGAGGATCACAGCTTTTCCAATCTGGCTTTAAACCTCTCCGCAGCACTGAAATTGCCCTGCTGAAGGTCTTTAACGACATCTTCAGATTCACAGATACCAGTGATTCTGTGCTGCTTGTCCTGTTGGACCTCACAGCCGCCTTTGACACCATGGACCATGAGATCCTCATTGCTAGGTTGGAGCAGTGGGTGGACGTCACAGGATCAGCCCTCAATTGGTTCAGATCTTACCTCGCTGACAGATCCTTTTGTGTCTCCATCAAGGATTTTAGTTCCGCAGAGGCAGAGCTTAAATGGGGGGTTCCGCAGGGGTCCATCCTGGGTCCCCTCCTATTCTCTTTATACCTGCTGCCACTTGGTGCTATTTTCCAGAAACTCAACATGCCCTTCCACTTCTATGCCGATGACTGTCAAATTTACTTCCCACTAAGACACAATGGTACATGCTCTATTCAACCGCTGCTCAACTGCCTGGCTGACATCAGGGACTGGATTGCTTTAAATTTCTTGAGTTTCAATGAAAAGAAGTCTGAAGTCATGTTGTTCCCTCCCAACGACACGATCACAAACCACTGTATTGACCTCTCCACTCTAACCCTGTCAGAAAAACAAAGAGTCACTAATCTGGGCGTGATAATGGACCCTTCCCTGGAGCTTAACAATCATGTAAACATGATTGTTAAATCATGTTTCTTCCAACTGAGGCGGCTGTCTAAACTGAAGCCCATATTGCCCAAAAAGAACCTGGAGACAGTAATACATGCATTCATTACATCTAGGCTTGATTACTGCCATTCACTCCTGTTTGGTATCAGTCAGACCTCCATTGCACGACTACAACTGGTCCAGAATGTAGCAGCCCGATTTTTAACCAGTACAGGCAAAAGAGAGCACATTACACCAGCTTTGGCCTCACTGCACTGGTTACCAGTTCACTTTAGAATCCAGTTCAAAATACTCATGTATGTCTACAACACACTGACCATTTCCCCCCCCCCCCCCCCCCATCTCTCTGATCTGCTACAACCGTATGTCCCACCACGTTCCCTGAGGTCAGCGGACCAGTTGCTCCTCACAGTTCCAGAAACCCGTCTTAAGCACAGAGGTGACAGGGCCTTCTCTGTAGCAGGACCAAGACTCTGGAACGAGTTACCTCTGCTTGTCAGACAGGCCCCCTCCCTCTCGGTTTTCAAGTCCCGCTTAAAAACTCACTACTATTCAGTAGCTTTCAACACCAGATGATCTGTGTTTTGATCCTGTTCGCTCCACACTGGTTTGTCGTCATTATCTGCATTGTTTTTTTGTCTATATTCTGATTTACCTCATTTTGTATTTTGCTTTGTGTGTTACCTGTTGTTTTGTCTGTACAGCACTTTGGTTGGCCTTGTAGCTGTTTTAAGTGCTTTATAAATAAAGTGGTATGGTATGGTATAACCTGCTGCCATAAACATAGAAAAATGGTTTCCAGATAAAAAAGAACATAGTAATTTTGGGGGAAACTAACTTTAAAATGATTAAGGCACGAACAACACTGACAACATTCTGTGTCTCAAACTAAAAATGTTCCAAAAATGTTCATATGCAGCAAAAAGTGGTAATATTAAATAACCATCCATCCATTATCTTTACCCACTTCTTCCTTTTTAAGGTCACAGGGGTCACTGGTGCCCATATACAGCAGTCACGAGAGGGGAGGGACACCCTGGACAGGTCTCCAGTCCATAGAGACAAACAACCATTCACTCTCTCACTCACACAATTTAGAGTTACCAATCAGCCTAACATGCATGTTTTTGGTCGAAAGAAATGACACAAAAACCTCTGAAGACACGTCTTCTTCTTCTTCTGTAAATAAAAATAAAAACGAAGTGGCATCAAGTTTTAGGAGTTATATTTTGTCATTTTTCAAAAATAGACTTAGCATGAGCAGAAGATGAGACAGAAGACCATGGAGAATATTGTTTTTCCACACAAGGCAGCTGACGGCTCCATATAAGGTCAGAGAAATGCGTGTTTGTTTGTCCTGCGGAGCGGGGCTCGGTCTGTTTACATTCACACTGTACTCGAACCGCGCTGGAGTTTGCTTCTACCGGACCGAGACCTAGGTTTTAGCCCGGGCCAGAGTTTGCCTTTTTGTTCCGTGACAGAGTTCGATGGCGCGTTCACACCTCCCTAAACGAACCGGACTTTCAAGGAAAACGAGCTAGAGTTCGATTAAAGCGGACTAAACAGGGCTAGTGTGAATGCACCCATAGTCTCTCCAGCGTGTCCTGGGTCTTCCCCAGTGTCTCCTCCCAGTTGGACATGCCCTAACCACCTCAACTGGCTCCTTTCAATGTGGAGGAGCAGCGGTTCTACTCGGAGTCTCTCCCGGATAACTGAACTTCTCATCCTATCTCCTATCTTAGCTCCTAGGATCATTCAGGTGCACAAACTCCTCCACCATGATAAGGTGGTGATTCAAGGAGGAGTAATTATTGTAAATACTGTTTACACCCTTTTTTACATTTGTATCTCTAAAGTTCATAATACACTTATAAATTTAACATTTTCTCTGCAGAAATCCTTTGTGGGAGCATCAGAGTCAGTGACATGGAGAAACTAATAAAACTAATTAAAAAGGTCTGCTTTGTGATGGGGATTGCATCAAAACTAACAAAAAAAAAATGTTGCTCACATCACCCAGCAATATAGACTGTCACAAATTTCTACAAGAATGTGACAAAGCAACATACAAATTATTTATTAGTTCAGCTAGGAAATAATGAAAATCAGAGGTACAGATGGTCAAACCTGCCTACAGCGTGACCTTTTATAACGGCGTTAGGTGTCAGAAAAAAATACTTTCCAAATTAAGTCTGTAAAGTATCATTTAAAAATATTTTGTTGTTTTTATTCAAACAATGCATCATACAGTAAGACTGTAATATTGCATTGAAAAAAGTTTCTCCACTGAAAATGGTTCAGTTTAACTGGATTGTTTTCCCTCTTTGATTTCAACACAAATGATTCTGAACAAATTCAAACAATGAGTGAATTGGCATAATGAAACTATATTTAAAAACTGCAAGTTGAGATTTTCTTTCAAGCATTTGATTTAAGACATTTCAAGTTTCATATTTTACATTTCACTTCTTGCTGTCCAACAACTCATCCAGCATAGTGAACTGTTCATATAGATGCTATATATGTAACTATACTTCACTTGCATCAATATTTAAATCTGTCTTCTGCTGTGTTTCATCGTCTCCTGAGAGGGACTTGGGATACAGACAGGCCTTGAATAAAATTAATTTTCTACTGATTTTTCAGTCTGAAAAATGTTAATTTAGTGTCCGACTGTTCAGAAGACGTGTGGGCTGTTGAAGAGGTTCAGCATTTCTTTGGGAGGTTTTTGGTCATTTTTGGACACTTCTCACATAAAAAAATTAAATGTAGCTGTAACACTAAAAAGGTAAGTGAGTGTCAAAAAAGAAATGACACTGATGCAGAAAATTGCTCTTGAATGAGTTTTCTTGTTCCCCAAACAGGCTCGTCAATCAGTCCTGTGGCTTTCAAGTAGCCCAATCAAACCAATCGTTTTTTACTTTTTCTTTTTTAAGAAAAAGCTAACAAGTGCATTGATTAGAAGGTGTGTAATTACCTAATGACACCATGGGGACTTAACTAGAAAAAAAAGCTTAGGATTTCCTGAGAAAAGCTGACAATAGAAAGGGAGTTTATCTGAATCAGAGGGACTTTGAAGCCAGCAGCAGGCTGGGAGTTTTGAACTTTGAAAACCTTTGTGAAGCATTTGGCTTCACTTAAGACGCTTTTAAATGGGGTTCTAGAGAATTTTTGAAATTGATCATCATAAGAATGACCAGTCTTTAAACTATGGATAGGAGGCTTTTCTAAAGTGGCGTTCTCTGGAGTTAGGGTTAGAGTTTTTCCACTAAAGAGGCTCCAGGGCTGGTGCTACAACCTCATTACATCACAATAAGCATCTTTTCCTGTAAATGATTGCTCCTTCCTCTCGTTTTCTTATTTTCTGTAGAAGATCGAAGAGCAGAGACTCTTTAAATCCACAGGATTTGGGTCATTATTTCTGCAAAACAATGTCTTCATATCACCTATCTGTTTTATAAATGCTGTTTTTTTTTTTGTTTTTTTTTTTTTTAAGGAGGTGCTTGTGAGCGCTCGTTTCTGATCTGTATTTGTAAATGCTGAGAACAGGAATCACACAGCATTTCAGCAGGATTCCTAAATACCAGGTGGTGATGTTAAAAAGCAGACAAATATGTTTAGAAATGATGCTTCAAACTGTGTTTATGAATTTCAATTGAAAACAGCTATTGTGAGGGTAGTTTTGACCTGCTGCTCAGTGCCACATGACTGCCAATTTAAACACAAACTACAGCAGGACGGGAGAATATGAGGTCACGTTGTCTCACTGCTAATTTTCATAGTATTTTGTCCTACATTAAACAGTCTAAAATTGGAGTTACTTGTGTAATTTGAAACATGGCACTCACAACATTTCGATTGGTTGTTGGTCTTCATTATTCGGCCCTCAGCTTCTGACAAAAGTGATTTTTCTTGGGTTCACCACATTGTTGGGTCTGAGTTTGCATTGAAGTTTTGGTGCCTTGTTGTTAACTTTGCAGCGTTGTCACTTTATTTAGCATCTATTCAGACCTCTTTAGGTACTCTTTTTCAAGAAAGTGACTGATTACACATCCAACTTAAATTTTTTTTGTTGTTATAGGAGACTTTTGGAGGCTTATGTAAAAATAGTCAAAATATGTATTGTCACTGTAACAATGCAACATTATACAGAAAAATTAAGGTTGTTTTCACACCTGATAGTCCGGTAGACTTGGTTCGGTTGGGGACCAATATTCATAACATTTTGTTTACATTTGAGCTGGTGCGTTTGCATTCACACTGCACTGTGCAGTCGAACCAACCTGTTGAACCAACCTGTTCCCCCACTCGCCTGTGGGGGCGCTGCACCAAGAACTATTGAAAGAAACAACACAAAAACCTCTGAAGACACTTCTTCTTCTGGAAATAAAAACAAAAACAGAGTGGCAAGTTTTAGCAGTTTTAGGAGTTATATTTAGTCATTTTTCAAAAATGGACTCATGAGCAGAAGATGAGGCAGAAGACCATGGAGAATATTGTTTTTCACACAAGGCAGCTGACGGCTCCATATAAGGTAAGAGAAATGCAGACTACACCAGCCCTGTTTAGTCCGCTTTAATCAAACTCTAGCTCGTTTTCCTAGAAAGTCTGGTTCGTTTGGGGAGGTGTGAACGCGCCATCGAACTCTGTCATGGAACAAAAAGGCGAACTCTGGCCCGGGCTAAAACCTAGGTCTCGGTCCGGTAGAAGCGAACTCCAGCGCGGTTCGAGTACAGTGTGAATGTAAACAGACCGAGCCCCGCTCCACAAGCAAGAAGTGGAGTACAGCGCAGGACAAACAAACACACATTTCTCTTACCTTATATGGAGCCGTCAGCTGCCTTGTGTGAAAAACAATATTCTCCATGAGCATGCATCAGGAAATATTCTCCATGGTCTTCTGTCTCATCTTCTGTTCATGCTGAGTCCATTTTTGAAAAATGACAAAATATAACTCCTAAAACTGCTAAAACTTGATGCTACTCCGTTTTTGTTTTTATTTCCAGAAGAAGTGTCTTCAGAGGTTTTTGTGTTGTTTCTTTCAGTAGTTCTTGGTGCAGCGCCCCCACAGGCGAGCGGGGGAATTGGTTGGTTCAACAGGTTGGCTCGACTGCACAGTGCAGTGTGAATGCAAACAACAGCTCAAATGTAAACAAAATGTTATGAATATTGGCCCCCAACCGAACCGAGTCTACCGGACTATCAGATGTGAATACACCCAAAGGTGCAATTCTTGAGTGCAATAAAACATAATTACTCAGTTAAAACTTATATAATATATAGAGCATAAATAGAATAATAAAAAGTAAAAACCTTATATCCAAATAGTCTAATTTTTCCATTCACATCACATCCTATTGCACTTGTCTCAGCTAGAATTGACTTAAAACTTTATAGACATGAAACAGTTTTATTGCAAACATAAAGGTGCACAAGGTCAGATTGACCTCTTAGCAGTATTCAACAGGGTAATGGCTGAAGGATAAAAACTAACAAGATTAAGTCAGGTCCTCTGGACAAATTCTTCTTTTCGTCTTTTATCCAAAATATTTCTTCAGTCTAAGCAGCTGCAACAAACTCAGTCTTATAAGCAGAGAGATCCAGGAAGTGGTTTTAAGACGTTCATCGAGTGCCTGGAACATTTGGAGCAGGACAAGGCTGACCGTATTCTGTACCACAGACTTTACCCAAGGAAGGCCACATCTAGCCTGTATGTTTAACCAAAATTTGCAAATGAGGTGTACTGTTAAGACCTATTGTTAGCATGATTACCTCTGTCACTTATAATGTTTCCAAATATATGGCATCTGTACTCATCCCCTTTAGTTGGCAGCTCAGAACATCACATCCAGTACACTGTGGATTTTGCAGATAAGGTGAGGGATGTCATCATAGAAACTGATGAAACAATGGTCTCTTTTGATGTCACATCACTCTTTACATGCATTCCTGTTGATGAGGCAGTGGAAGTAGTACGTTTAAGGTTATGTAGTAAATGTGGGGGACAGCTTAACTGTGGACATACGGGCCACTGAATGTAGTAGTATGTCAACGGACAGCTTTGCTGTACCTTCACCACTAATTAATTATTTACAACGGGTTCTTTCTTTTTCGAGTTAAATTAATGCCAGGTGACCGAGATAACTGAGTATTGTTTAATCAGTGACATGAGACGTTATTTTCTTTGACCCATCAGAATAAATGCGGTCATTTATTTAACAGAATCAAAATTTAACATCAAAACATTGTACACTTGATTCGCTGATCTGGTTCTGATTAATAAAAACTTGGCACTCTTTACTAACAAGACAACAGAACATTTCTGAAGGCATCTAGATTGGTTTACTGGCGGAAATATTTACAAGAGGAGTTATTTAGAGGAAGGTGGATGAAGGAAAGATGTAAGTTTTTGTTGACCAGAATTAGCACGCTTCTTTCAACACCAGCTCAAACCTCCGGTACACTTTGTACGCAACGACTCGTTACCTTCGCAGAAGATGAATCAGCTCTGGTACCGGGTCCATTTCAACTCTAACTTTCCAGCGTCTCTGGTTAAAGCGGCTGGTCATTGTCAGAAGTCGTGTGGTTTACTCCGGTAAACAGAACCAGCTCCCTTCGAAGTTGTAGGCGTTATGCCCGGGTGAGTTCACAGCAAGGATCTGTGACTCCGTCAGAGATTCCACTCATAAGTGGAAGACTCCAAGACTCCATGAAAGACCCAAGAAGACTCCGGTCAAAGACTGAAGAGTCGAGAAGACTCAGATCAAAGCCTGAAGAGTCGAGAAGACTGAGTCTGACTTTCCAAGACTGGTCCAAGACTGACTAGTTCCAGGAAGTGCTGACTTTTAAAGAGTCTTCACTTCTGGTCACTTAGTACTTCCTGATTGGTTGAAACAACCAACAGGGGGTGGTTCTAGTTATGTCAGAGGGTTATTAAAAGTCAAAAGAGGGTTCAGGAATGTTTAGGAACGTTTAGTACAGACAGAGAAATGTTTTGAAGAAGTGAGAGGAACGCAGATGCCAGTGGCAGTTATTTACCGTCTGCTAGGTTTAAAAACAATACAGTTCGTTCTAATAACTCGTTCTCTGACTGTCTCTGACTTTTGACCGACATCACTGACTTCTCATTCAGACAGAAGATCAAAATGCATAATTACTTTGTAAATAGACATTTAACTTGATTTCTAAGTCTACTGAGGTTTAAAAAATCATTAATACTGTTTCACAGTTGATTTAAATGAGTGGTTTACTTTCAACATTAGAAATGATATGAACTAAACACACTTTTGATTATCAAGATATTGTAAAATAGTAATGATAACATCAAAAGAAGAGTGTTCTTTCAATTGATTAATTCAGGATACAATTAACAGTCTCTGGATGAGCTAATTTGTATTTCTGGATTCAAATCAATGAAATAACAGTTCCTGTCCCATGAAGGTCTTCAGAGACAGGTTTTGTTTGGAGGCCGAGTTCACTGCAGTTAAAATCAAACACCACTCTTAATAGTAGGACCACACTTTCCACAAAGCAACTGTGCCAACTCTTGAACCTGTACCTGCAGTCAACATGCTTCACATATGGGGGCAATATTATAGGCAGAGACATGGATATGGTACAGGGTCCCCAGTTTCTCCTACTGTTGCAAACCTGTGCATAAGAAGCAAGTTGTTCTTCCTGCACCAGGCTATCAGCTGCTACACCTCATCCCTGTAAGCGGACTTATCCCCCTCAGAGATGAGCCCTACTCAAGTTCAAGTCAACTTTATTGTCATTTCCATCACATGTAGTACATGAGGTGGAATGAAATTATGTACACAGGGTCCCAGTTACACCTAAAAATAACAAAAGTATAAAGTATAAAAAGAAACAGTAAATAAAGATCTAAGATATACACATATTCATGGGTATAGAGGGTATGGATTGGGGGCTCAGCATACAGCCCTGTGGGGAGCCAGCACTGAGACTGATGTGTGTGTGTGTGTGTGTGTGTGTGTATGGGGGGGGGGGGGGGT
>NC_056504.1:28894579-28914591 GCF_014905685.2 Nematolebias whitei
TGTGTGTGTGTGTGTGTGTGTGTGTGGGGGGGGGGGGGGGGGGATACTTTAACCTTCTGAGTGTGATTCCTGAGGAAGTCCTTAATCATTGACAAATGGTGTGTTGTAGTCCTATGTCTGATAGTTGGCTCACCAGTCTATGGGGGAGGACAGTGTTAAATACAGAGTTGGAATCTATGAAGAGCAGTTGTGCATAGCAACCACCCTGCTCCAGATGGGGCAGGACAGCGTGGAGAGCAGTAGCCACAGCATCTTCCATGCACTTGTTTGCTCTGTAGGCTAGTGGGGATCAAACATTGTAGGGATAAATGGCATGATGTGGTTCCTGGTGAGCTTCTCAAAGCAGTTCATAAACACAGGGGTCAGTGCAACTGGTCTGTAGTCATTAGGACTAGGGACGGACTGTTTCTTGGCCAGAGGCACTATAATGGAGGATTTCAGGCAGGGTGGAATAGTGGACTTTGACAGAGATTGGTTGAATACCCTGCTAAAGGCCCCAGCCAGCTTGTTTGCACAGTCTCTCCCTCTATGGCACCTTCGTCGCCTGCCCGCAGGGATACTAATCCACAAAGAGTCAGGACTCCTTGCTATGTCCACCGGAATGTCATGGAAGCGGAGAAACTTTGATGAAGCACTCCCCTCACTGCACACTCTGATCTTAATAAGTTCCTGTCAGCTGTACAAGTTGTCGCCTCCACATGATGTAGGTAAAACAAGTAGTATAATGCACTACCTGTACATATACAGTGCATGCACATTAAACACTAAAATGAAGAGCATCAAACCGCTGCGTCCGTTCACGCTGCCATCTTGCCAATATTTTTGTATAAAAGCATTCATAATTCTCAAATTAAGAAGGATATAAGTTTTCTTATTCGTCAAAGAGAAGCAGCAGCTGCCGTGACCTGTGATGGAACAGGTACCCTAATCCTCATGCAGCATCTATTCCAGATGTGTTGTTTATCCTGCATCCAGGCTGATTCCAAAGTTTTACTTAAAGTAAATCATTGCACTTAAAAATAAACTGTCTATATTGGGTCAGTTACAGGTCCCAAGCCTGGATAAAACATGGGGTTGAATTTCTGACTTTAGAAAGAAACAAGGATCAATAGAAGAAAGTTCACTTGTAGTTTGAAGGATTTCTGCTGACTTAAAACAACTTTTATTTAATGGGGTTATTTTACAGCTGTTTGTGAAAATGCAAAGTTAGAAACATTTACACCATTATCAGTTTTGCATTTGATAGCTATTAACTTAGAAGATTGAAATGATCTATAGTCTGTTACCAGTAATGGCAGAAGATAAACACCTTTTGTAAAACAGTTGTATCTGCAAATGTAATGTAGTGTAAAAATGAACATATTCATAGCAGTTCAAGTCAACGCTACATTATTGATTTTTCCATTGCCTTACTTTACCATTAGATGCCCGGTTTATGCTTAACACGTTTTGTTTTGCAACATAAGTTTCACATGGAATGTTACAGATTACACTGGCTGGTCTACTGATTAGATATTGACCCCTTTGCTTCGTAAAGACAGAGACTGAAACATTGTTCCACTGTGTCCTTGAACAGAAGGTTTAATACAAAAGACTGTACACATTGTCGAAACTAAACAGTCCTACACTACTCTGTAGACAGTACAGGATGTTTACTGGGTAATGTCAGCCAAATGGCAATTCATTATGAAAACACACAAGATAAGCATCTATTTTATTATCTTTTGTTTTGAAATGCTAATTGGTAAACATTTACTCAATATGCATGTGCGTGTTTGTGCGAAGGGGAACTGGAAGCTGTATGCCTAACATCAGAAAGGTATTAGGTTTGTTGAGAAGGTGTCTGAATTAAAATGTAATGCTCATTTGCAAACATAATTTAATGTAAGAAGCAGGAAAGGTTTTATAGAGGTTATATAACTCCTCAGTGAATAAAACAACTTGGATCAGCTGGATTGTCGACAATAAATCCTTTTATTCACCAAATCATCATATAAACAGCTTTGGCTGATACGCTGCGTGACCAGAGAAGATATCAACATCCTATCAATGTTTTTATTATTGTCATTTTTTTTTCTTTTCTTCTATCCTTAGCTACATTATCAGTCCTCCTAGCAGAGGGAGAGATAGACGTTTTTCATCATGCTGCATTCAAAAGTGCAGCAGCAGACACAGTGTACCTTCACTGCAAGCAGATGACAATCAGTTCAGACTCTGCATCCATGTCAGATGCAGCCTTTTCAAGATGTTAGCGATTAAGCATGGGCTGGCCTCGTTGCTAATGACATTTCAGAGCCTATACTCTAATGGCAATACTCAATACTGCTTTCATTAGCATTCCACCCACACTGGGCTGGGTCAGAGGTGGCAGGCAGGCGAGCAACATGTCTGACAGAATGCCAAAAGCAGTACAGCTGTCCACTTTTCTGAGGGCTACAAATGTGCCCTCAGTGGTGTTGGAGTTTTTTGCTGCTGACTCACTCGCTGCACGAATGGTGAATTGGGAACTAAGATGGCAGATCTCTGTCTTTGTCTGAGTTATTTCCTCTGCAGATACAGAAGCAGAAAACATTATAGGAGTAATGAAGAGACCTAAGCAAAGTTATATATGGTAGAGAGGGTGGGCAGCTGGAGAGATGAGTATTATGCAGCTCTTAAAAGTGTTTTTTTTTTTTTCTCTTCTCCCTGTCGCAACAGCTCTCTGAGAAACAAAAATGGAACATTTCTTTTGATGTGAAAACACAATGGGAGTAAAGGCAGGGAAAATAGTCGAGGAGTGACACATTTAAAAACCGCTCGTCAGCCCATTTCTCTTAATCTCTCTGCCATATCATGTCACAAAGTTTCTTTAGAATGTTGTCTCGCTTTAGTTTTCTGGACACAACGCCACAACAATAATAATTGCTAGACAGTCACAGTAACAGATGCTGACAGGTAAGTCGACAGATGGCTTTTTAAAGTCCACTAAGCTCAGTTAAAAAAATAAATAAATGCTGTTTGTATCATGTCAGTGATTAGGTGCTGCTGTTTGCG
Organism: Nematolebias whitei; assembly: GCF_014905685.2. NCBI lineage: Eukaryota > Metazoa > Chordata > Actinopteri > Cyprinodontiformes > Rivulidae > Nematolebias > Nematolebias whitei. Next base: position 28,897,613 of record NC_056504.1, read on the forward strand.
GCCCCATCATAGTAAGCAGAACCATTAGCATTTATTTCCCCCCCGCTAAAATGTAAATTCACGCTGGCAACATGCCCATCAGAGTGGCATTTAACTCAAAACAGGTGCATGAAATGCTGCGTCTGATGCTGAGCCATAGAGACACTTTAAGATTTAAAAAATGAAAACGGCAAACCTGTCCTTTAAAAGTGACCTTCAGTCTGTGTGTGCATGTGTGTGTGTGTATGGGGAGGGTTGCGGGTGGATGGTTGTTGGGGGGTGTTGAGGGTGGGAGAGCTGATACTCAAAATGGTAATCACATATCTCATTGCTTGTATAATGAATCACCAAGAGTGAAATGGGCAATCAAAACAGCAGACACATTTTTTGCAGCTTGTGTGGATAAAACTGATTGTCTGTTTACATTTGTTCATGTTGGGTTTAAGGTTTGACTTTTTTTTTTATTAAAGTGACTCTAGCAGAATCAGCTCAACTATCATCCATTTAGGAGCAAAATATGAAAAGGCTGCAATGTGCCGTTTGATCTGAACATCAGTTGCTTTATAGATCACAAACGGCTTCAATCAAATCAGAATCTGATGAATTAACTTCTTTAACATATTTAAAATCTTGATTAATCTCAGTATTATTTCCTTGATCAATGAAAATATTTTCAATTTAATGCACCAGAGCCTCAGATCACATATGTGTTATATATATATTTTTTTGTATTATCAGACAAACACTCTAAACACACCAAGGATATTAAGCTTACTATCTTATATGACAAAGAGAAACCTCAAAAACCTCTCTACTGAAAAGCAAATGGGCTTCGGCTCTCGCGTCACCGTGGCAACGTTGGATAATGGAAAATGGAGCATTGTAAAATGTGATGAATGTTGTGAAAGGGTCTGTGTGACCCCAAACCATTATGTTTTTCTAAGTCTAATCATATTGCAATTAAAAATGAACGTAAACAATGTTTGGAAACACCTTAATTCTCTAACATAAGGTTAAAAAAGAGAAAAAATTAAAAAGAAATAAAGAAATTAAAAAAATGATTAGAAGAGAAAGAAAAATGAAAGATTTACCACAAAACAAATGTGATACAAATTTGATTCTGGACTGAAAAGCTTGTGACTTATGGCACCACTGTCCCTTCAACTTTAAGTCTTGTTTCACCATAAATCTGTCATTTTGCTGCAGCACACTGAAACACAGTGGTGTCCTTCAATAGTTCGTCCTTGTGCAGGATCTACACGAACTGAGGGCATCAAAGACAAGCCACAATCCTCTTCTAACCTTTATCTAACACTAAACCAAACACAAGAACTAGAAAGAATGAATCAAACTTCATAATGCTGCTTGGGGCTTTACTAAGAAATTTTAAATTAGTCCTCAGACAAAATGGCTATAATTCACTTCAGAGTTTGCTGCATGCCAACACCTTTCTGTGTAAGAGCACTTTCAAACTCACAGCACAAGCTGTGCCAGTCGACACATTTCGAGACTTTGTGTACATTTGTAAATGTGATTTTACATTAAACAATTTTTTTATAGATAAAGCACTGAAAAAACATATTCAAGTATTTGCATTTTTTTCTTTTGAAAAAAATCTTGTTACAAGCTCCTCACAGTCATCATACATTTAATCAAATAAATGAAAATTTTGTACTAAAATGCATTAAAAACCTACATTTTTTCCATTTCTTTTGATGCATTTGATTAATTATTGTATTTTAATCACAACTTTTAATCTTAAATTAGTATGCACCATTCTCATAGCTGCATTTGCTGTTAGCATGAAGCACAGCTGGTGAATCACAACGCTAACGTGTAAAGACACCTGGCAGTATGTGACATTGCTAGGAATGGAAAAAGGGTTTCTCATGTAGTTGGACTGCAAGGCTTTTTCCAAAAAAAAAGAGACAAAAAAAAACCCCCCCCCCCCCCCCCCCCCAACAAAAAAAAACCAAACAAAACAACGACTGGGAGACAGTTGAGCCAACAAAGCAATTTGAATACCAACTGGTTATGATCTCAGACCGACATGAAATGCTGCGCTGAAGTAACCAACACACTTAGTTCAAAATGTAGTAAAGATAAATAATTGATTTCACATTATGAAAAGTGGGCGGCACAGTGGTGTTGTGGTTAGATGTACGCTTTCTCTGTGCACCATCGACTTTTTAAGCGTACTCTGGTTTCCACCCACAGACCAAAAACATGCATGTTAGGCTGATTGGTAACTCTAAATTGTCCCTAGGTGTGAATGAGAGAGTGAATGGTTGTTTGTCTCGTTTGTCTCTATGTGGCCCTGTGATGGACTTGCGACCCGTCCAGGGTGTACCCCGCCCCTCGCACTGTGATTGCTGGACATGGGCACCAGCGAGCCCTATGACCCAAAATGGAATAAGTGGGTAAAGATAATGGATGGATGGATGGAACAAAAACATGCATGTTAAGTTAACTGGTAACTCTAAATTGTCCTTAGTTGAGCGTGTGAATGGTTGTTTGTCTCTATGTATCCCTGTGATGGACTTTGACCTGTCCAGGGTGTACCCTGTCTGTCTGTCTCTTGCACAGTGACTGCTGGACAGATCCCTGCAACTGGATGGATGGATTATGAAAGGTTATAATACATCATATGCCTTGCTACATGGGGAATATATGACTCCATGCTCTCTTAGTGGGCGAGCTGAGAAGACTGGCATCGTTCTCATTATCACAGACACTCAAAACACAGGGAACAGCTACAGTGAGTGTGTTCAGATTTAGAAACCTGCCAGCCACCAGCGCAACCCTCTGCTCAAGATTTTATGTTGATTAACCAAAGTACCTTAAAGGTGTTAATTAATGAGCTTTAGTTTCAAAGTTAAAAAGTTGATCCGAGTTTAAAAGTGTCCTCAGTTGAGTATTGTTTCCAGTAGGGATCTCATCAAACTTTTATGTGTTTTCCAAAACTTCAGCCCTTTAAGATTTGTATATATGGTAGACAGATCCAGTACCTCCCCCACCCCCTACACATTTTTTTTTTTTGCAATTGATCAAAACGTCAGCTAAAGGCATGTAGCCACTGTTTATCAGCGGCTTCATGAACCTTGAACTCAACAACAAAGTGCAACGCTGTACAAGCGTTTCTGCCAGACAAACCTATAAGTATGATATCTCCTTAATATGAAGCAAGACGGAGACTGCGGATTGACAGGTTGACCCACTGACCCACTGGCAGAACAACTTGCAGAACACAAGATAGACCGTAAACAGTCCCCACAGAGGGAATATCTTATCACAGATATCCACACAGGAAAACACTGCCGCACTAAGCTCCACTGACAGTGTGCTGGATAATTGGCTACTGTGTGCCCCAATGGCCCTTCAGTGTTGTCTTCCTTCACAAAAAAAGTAACACAAACTCTGAAAAAGACAATGTCTCTTGCTTTAATAAAGCTCAGTTTATGGAGGTATAAAATAAAATAGCGTCCTGTAAAAAGCAAAATGTCTATGTTATGCAGAATAGTTAAAAACAGCATTGTTATCTCCATTTATCTTGTGCATTTGTGACATAGATAAACATAATTTCTGTAATGGAATGCATGTAGAAACAGGCAAAATGTTTCACCTGCAAGGGTTTTCACGTTCAAATGTTTAATGCATTTTGCCGTTAGCTGTATGAAAAATCTCTTTTATCTACATAGCTTTCGGCTTTTTTTCTTAACTTGTGATCACTTGTTGAGAGTTTCACATATTTTTTTGCACAAATAAACATAATTTGGATGGGGTCACTAATGATATATTAATGTTGTTTTCTGTTCTTGGAGGATGTAACTATGACTAAAGCATGCAAACACATATTGCATTTTGTGTTCGTTCCGATATGTTGATTAGGTTATGTGAAAAGGTTATGAACAAATAATATTTAGCCATTTGTAAATAGATTTTTGACATCAGTTTAGATAAATAAAGTCTAATTATGGCTGATTGGACAAGCATGTGGCTAGTCCTAGCATTCCAAGATTAAAGGGGATTGCTGGTGTCCTAAAACAAATCCAGTCTCAAGCATTTTACACTGGCTCACATGAACACTTTTAGAAACCTGTTAATTTAATCATACACAAATAACCTGGCAGAAATATTATGATTTACTTACAGGAAGCAATCTGTTAGCTTCTCTAATAAGTAAGCACAAACGTATGTAACTAACCATCTTAAGCAATTAAGAAAGCAATGTAAAAGTTTATAAAACAGTGTTTTATTAGCCTATGCTTTTTTTAAAGTTTAGACTTGTTTTACATCCACTTTGATCTTATAGTTCATACTATTCATTAGCTCATTTAATCAATCCTAATTAACTTCTATTTCTCCACAATTAGGCCGCACAGAGAGCTATCCACATAAGTAAGATATTTACATGCTTATACATGTTTATAAATGTGGAACTGAGCTGTGATTATTAAGAGACCAGATTTTGGTGGGCTTATTTTGAGGGAACATTTGTGATTTTTTTGTCACAGTATCGTCAAACTCTGAGTGCTTTCAACCAAGTGACCATTGAGCCATGTGGCCACATTTTGAAAGGCCAGTTTTTGAAAAGTCATGACCTATTTTTGTGTGCAGGATTTGTACAATATTTTGTTGCCAACCTCTATCCACTTTGGCTCAATTTGTCCCCGCCTTCGCACCCATCTCCTCATTTTTGATTTAGTTTGTTGGAATATACTTAAAAATAAATAAAATAAACAAACAGGCAGACTTAGATCAGTTCCTCTATAGTTATTATTTATCATCAGCTTGATTTTTGTACCTGGCCATGTGCCACAGATGTTTTCTGTGAGTGGAGAGCTCCCGTGCAGGTGTCAAAATAAAGCACTAGTGCTCCTGAGACGGGCTGGAGATGCACATGACAACTTTGTGACTATTTCAAGAGAAGAGCTGACACTTTTTTTTCTTTTTAACAGGATCAAACTTGATTGACAGGACTGCACACTTTTGTGACTCACAATAGGATGCTGAGTACCCCGAGAACATCTCAAGACAATCTGGAGACATTCAAGAGACTCACCCATGAATACTGTTTGCCAGCTTATTGCAGTCCACCAAACACCACTTAAAATAATCCAAACTTTTCTTTTATTTACAGTGTTTCCTCGAGTCCTAAACAGAAAAACTACCCATTAAAACACGTTATTATTGAGTGTACACAAAGGTACTATGGCTTAAAGAGACATACTTTTCCCAATTACAGAATATTTTTATATTTATTACTATCTCTTTATTGAAAACCAATACTTCAGGGTATATATTTTCAGCTTGGCATGTATTGAAATGAGAAAACATCTCATAGGAGAAAAAAAAAATTAAGCCCTGTGGCCATGAGATCGCTCTGTGGAGAAAAGTGCCGATGATATTATTTCTACTCTTCACTGAATACTGATTACAATATGAATATTAATTTGAGTATTAAAAAAAAACAATGTATTCTTTTCATCTTACTGCAGTTTTTTTTAGCCTTACCTGTCAGAAAGCATTTAAACAATTATTTTGATTATAGTATCTTCCTCATTTGATATGCAAAGCTGTCTTTGTTTTTAAATGCTCATTAAAACTTCGCCTCAGGTTATACCGCGCAGGTACACGGTCTGCAGTTGTGGCTCATCATCTGCTGTGCGCATCAAGATGCTTTGCCGCTTCGAGTAGAAAGTCTAGTTGAGAAAACCTGGAGAAAAAGAAAAAAGTTTTCCATCACTGAATCCCAAGCGAGCTCTTTGATGCACAAATCTACAGCTCGGGTAATATCTGGAGGATAAAGCCAATGTGCTACATGAGGTCCATTGAAATGTCTAAACAGAAATATTCAACTTTAGAAAAAGTGGAACGAAGATCGAGGAAAAAAATCTACATATTTGGCTATAAAAAATACGTCTTTTTCAAGATCCAGACAGAAGGGGAACGGCAACTCAATCGCACTTTTTTAATCTCAGCTCTGCAAAGGCTAACAGACGTGTCTGAGCTGCTTTTATATGATTAAAAATGATAAGTTATAAGCGTTTGGCATAACCCAAATGTGGCACACACACTCAGGGAAAAGGGTTTAAAAGATTTATTGTAACGCGCGTTAGAGATGAATAATGTCAGGAGGTGCTGAAGGGTACTGGAGGCTGAGTGAGGTGAGTGAACCACTGGAGATGCATGACCGGACGGATAGAACGGGAGGTTTTGTTGGTTAGGAGGGGAGGCTGCTGATGAGAATGAGCTGCAGACTGGGAGAGCGTGAACCAAGAACAGAACAGACAGGTAAGGTAATGCACTGAGTAGCAAACTTTAAATAATTACCAGCCAGCACAGATGTTGATTGAACAATCCAGACGTAACAGGGTGTAAAGTCAGGGCGGATATACAGCTGGGATAGATAAGGTGATAATAAAAGGTTGTGGCAGCTGATGAAAGATACAGAAACACAAGGAGAAGCCATGGTGAGGACGATGAAAAGGGTGGAATTGATATAAATCGTTTCTATGTGACCAAATTGCTTTACTACTCACACAATGCAGGGCCGCCAAAGAAATCAAGTTATATTCAAAATTTCAGTCATACCAGCATTTCTCATCTGAAGGACACAATTAAAATTCTATGCTTTGGGAGATGACAGCCTTTTGTCCAAATCCCTGCTTTAATCACTCTCTCGTGCATTTAGCCAGAAAACGTTTCGTGAACAAAAAGGGTCATGAACAAACCTGTTTTAATGAAGTATTCTTCTTTAAACGCTACATTCATGAGAGATTTATTGCAAACAAATGTAACCGTCAAAAGAATATTTTGTGAGGAGATTGAGGAAAAAAAAAATCTCACTTTCAAATCAAACCGGCCTCACAAAGAGTTGTGCGGATATCTCAGATTTAAATGAGTTTTAGGCTGCTGGTTAACTTTGTTTCAGTTTGAGCAGTAAATCAGATGGTTACAATGGCGCCTCAGCTCCTACGTTTGCCTCTTTCTGCAGGCACGTTGCCTACAAATACAGATTAATTGTCTTCCAAATTAGATCTGAGTTTCCTGTTATCGCTGCTTGAATTGTGTTCAGAGGAAACACTTCTTTTGAATAAAGAAAGCCCTGCTTTTATGACCTCTATGCTTTAGCGTGGCTGTGGATATAGAGTGTATTTGTTCCAACAGCCAGCATCTCCCAGCAGACCCTGGGCTTTGCATCTGAACTCCCATCTGTGAATACACTCAGGTGATAAAAGCACACGAGTCAAGGCTAATAAAAGATTGGCGCTTTGATCAAAGGTGAATAAACATTTCTGTCAAGTCGCACTGGGCTCTTCTTGCATCACAACAGCACAGGATTCTTTATGTCTGGAAGTCCATTAACACATAAAGACATTAACTGTTGTGCTGAGATTAACTCATTTCTGATATTAAATATATTTGCATTTTATGAACTAGTTTAAAGTGATTGTTCACATCTGTCAAAGTGGGGTTCTTTGGAAACATATTTAATATCTTACCTGTTGTAAACAGCTACTGGAATGATTTTAGAGAAACAAGGATTGATTCTGACCCAAGTGAGAAGGTAACGCAGACATAGACAATTTAAGGCCCGAGGGCCATAAGTGGCCCTTGGACAATTTCCATCACGCACCCAATATCCTTAGTTGGAAAAAAAACAACAACACCCGACTTTTAAAATAAAGCTTGATAAAATACCACCAATTTATCAGCAAGTCTTAAGAAATTCTAAATTAAACATCTTGCCAAAAAACTTTTTTGGTTTTGAACTAGTTTGACATGTCTGTCGTCGAGGAAGAGGGCCAGCTCCAGAGGAGGGGGCATGCCAAAGACCCCATCTTAGCACCAACATAACTGGTTTGTTCTACTTTGGAGTAAGCTGTTTGGGGGAAGAATCAGTTTTGTGTTGTGTTTCCTTGACTTATGAAGCTTTCTGGATGGAAGGTGAAATGGTTCAGAAAAAAAAAAGAAACTGTCCAGATGACCTGACTTAAAATGGTTGGATTGTATACCTGGATTATTGAGCATGGACTTTTTTGATCTTACGCAAAACTAAAAAAAAAACAAAAAAAAAAAACATGTTTAAGTCATTGTGTTTCCAGAACTAGACTGAACCGTATTAATGATTTAGAAACACAAATATATAAAAAAAATTTTGCACAGTTCTGCTAAAATGTATAACATGTTAAGCTAAAGTGTAGAACATATTGTCACAAGAGCCGTTTTACTGAATAAGTCTCATATTCCTAAAGGATATACATGTTTTATAAATCATGCTAACATGCTACAATAAGAAAAAGCCTGAAAAGATCTTATAGATTATCTGTCAGAAAGCAAATTTATTTTCTAATTCTCTATGTTGTTCTTTGATTGATTTAAACGTCTTAATGTGGCCCTTTGGGGAAAAAAAAAAAAAAAAAGTTGCCCACCTCTGAGCTAATGGCTTGTCTGAGTTTCACCGAGGTCAAAGTGGATTGCTACCACCTTAAAAAAAAAAAACAACAACAAAAAAAAACTAATCTTAAAAATATACGTAGGTTGAGTCAATACCAGTTTATGTGAAGTGTATTTTATAAATCTTTACATTGGCCTCAGTTTCATATAACATGGTTATTTATGCATAGTTCATTGAGTATTTGCAAGTAAAAAAAGCAGCAGAAATATCATTATACTTCTAACAAAATAACCACATACCTGAAAAACTGACAGAAGTGCTGAAGTGCCTGTGACATTAAATTTATGTGATTAAATATGAATCCAATTTTGGAAAGAACCTTAAGAACCTACTTCAAAATAAAAATTCACTCTGCAGAGATGTGCAGTTGTTGAGATTTTAGTATACACAGTAACAGGAAGTGATGACAAAGGGGAACGCCTGCTTGTAGACAGAGCTTCGCTGCAATAAAAACACCTGGCCATGACATTTTTGAGACTGGAGTTGTTTTATGGCGATTCCTTTTGGTCGTGGCCACATTCAGACAGGCTGTGGTGTTTTCAAACCAGCAAGAAATAAAGGCCTGGGGCACATCAGCTGCTGCGTCTCATGCCAGACGTTTGAACTAAAGAAATCTTATGTTGAGAAGTGATGGAGTTAAAACCTTGAAAATAGCCCAAAAAAGTTCAATCTGGTCCTCTGGACATTCAAAAAAACAAAACAAAGCAAAAAAAAAAATGTAGATATGTTTCGTCTCTCATCCGAAAGACTTCCTCACTCTGAGGTGCTGTATTCAGCTCAGTCTCTTAAATAGCACCTTCTCAGAGTGGATCAACCAGTTTGCTGCTGACAACCAAAACCAGCTGCTCACTTGGTCAAGAAGGCCAAAGTTGAAGGGCAAAAAGAGCACATTAAACAAAAACTAACGTGTCTAGATCAGACCACACTTCAGCAAGTGATGGACTGTACAGATCAGGCATGCTTAGCACAGCATGTCAAGTCCAAAACTCGACAACAAAACAGTTTTAACTTACTAAGAACGCATCAACACCCTCACAATTCCAATAACAACACATTCAGTGTAGGACAACACTCCAGTAGTCAATTACATGCCAGGGAGACAGAAAAGTGGATGAAGATTTTATCTGACAGACAGCTCACCCAGCCAGAGACAGAGATTCTTGCCAGGGGACTGAACTTTGCAGTTGCACCAAGTAGACTTCCTCTGGTGGAGATGATCACAGCCACAGAATCAGCCATCCGCAACAACAAAATGAAAGAGGGTGAAGCAGAACAGCTCAGAATCAAAGTTTCATCCTGCTTCAGCAATGCCAAACCACCACCTTCCAACATCAGTAGAGAGGAGAGGGATGCACTCACCACTCTTAGCAAGGACAAAAACATCATCATTCTCCCAGCAGACAAAGGAAGGTGCACAGTGATTTTGAACCAGAAAGACTATCGTGAAAAAGTTATGACACTCCTTACTGACTTAACCACTTATGAACCTCTGAAAAGAGATCCAGGAAGTGGTTACAAGAAGAAATTAATAGATTGCCTGAAAATTTTGGAGCAGGACAAGGCTATTGACCGTTTTCTGTACCACAGACTGTACCCAGGGGAGGCCACACCTATTCTGTATGGTTTACCTAAAATCCACAAACAAGGTGTACCTTTAAGACCAATTGTTAGCATGATTAACTCTGTCACAGAATGTTTCCAAATATCTGGCATCTGTACTCATCCCTTTAGTTTGCAGCTCAGAACACCACATACAGAACACCATGGACTTTGTGGATAAGGTGAGGGATGTCATCATGGAGACCGGTGAAACAATGGCCTCTTTTGACGTCAAATCACTCTTTACTTGCATTCCTGTTGATGATGCAGTAGAGGTGGTCAGTTTAAGATTAAAATCAGACACCACTCTGAGCAGTAGGACCATGCTTTCCACAGAACAACTGTGTCAACTCTTGAAACTGTGCCTGCAGTTAACCTACTTCACATATGGGGAGCAATATTATAGGCAGAAACATGGGTGTGCTATGGGGTCTCCAGTTTCTCCTATTGTTGCCAACCTGTACATGGAAGAGGTAGAAAAGAGAGCCTTGACATCCTTTTAAGGGACACCACCAAGTCATTGGTTCAGGTATGTTGACGACACCTGGGTTAAAATTAAAGTCCAGCATTTTACTGACCACATCAACTCTGTGGATAAATACATCAAGTTCACGTGAGATGTAAAAAATGGCAGGTTGGATTTCTTGGACTGTGAGGTCTCAGTCTCTGGTAGAGGACATTTGCAAACTTAGGTGTACCGCAAACCCACCCACACAGACCAGTATTTGCAGTTTGACTCCCATCACCCTTTGGAGCACAAGTTAGGAGCCATCAGGACTCTGTATCACAGAGCAGACAGCATCCCCACTAGCTCAGGAGCCAGGCAGAAGGAGAAATCCCACACAAGACAGGCTCTAGAGCAATGTGGATATCCTAACTGGGCCTTCCTGAAAGCAGAGAAGAAACCCAAACAGGACTCCAGTCAGCCATCAGGTGAAAAGACGGAACCCAGACCCAGACCAGTGGTCATTCCATATGTTGAGGGAGTATCAGAGAAACTGAGATGTTTATTTTCTAAACATAATGTCCCAGTGGCTTTTAAACCCCAAAATACATTACGGCAAAGACTGGTTCATCCCAAAGATCTAGTCCCCTGGCACAAACTATTGTGTATGCTGTTCAGTGTCAGGAGGGCTGTGATCAGTCTTACATCGGGGAAACTAAACAGCCACTGGCCAAAAGGATGGCCCAGCACAGAAGATCAACATCAGGCCAGGATTCTGCAGTCTACACTCATCTCCAGGTCAGCAGTCACTCTTTCAGGGATGAAGATGTTCATATCCTGGACAGAGAGGAGCAATGGTTTGAGAGAGGAGTAAAGGAGGCCATCTTTGTGAAAATAAATCATCCATCATTAAACAGGGGTGGAGGCCTCCGGGTTCAACTGTCCCCCTCTTACAATGCTGTTATTGTTGGCTTTTTATTGATATAGTATCACTCAGCCTCCTGTGAATAGTAAACAGCCTTCAGTGTGATAATGATCCATTGTTAGGCTGATGGTTCTTCTTGACCATGTGAGCAGCTGGTTTTGGTAAACAGGAGCAAACTGGTTGATCCACTCTGAGAAGGTGCTATTTAAGTGACTGAGGTGCAAACAGCACCTCAGACTTAGGAAGTCTTTTGGATGAGAGAGGAAACGTATCTAAATTTTTTTGTGCCCCATCAATGAGCCGGGCGGGTGGGGGGGGGGGGGGTTTTGGGGGGGGGGGTGAAAACGGGAGGGCAAAAAGGGCTTGATTTTGGATATGTGAAATGATGGGTGGATTTTCATGGATTTGGGTAGAGATAAACGGACAGAAACTGGGTTAATGACTTTGGATATGGGGAAAGGGCCAATAAAATGGGGAACAAGTTTGCGTGATTCTACTTTTAATGGGAGGTCTTTGGTGAAGAGCCATACCTTCTGGCCCTCCTGATAAGTGGGTTCTTGAGACCTCTGCCGGTAAGCCCCTTTAACGTAGGCTGCGGAGGTCTCCAGGAGGGCTCGTCTGGCTCTCCGCCATATACAATGGCAGCATAAGGCTGACTGGTGAGCAGAGGGCACTCGAGCTTCACGTTCCTGGGTGGTGATTAGAGGGGGCTGAAAACCAAAAAACGTGTAAAAAGCAGACAGACCGGTAGCAGAGGAAGGGGTAGTGTTTAGTCCGTGTTCGACCCAGGAGAGGTTGGGGGACCACTGGCTGGGATCTTTCTGACAGAGGATCTTCAGCTTGGCCTCGACCTCCTGGTTCGCTCTCTCCGTCTGGGGATGAAAGCCAGAGGAGAGGCTAATGGAGACCCCCAGGAGGTCGCAAAATTCTCTCCAGAACTTGGAGACAAACTGAGGTCCTCTGTCAGAAATTATATCTGTGGGCAGACCGTGCAGGCAAAAGACTTCATGTGACATGATCCCAGCCAGGGTCTTGGCTGAGGGAAGCTTGGGAAGAGGGACCAGGTGAACCATCTTGGAAAAACGGTCAACAACCATCAGGATGACGGTGTTGCCGGCAGAGGGAGGAAGACCAGTGCTGAAATCTAGGCTGATGTGGGACCATGGGCATGACGGGATAGGAGGTGGATGGAGTAGACCAGAGGGGGGACGACGTGAGGACTTTGCTTGGGAACAGGCAGGGCAGGAAAAAAAAAGAGTACACGTCCTGGTTTAAAGTGGGCCACCAGAACTGTGCGTGAACTAATGAAATAGTCTTAGAAAAACCAGGATGACAAACTAGGTGGGAGCTGTGGCAAAACTTGAGGACCTCCTGGACAAACTCAGGGGGTACAAATAATCGGTCAGGGGGACAGGCGGTTGGAGGAGGGTGCAACTGGTTGGCCTGTCATAGGTCCAGCTCCAGTTGAGTGACAGCCAGGCAGGCAGAGTTGGGAAGGATAAACTCCCTGGCAGGAGGAGGCAAGGAACAAGAATACTCATCCATGATGCAAGAGAGGGCATCAGGTTTTGTGTTCTTGTGACCGGGTCTATAAGTGAGGGCAAAGTTAAAACGGGAAAAGAAAAGTGCCCACCTGGCTTGTCGAGGGTTGAGGCATTTGGCCGACTTAAGGTACTCAAGGTTTTTATGGTCGGTCCAAACCTGGAACTGGACACCCTCCAACCAGTGCCTCCACTCCTCCAGCGCCAGCTTAACAGCGAGCAGTTCGCATTCCAACTTCATAATTATGCTCAGCTGGTGATAGGCTTCTGGAGAAGAAAGCACGGGGATGAATAACTCCTTCCTTATCCTGTTGGCTAAGTACTGCCCCTACACCCACACTAGACGCATCTACTTCAACAATAAATGGTACCTCTGGGTTGGGGCTATGGAGGACAGGGGCAGAAGAAAACAAGGTTTTTAATTTTTTTAATGCTGCATCTATCCATAGAAACTTCTTCTTGGAGGAGGTGAGAACATGGAGGGGGTTAGCATTGAGGCTATAGTCTAATAAATCTCTGGTAGAAATTAGCAAACCCCAAGAACCTCTGCAGTTGTATCCGGTCTTTGGGTACTGGCCAGTCTAGTACTGCAGACACCTTGTCATTACTCATCTCAACTAAATTGGGTGAAATCTTAAAACTGAGAAAAGATGTGGAGGACTGGTGGAAATTGCATTTTTCAGCTTTAACAAATAAATTATTTTGTAACAACCAGGTGAGAACAGATCTGACATGTTTTTTGTGTGAAGTTAGGTCCTTGGAGAAAACTAAAACATCGTCCAGGTAAACAAAAGCAAAATGATTTACCATGTCCCTTAGGACATCATTGACCAGAGACTGGAACACAGCTGGGGCATTGGTCAAACCAAAAGGCATGACCAAATATTCATAATGACCATTGGGTGCATTGAAGGCCGTCTTCCACTCATCTTCCTCACATATGCGCACCAGATGGTACTCATTACAGAGGTCAAGCTTGGTGAATACTGAAGCGCCTTGGATGAGGTCAAAGGTGGATGACGTTAATGGAAGTTTTGTTTAACCCCCTATAATCTATGCAGGGCCTTAAGGATCTGTCCTTCTTCCCCACAAAGAAGAAACCAGCACCTGCTGGAGAGGTAGAAGGCCTGATGATGCTGCTTGAAGTGAAGTCTTGATGTACTCCTGCATGGCTTATTGCTCAGGAGATGACAGAGAGTACAGGGCCCCTTTAGGGGGTTTAGAACCAGGAACCAAGTCAATAGGGCAGTCATAAGGTCTGTGTGGTGGTAAAGAGGTGGCTTTGACTTTATTAAAAATCTCCTTTAAGTCATGGTGTTCCTCTGGGACTTTAGAAAGATCTGAGTAAGTCTCTTTAATATTGTTCTTAGGCATGGAGGAAATGACCGCATCAAAAAGGCAAGATGACAAATAGTTATCGGACCAACCCACAATCTCCTTCTGTTGCCAGTTAATATGTGGGTTGTGTTTTGAGAGCCATGTGGCCCCTAGGACCACAGGAGAGTGGGTTGATTTGATAAAAAACTGCAATGTCTCTTTGTGATTAACCCCTATGGTTAAAGTCACTGGTTCGGAGATTAAAGAGGAGTCATGAAGAGGATGACCATCTAAGGCTACAATGGACAGTGGATTAGGAGATTTAAACAGTTTTATTCCTCGTTCTTGGGCAAACTAAAGGTCCATGAACTCAGAGTCGGCCCCTGAGACAATGAGTACTTTAATGGAGGTGCAGGTCTTACCAGAAATAGACAGCTCAGCTGGAAACGTGAAGGGTGAGGAGATTACTGGATTCTGGGTCTGACTCAGCAGGAGTCTCCTCTTCTCTGCTGAGTCTGGCCTTTTAACGGACAGTTAGAGATGTTGTGAGAGTCCTGACCACAGTAGAAACACAGCCGGTTCCGACGTTTCCTCTCACGTTCTTCTGGAGTAAGACAGCTGCGTCCAATCTGCATGGGCTCCTCTCGTGGTGGTGTCTCTTGTGGACGTGATGGAGAGTGGGGTCCGAGGGGAAGCCGTCTGGGCATCTCTCTGGGTTCCCCAAGGGGTCTTGAGGCTCTGCTGGATCTCTCAGCTCGTTCTCGGGATCTCTCCATCAAGCGCAGATCCACCCTTGTTGCCAAATCCTCCAGGTCTTGCAGTGAGTCCGGGTATCGCTTGGTTGCCAGGTTGTCCTTGATCTCCTCGTTAAGTCCTCGGTAGAAAGCATCAATTAGTGCCTCTTCATTCCATTTACTACCAGCAGCAGTAGCATGAAAATCTATAATGTACTCTGTTACTCTTTGTTTTCCCTGCTTCAATGTAAACAGTCTACGAGCAGCCTCTCTTTCTGGGAGGATGGGGTCAAAAACTCTGCACAGCTCTTTTGAAAACTCGTGAAACGAGTAGCAGTACCTTGAATCCTTTTGCCATTCTGATGTCCCCCAGGACTTAGCTTTTCCAGACAGGAGGGACACGGCATATGCCACCATAGCACGTTCAGAGGGGAAGGATGAGGGCTGGAGCTGAAAATGAATCTCACGTGTTAAGAACGGGCGGCACTGGTCCGGTGCCCCTTAAAACAGTTATGCTGGAGCCAACCATGGTTCCAGGAGTGGGTTACTCATGGTTCCAGCATATACAGGACTGCCGGCATGATTTGAGTCCTGAGGGTTAGAGTGAGGAGTAAGCAAGTCTTAAGCATGTTCATGATCTCATTCATGCCGTTCTCTAATTTACCGATGGCACCTTCCACACCAGAGCGTCATTCTGAGCCCGGTGCAGGATCCATGTTTGGCCAGATCAATCTGCCAAAGATCTGATGGCAGAGGACCCTACACACAGACTCAGAAAGTTTTTTTAAATGTTCATTATGTAAATAAACAGCTTCTGGTGTCTCAGGTCCAGGGGCAGGAACTGTATCTAAAATGATACAGAGGGGAAAGATTAGTGTTTGACAGAATAACGAGTAGTTATTTGAATACAGACGGTCTGATGAAACACTAACCTTTCTTGTTGTAACGGGACGCTCCAGCGGAGACACAGAGCTGCAGAGACCAAAGGAAATCCAGAGGCGTAGTCGAAGATGAGCAGGGTTCATACACTGGATCAGAAGAGGAGACAGTACCGATAGGGAGAGGCAAAGGCGAAATCCAAAAACAGGCATATGTTGTCAACAAGGTCAGAAGGCTGAGGCACAAAAGGGACAGGCAAAAAGCGTGGTAGAGGGAAACAGGCGTGGATCAAGATTAAAGAGCTGTGAACAAAGAGAGTACGCTGAATGACTGTGGTTGGAAGCAAGCAGTTGATCTGGCAATGTAGTGGAGAAAGCAGGAAGTATATATACACCCAGAAACAGGTGGAAACCATCAGGAGCAATCAGAGAGGGAGGTGTGGCATGTAAAGAGGCTGGCAGAAGCAGCAGAGGAAAAACCCAGGAGAGCAGAGAAGAAAAAGTCAAACAGTGAACAGAGTGATGAGAAAAGGAAAAAAAAAAACAGAGTGTAAACTGTGACACCAGATTGAACTTTTTTGGATTTTTCTACCTGGATTATTGAGCATGCATCAGGATACCTTGAAAATAGCATTACAATCTGTCTTAAGCAACAATGTGAGATCTGGTAGAACTCAAACTATGTGTTTGGGACTACACTTGGCTACTACTGCTACAAGTTCTAGATCATAATCTATAAAACAGACAGATTTATAGTCATTTTTGTGTTAGCGAAGGTTGATTAGCTGTGGCAGCCATCTTGAAGTGGGCTGAAACTAAAATTAAATCAGTTTTAGATGTACATCAAATTATTACTTTTAAGAGTTTCATTAAAATCCGTCCAGTGGTTTTAAAACCAAAGTGTTAAGAAATAATCTTATGTAATGAGTATTTATCAGAAAATGTGTTGAGGATGACTGTCAGCTACTACCACATCAAGTTGTACTGCAGTCCCTTGTTTATTGTGAGGGATCTGTACCCTGGAGCCCCGCAATAAGTGACAAACTGCAAAGTAGGAATAGTAGTACAAGTAGTAAGTTGAAGTTTACTTTAGTATATAT
>NC_056504.1:28924591-28933277 GCF_014905685.2 Nematolebias whitei
CACAGACCAGTATTTGCAGTTTGACTCCCATCACCCTTTGGAGCACAAGTTAGGAGTCATCAGGACTCTGTATCACAGAGCAGACAGCGTCCCCACTAGCTCAGGAGCCAGGCAGAAGGAGAAATCCTACACAAGACAGGCTCTAGAGCAATGTGGATATCCTAACTGGGCCTTCCTGAAAGCAGAGAAGAAACCCAAACAGGACTCCAGTCAGCCAACAGGTAAAAAGGAGGAACCCAGACCCAGACCAGTGGTCATTCCACATGTTGAGGGAGTATCAGAGAAACTGAGACGTTTATTTTCTAAACATAACGTCCCAGTGGCTTTTAAACCCCAAAATACATTACGGCAAAGACTGGTTCATCCCAAAGATCCAGTCCCCCGGCACAAACAGAGCAATGTTGTGTATGCTGTTCAGTGTCAGGAGGGCTGTGATCAGTCTTACATCGGGGAAACTAAACAGCCACTGGCCAAAAGGATGGCCCAGCACAGAAAATCAACATCATCAGGCCAGGACTCTGCGGTCTACTCTCATCTCCAAGCCAGCGGTCACTCTTTCAAGGATGAAGATGTTCACATCCTGGACAGAGAGGAACGATGGTTTGAGAGAGGAGTAAAGGAGGCCATCTTTGTGAAAAGAAATTGTCCATCGTTAAACAGGGGTGGAGGCCTACGTGTTCAATTGTCCCCCTCTTACAATGCTGTGATTGCTAGTATCACTCAGCCCTCTGTGAACAGTAAACAGCCATCAGTGTGCTAATGATCCATTGTTAGGCTGATGGTCCTTCTTGAGCATGTGATCAGCTGGTTTTGGTTGTCAGCAGCAAAACTGGTTGATCCACTCTGAGACGGTGCTATTTAAGAGACTGAGCTGAATACAGCACCTCAGACTGAGGAAGTCTCTCGGATGAGAGTCGAAACTTTTCTACATTTTTTTGTTGTTTTACTTTGTTTTGTTTTTTTTGAATGTCCAGAGGACCAGATTTAACTTTTTTAGGTACCTAAAAATCATTCATCAATAATGTTAAATAAGCTTTATCCCCTCTATCCCCTCTGCTATGAAAGTACATAATGTAAAAGGTTGTTGGAAGAGGTTGAATGGGACACAGCATTAGAAACTCATGATGTGATACAGAGTGTCATTTTAAAGTGACCAAAATAAATTTTATGTCTTTAATTAATAATGGGGAAAAAAAATCTAATTTGCACATGGTTGTCATCTACTTTACAGTTTGTTTTATTTTTATTGATGCAACTTCACATTTCAATCTCACGACTCTCAGCTTGGTACCTCTGCCTGCACCTGACAGCTTCAAAGACTCGCTGCGCAACAACTCCAAGCTGAAGACAGGCGAAGTCAGTAGGTGTTCCAAAAACCCCACCCTGAATCCGTCAGAATAACAACACAGATCTGCTGAACGAAACAAGGCTAGGTAGTATAATCATGAGGCATAGCTGCTAATTTTGGACCCATGTCTGTTAAAAAACAGAAATCAGAGATCAAATCCAGAAGCTGTCAGGAAACTACACCCACTGGAAGGCCCCAGGCAGCTGGCAACACTGTGCTGATGTGAAGACC
The DNA here is from genome assembly GCF_014905685.2 of Nematolebias whitei. Taxonomy (NCBI): domain Eukaryota; kingdom Metazoa; phylum Chordata; class Actinopteri; order Cyprinodontiformes; family Rivulidae; genus Nematolebias; species Nematolebias whitei. The sequence goes on from NC_056504.1 coordinate 28,926,171, forward strand.
AACTGCTCCCGACACATTTAATCAAGTAAGAGGGTCTACATTTAGACAGGCATGGCCAACAGGGAATGTGCAGAAGGTTCTCACGGCAAAATAAAGAGAAAAGGAGAAAAAGACCAACTCGCCTGAACTGGATTGATTCTCTCTCTGTCCTCAATTGAAATTCACTCGCTGCTGCTTAAACACGTCAATAAAGAACAGGGGTTTAGTTTGAGAGCTTCAAATAAATCAGCCCCAAATCTAATTTAGGAAAAAATAAAATAAAATCTGGAAATGTAAACAACAATACAAAGTTCAACCAGGTAAATTAAAACACTGGGAAAATATTCTTGTTAAATGTAATCTCTAATAATTCTTCTAGATAAAGATACACGATTATGTCAATAATGTGCTGAAGTTTACTACACATTTCTTACACACTGCCATAAGCATTTGTGTTTAAAGACTGATATTATAATACAAAGATGTTTTCCTTTTTAGCCTGTTATAATACCTCAATTTTATTTCTGACACAGCTGTGTCTAAGTAAAGATGTAAAAACACCAAACTACTTGCTTTTCAGACCTTTAATTAATTAGCAGCAGAATATTTCAAGCTCTTGCATCACTAGATTCAAAATAGAGTATTATATTTTTATTTAATTTGATTTGAATATAAATGACTATAATTTGGACATAACTTCAGGCTTTTGAATCACATGGTGAATGCAGCATCAGTGAAAAGGAGAGTCCCAGGAGACACATGGGCTTTGAATAACAAAAATAAAAAACTGTATCTGAGCTGTGTTGGATCTGGAGACGACAGCATGTGTTGGAAAATAATACATGCTGCATGTTTGGAAGATCATCATAAAATATGTCCTATTATTTTAGTTAATAAAAGAAGTAAACTGTGATTTGTGTCGACAATTCACGAAAACTAAATGTAGACCTCAGAGCAGATCTTGGATGGGGTACAAATATCACTGCATTACTGTCTGTTTAAAGGGAAGTCCACAAGCCCAGCAAAACAAGGTTGGAAATGTACTGTGATGGGGTATGCATCCCACAATTTTACTTTCCTTATTCCACTAAGATCATGAAAAAAAAGGACCCTTTTTTGTTTTTATGTTTATGGCTGAAAAGTAAAACTCAGCTCAGTTATGCAAAACCTTTGGTTGAAGATGCTTTGAGGGACAGATGAGAGCTGTAGCTGCTACCCCTTGGAGGTTAGAGTTCTGAGTCAGATCCATCTTGCATCTCATTTCCATGTGGAAAAAAGACAGAAATGACCAAACTACAATCATTTCTTTTCTTCAGAGCAGTGGCTTGTAAACCAATGGGATATGTCTGGTGGCTTTATCCATTTAAACTGTTTGGTTTTCAAATGCAGAAAAGAACTGTTTGTCAAATCAGAGAACAATGTTAGCACTATGTTTGTGCAACTACAGATTAGTGCAATGCCAGTGTTACTGGCCATTCAGATGTGCCCATGGTTTCCTTTGCTATTGTGATATTTAACTCAAGAAGTCATCATTGTATGCCATGAAGGCAAAAGACACAATTTGTAAAGGAGGTTCCTGAATCTGCCTCCTTGATGACTGCATTTGGGCTATATACCTATACAGCTCATTAGTATCTCATTAGTTGTGACATGGTCCAGGAGCACCTGATTTAAGACCTATTACCATGGTATAGATTTTTGTGGGTTTAACATAACATTGTCTTTGTTTAACTTTTATTCTTATTAGTTATTTGATTAGGTTTTAGCACTGTTTGCAGTTTGAATACACTAAAATTAACAACGTCCTATCCAGACACACTAGGAGAATAAATTGTAAATCCCACTGGATTACCATACATAAAAGGGCAATCTGGCCATGAGTGGGTTAATTACAGGTACTCCAGTTTCCTACAACAAACCAAAAACATGCATATTCTCAGACCACCAAAGATCTAAATGGCCCTAAAAGAATCTGGAAAACCATCAATCTCTCTCCAGCAGCTCTCATTCATCTGATCTAGCATCACAACTTCTTGTTAACTCTGTTCCTGTTTCAAATAAGCACGAGATGTATGTATGTATGTATGTATGTTTTATTTATTCATTTCATTTCATCCAAACAACAAATATAATACAATTTAAAGAAAAGAAAAAAGATATACAATCACCAAAATAAAATGAAAGGCAGCAGAAGAAGAATGAATTCTTATAATATCTGCCCCTTGTCCCCAAAATATATTCCAAACAAAATTACTATACAAAAGCAAGATGAATTTATAAAAAAATAAAAAAGTAAAAAATAATAAAAAAAAACTTAGCTAAAATATAAGATCAACTGTAAACAATTTTTATGAACTCACATTATACTTAATATTTTAAAAAAAAAACAAATTTTTATCATCCTCTTGAATATGTACATAGTTTTGGCATTTTTAATATCAACCTCCAGATCATTCCACAATCTAATACCCTGAGATCTAGTGGATCGCATCTTCAGACTGGTGCGACACCACGGCTTCACAAACATCTCCATCCCCTTAAGATAATAATTACTTTCTCTTTTAACAAATTTCCCATGAATGTTAGTAGGTAGTATGTTTTTGTTGGCCCCATACATAAACAGTAAGATATTGTAATCAACCAAGTCATAAAATTTTAATAACTTTAGCTGAAGAAACAATATATTTGATGGATGGTTATAATCTTTTCTGGTAATAATTCTTATGGCTCTTTTCTGTAAAATAAAAATTGGATTTGTAATTGTTTTACATGCTTTACCCCAGACTTCAATACAGTAAATTAAATGTGGAACAATAATGGCATTATACAATAGAAACATTGCTTTATCATTGAATAACTCTCTAACTTTGTACATTACTGCAATCGATTTAGCTATTTTAGTTCTTAAGTTTTTTACGTGTGATCTCCATGTTAGTTTTTCATCAATGATGACACCCAGAAATTTCACCTCATTGACTCTATTAATTTCAATTCCATCGACTCTAAATGGAGTATCAAGCACTTTCTTGTTATTACTAAAAATCATATAATTTGTTTTCTCAACATTTAAAGATAATTTGTTTAGTTTAAACCAATTTTGTATTTTCACAAATTCTGTTTGTGCCATCTTCAGCATTTGTACAACATTTTCACCCACACAAAGAAAAGTAGTATCATCTGCAAACAAAATACATTTAAAAAATCCTGTCACATTTACCAGGTCATTCACATATAAAATAAATAGCTTAGGTCCAAGTATAGAGCCTTGAGGCACTCCACATGTAATATTACAGAATTCAGATTTTACATCATTTATTTGAACAAATTGTTTCCTTTTTTCTAGATAACTAGATACCCACTGCAATGCATGCCCTCTAATTCCATATTTATTTAGTTTTTTGAGAAGAATATTGTGATCAATAGTATCAAATGCTTTCTTTAGATCAACATAAATACTAATACAATATTTTTTTTGATCCACAGCAGTCGTTATCTGTTCCATTAAATCCATGAGTGCCATTGACGTAGAATTTTTAGGTCTAAACCCATATTGACTATTACTTAATATATTTTGCTTATTGATAAATTCATCTAATCTAGTGACAAATAATTTCTCTAAAATCTTCGAAAACTGTGGCAACAACGATATTGGCCTGTAATTATTAAACACACGTTTCTCTCCACTCTTATATAATGGTATTACCTTGGCAATTTTCATGTTATTTGGAAATATCCCTGTTGAAAATGATAAATTGCATATATATGTAAATGGCTCAATAACATAACTCATAATATTCTTTACCAGCATCATATCCATGTCCATCCAGTCTTTTGATTTTTTATCTGCAAGATGTTTTACGATAGTCATAATTTCTTCTTTATCAGTTCCCCCAAGAAAAAAACTGTTTGTGTGATCTGTAACCGTATGGTTTACATTTTTATCTATATTTGGGATTTTTGCTGCCAGACTTGGGCCAATATTCACAAAATGTTCATTGAATCCATTAGCGATTTCATTTTGGTCATAAATGTCTTTGTCATCTTTTACAAAATATTGTGGAATGCTCGATTTTGTTTTATGATTATTCAGAACACTGTTCATTATTTGCCATGTTGCCCTCATATTACCATTACTTTGGTCTAATAATTCACTGTAATATTTCTTTTTATGCTTTCTTATAATCCCTACCAATTTATTTTTATAATTTTTATATCTCTGTTCTGCTTCGTTTGTTCTTAATTTCAGAAAGTTTGAGTATAAGTAGTTCTTTTTTTTACAAGCATTTCTTAACCCTTTGGTCATCCACGGTTTGTCATCAACACGTTTCTTTGTGTAATTTTCTTGTACACAATTTTTTTCATATAAAGCTCCTAAAATATTCATAAATACATCATATGCTTTGTTTACATCATCAACATATACATCCTTCCAATTTTGTTTTGTTAAATCTTCTTTTAGTTTATCTAGAGCTTTCTTTGATGTGTTTATTATTTTTTTCATAATTTTATCTACTTTCACATCATATTGATCTTTTTTATAGATAGTGAAGACTGGCAGGTGGTCACTGACATCCGTGATCAAAATGCCACCCATAAGTTCTTTATTTGTTATATTTGTAAAGATGTTGTCAATTATTGAAGCACTATGGGTAGTAATTCTTGTGGGTTTTGAAATCAATGGATAAAGATTTAAACTGTGCATTGAGTTTATAAATGTTCTGATATTATTTGAGTCTGTTTTATTTCCCAGGTCTATATTAAAATCTCCACACAAAAAACTGATTTATTAGAACTTTTTTCCAATATTGTCATGATGTGATTGGTGAATGATTCAATATTTGAATCAGGTGATCGATATACGCAACTTATCATTATATTTTTGGAAGTCTCGTTTAATATTTCAACTGTAATCATTTCCATAATGTTATCCACAGCTACTGACAATTTATTGATCATTTTACATTTAATTTCCTTATTCACAAGTAGAGCTACGCCTCCACCTCGTTTATTGTTTCTGTTCACATGATAAAGTTCATACCCTTCAATATTAACACTTTTTATATTTTCTTCATTTAGCCATGTTTCTGAGACTGCTATTATACTGAAAGTTCTGTTTAACTGATTTAAATAATCTGTTATTTTAGATAAATTTGTGTTTATACTTCTACTATTAATATGAATAATGGAGAAGTCATCTTTAGACATTTTAATTTCATTGAATTTTTCTTCATTGTAATACTCACACTCTTTAATTTCAGGAAAAAAGTTTTTATCAATCACATCATCTATATTGTAAATTTTAAATTCTGAGTCTTCGTATGTTGTCATATTTCAATGTATGTGTCCATTTGTCATTTACCATTTTTAGAGATCCTGAACTGTTTCAACAGACATTTTTTTGCTTCTAGTTCCTTGTTTGTCACAGTCACTAATGGAAAATAAACCACTTCTCCTGTAAGCCAAACATCTTCAATTAAAATCTCTCCTACAAGTCAATCATCAGTAAACCATACCTTTTCATTTTCAACATTTTTGGTTAATAAATTGTTAAAAGCTCTAGATTCTAAAAAATCTGCAGGTCCAGATTATCTTCCACCTTATTTCTTAAGGCTGGCCACTTATATCATCGCAGAACCAGTGTCTCACATCTTTAACCTGTCCATAAGCCAAACTCCTTCTGGACGCTTGGAAAACAGCCTTTGTTCTACCTTTGCTGAAGGCAAGTTACCCCACCTCACTGAAAAACTATCGGCCAATCTCTAAACTCAGTATTTTAGCTAAGGTTCTAGAAAAACTGATAAACTCTCAAATTAAAAGGTATTTGGGCTCATTTAACATCTTACCTCCCCATCAATCTGGTTTCAGGAAACAACACATCACAACGACTGCTGAAGGTTTTTAATGATGTCGTTAAAGCACTGGATGTTAAGGATTATTGTGCTGCACTTAGACCTGTCTAAAGCTTTAGATGCTGTGGATCATGACATCTTGTGTCATAAGCTCTCAGAAATTGGTTTCTCAGGTCACGCCATTGGTTGGTTCACTAACTATCTCTCAGATCAGAAGCAATGTGTTCAACATAATGGTACTTCTTTCACTTATTTCACAGATAGGGGCAGCTGTGGCTGAGTGGTTAGAGCAGTCGTCCTCCAATGCGAGAGTTGGAGGTTTGAATCCACCAGCAGTCACCTGTCGAAGTGTCCCTGGGCAAGACACTGAACCCCTCATAGCCTCTGATGTGTGTCCCATCAGTGTATGAATGTGATAAAGCTCTGATTAGTTTCTTTAGAATGATTTGTTCAATTAGCTTTGTAGAGATCTAGTAGAGTGCTGTATGAATGGGTAAATGATGACACAGGCTGTAGTGTAAAGAGCTTTGAGTATCTTGAAATTGTTATATTAACGGGTGTACCCAGAATGAAAAGACTGAGATAAAACAGAGACCAGGACTAAATATCAAATTACAGTGTTTATTTACTAAGTGGAATATTAAAGTGACATCATGTGAGGGTGCTGGTTCTCCTGTGGGGGAGAGGGAGCAGTGAGTAGATTGCTTGGAGGATTTTGGTAGAATTCTGGTGATGGGTTTTTCTTACTGGAGATAGCCGAGGTTGGAGCAGAGATAGGTTACCCAACAATGTCCAGAGCGTAGAGCAGAGTAATCCAATACAGGCAGGCGAGTGGTGGTGGCACAGAGCAGCTGAAGGAATGCAGGAGGATGAGAATCTCACAAAGGTTTTCACAGCAGAATGGTAGGACGGCAGGTGAACTCGTTGGTAGTGGATATCCCAGCGCCTGCTGCATGGTCTCTGTGGCTTATACTCCTCCTGCATGAGGAGTTGATGTGCTGCAGCTGCTGCCAATTAAGTGTCCTGAGTGGAGGAAGGAAGCAGGCAGGACAGAACTCCTACAGAAATAAGATAGAAAGGTGCTATATAAGTACAGTCCACGGATAACAACGGTGTACCTCAAGGCTCAGTCTTAGGTCCCACCCTCTTAACAATTTACATAGGTAATGTAGGTCAGATCCCTGAGATGCATCCTTACATTTCTATGCTGACGATACAGTTGTTTATTGTCGAGCTAAAATAGTTGCTAAGGTTTTTCAGCTTTTGCAGTCTGTTTTTG
>NC_056504.1:28933287-28965746 GCF_014905685.2 Nematolebias whitei
TTCAACTGTATCCTCAAATAGTGCTCTTATTGAGTTTGTCAATTCTTAAAAATATTTGGGTATCTTGGTCAATTTGCACCTCTCTTTTAAGCTCCAGTGGAAAACTTGGTAAGGAAACTGAAAGTTTATTTATTTATTTATTTATTTATTTATTTATTTATTTATTTATTTATTTATTTATTTATTTATTTATTTATTTATTTATTTCAGAAATAGATCCTGTCTAACTCTGAATGCTGGGAAACACTTTGTAACTGCGACTTTCCTTTCCTCCATTGACTATGGTGACATCATTTACAGGAATGCCCCTACCAGCACACTGCAGATGTTGGATGCTGTCTATCATCTATCATCTATCCTATAGCAAGCACAGTGGCAACAGTAGAAAAGAAAAACTCCCTTTTAAAAGGAAGAAACCTCCAGCAGAACCAGGCTCAGGACAAGCGGCCATCTGCTTTGACCGGCTGGTTGAGAGGACAGGAAGGAGAGACAGACGAACACAGAATGGTAGGTCCAGGTATAGGTCCAGGTGTATCTGAAAGACAAAAAAAAACATGTTAAGGATAGAAAAAATAATTACAAATGCAAAACAGGTTGAGAAGAGTAAATAAAGACAATAGCAGAGTGAAATTTGTGGTCAGTTTGTCCTCCAGCAGTCTAAGCCTATAGCAGCATAACTAAGGGACAGCTCAGGAAACCCAAGCCGACCCTAACTATAGGATGGGAGACTGCAACGAAGCCAAGATTCAACTTGTCTGATGGATTCCTTAGATAGAGAACTTTACTAATTGGCTTTTATGTATGTGAATGTTCCTGTAAAGTGCCCTGAGACAACGTTGTTGTGATTTGGCACTATATAAATAAACTGAATTGAATTGAATTGAATCATGGTGCGCTAAGATTCATAGCTGGCTTTAACTACCGTACTCACCATTGCACCCTGTGTTCACTGGTTAACTGGTCATCATTAACTTCACGCAGACTCTGTCACTGATACATTTTAATCTTTAAATCACTTATTGATCTGTAGCCTTCATATATCTCCTCCTAAATGGTAAATGGACTGTACTTATATAGCGCCTTTCTATCTTATAAAAATACTCAAAGCTCTTTACAATAGAATCTGTGTCCTCATTTACCCATTCATACAGCACTCTACTAGATCTCTACAAAGCTAATTGAACAAATCATTCTAAAGAAACTAATCAGAGCTTTATCACATTCATACAGTGATGGGACACACATCAGAGGCTATGAGGGGTTCAGTGTCTTGCCCAGGGACACGTCAACATGTGACTGCTGGTGGATTCGAACCTCCATCTCTTGCTTTGGAGGATGACTGCTCTAACCACTCAGCCACATTTGCCCTCCTACATGCCACTGCATGAATCCAGCTACATCATGCGCTCTCAGGACATTATTACATGCAGTGTTCCCTCAGTGAGGACTGAACTAGGTAAAAGGGCCTTCTCCTACTCCGCTCCTGTTTCCTGGAATATCCTGCAAAAAGATCTGAAGCTCTTGAACTTGACCTCTCTAAGTGGCTTCAAACATCTGCTAAGTTCCTGGCAAAAACCAACACAGGCATGTTCCGGTTTTTAGTTTCCTACATCACCTTGCAACCTAGCTGTTTTTATTTCTTTTCTTTTATATATATATTTTTTTCTTTTATTTGTTCTTCTCAATTTGTATGCTTTTTTATGATTGTCTACTGTTGTTTTTGTTGTTTACTGTTGTCATCACTCTTTGTTAAAATCAGGTCTCTCTTGTAAATGAGTCCCCTACTCAATGGGATTAACCTGTACAAATAAAAGTTGAATGAATATTAGATTAGTTGGTAATTCTAAAGTGTCCCTAGCAGTGAGGTGCGGTGAGGTTTGTGACAGATGAGGCACTGACTCATCTGGAATTGGATACTCTCATATATGAACCCAAAATAGAAGCTTATATTTCAATTTATTCTTTTTTTTTCTTCCTCTCTCTAATACCTTCTGTTTCAACTGAAAATCTAGTTTAGAAAAATCCTTTAGTTTTGAGATATGATCTTCCATTTGATCTAAACAAATTTAAATCAGTGTACTTTTTGATTCACCCCCAACCCTCTGCATAACAAAAGAACACACAGCGACTACTGCACCATCTTCATTGTCCTTATGGGGCAGCACTGCTGCCCTCTATCGGTGCGACAAGATACTTTCTGCCTCATCCCTTTGTATTTTCAGCGTGCATTTATGACCCACTGGAAAGAAGAAACATGTCACACACATTCATTCAATATATTAGACAGACTGTAGAACATCATGTGTAGCACATGTGTAATCAAACATGCATATTGACAATATAAAGAGAGGCAGCAATGGGTATGTGCCAACTGCCTATTTGATATGACACATTGCTACCAGAGGTGAGCCAGAGCACTACACTACCTCACCCGAGTCCACCCATTTATTCCATGTTTGAACAGGCAATAAGTAAATTCTGCAATTTTGACCACTGAAGTGTTGAAATAATTCTTAAAACAGTTTTATAGAACAGTCAAGTGGTCAAATGTATTTTCTCTTATCATTGTTAGTGATTTACCTGTCATGATTACAGGATTCACTGCCTCACCTGCCTCCCCTGACTGCACGTCACTGGTCCCTAGGTGTGCATTGGAATGTGAATGCTTGTTTGTCTCTATTATATGTCCCTATGATTGACTTGTGTCTTGTCCAGGATGAATGCTCCCTCTCACACAATAACCACTATCTCCATAGGCATCAACTCCCCGGCAAAAGCAGATAAAAATAAAATGGATGGATAGATGAATTATATAAAATAACTACTTTGGCTAATCATGTCACTTTACATCAAAGCCATCAATATATTAAAAAAATAAATAAACCAAATATCCACACATGATCTTGTTGCTGGGAATCAAAGCAAGCAGAATCCAGTTTATAAGAGCTACTATGTTATTTGGGACCAGAATCTGTGCATGAGTGATGTGAGGTCTTAAGTTTCTACCATCCCCACCCACACAATCATGGTGTTACATGACCTTCCTTTTAAGCATGAAATAACTAAGTACACATAAATGCTAGAGAATAAATAATTGAACATACAGCAGCATACCTCACTTGTTTGCATGGAGAAGGGGCAGGACTTAAATCTTGTACTAGGACCACCCATTGGCAATGCTGTACCAATTCTGCTTCAATTTCCAGGTGTGTGTAAGGTGTCTAATACTCCATATATCTCAGTCATCACTTTGCATTGTGTTGAATCAACACTTACACTGAACCCCAATGTATTGTGATGGCTGCATTGTATATTTTGCTTCTTGTGTATTTTCAGTGTACTGGATGACTGGTTGTGGTAAGATTCCTTTCAAATCAGCCAAGATGCCAACGTAACAGGATGAAATATTGGACAAAACTGGTGACTTGCTGGTGAATGCATTAAAACCTTCAACAGATGAATATCTAGACATGTTTTTATCCCATAAGGAGGTGGATCCACCAATGTGGTCAAAAATAAGTTAACGGGTTTCAGAGGAATGTTTGGCTCTGTGGCACATAGTGGTGACAGATTTTTCCTTCTGCTTACTGCACATTAGAGAGGCAGCAGGCTTGCTGAATGTGTCCCCAGCATGTTGCTTAGTGGAGTTATATGGCAGGAGGGTGTTGTTGAAGTCTTCATGAGTCGCTAGAGAGTGAGCACTGACTCAAATGAGTAGAATGCACAGGTTTAAGTTATCAAGTAACCAGCCAAATAAACAGTGTTTACATTAAACTCCACCCCAAGCACTGCCAACTCCTGTATATGGAAATCAGGTTTGTTTTTTGTTTTTTTAGCAAGTATGCACATGTATGCATGTCACAATTATTCATTGTTGTTGTATAATGAGTGTTTTTCCCCAGAACATTCATATGAGAAATATTGTATTCTCTTACCCTCAGGTGAAGCTTCATAAATTAAAGTGAGAATAACACATTTCTCAAGCCTATCAGGTCATGTTCATTATTCAAACAAACAGACATTGGCACAGTTTTCTTAGCCTACAGGTTCTATAGTTTCCCTGAAATCAGTTTAGTGAAGTTGCATCAAGAAAAAAATAGAACATACTGTAAAGACACTGTTCAAAAGTAAACTCTCTTTAGTTATTATACAGAGCAGTTGCATAACACACATTTGCATCTCAGCCAGAAGACCGCTGCTATCTGAAATGACTGGTTCCTTTGTATTTTTTTTTTTTTTACCTATTTTCGTTGGATTTTCTCAGTTAAGATAGTTGATAAATAGGTATATAATATAATGTTACATAAAATTAATGTAAAACTAGGTTTCTATATCGTGTCATGACCTCTATCACAGGATCGTCGATGGCAAGAGCATTATCCACTTTTTCCATTTAATGAGTCTTTGGCAACATTCACCAGCGATGGAGTCTTTCATCACTCAAGTGACTGCACAATGCTTGTACTCATGTAGCTGAACATATGGAGAGTGCTATCAAAGTCTCTTCAGTGGTTTCAGCTGAGACACATCTCATCTACCAACCTAACACAAATGGCATCAGCAGCGGAAAAGAACCACGCCAAAGGAATCTGTATTAAATGCACTTTCTCATAAACACGACGCACAGATGAATCACTGCCAAGAGTCCAGAGAAATACACTTTGAGGTTTGAGCCAAAATTAGAGAGAATAGGTTTAAGCAATGTAGTGAAAGATGTGCCATTTAAAATCTCTGCATTTTCCTGTTAGAATTGGGGTCCTGAATTTCTACAAGCAAGTCTGTTATTACCTGCTATTTTTTATTAGTTGATGTCATCAGGTCAAATCTGCATTGCATATTTCACCTTGTCACATCATTAATTTTCATTTAGACACTTTGCATGCTTTTATTCTTGCTTTTCTAACACATGACATAATTAGAACACCTTTAAGACTTTATTAGTTATTGCACTTTAATCTGACCTCATCTGAAGAATTTACCATTTTTTTGTTGATATTCTGTTTTTTATGGGAGTCTGCTATGAACAATAATGTGAAATCTGCACAGCATTTGTCTATGGTTACTTCACTGACACACCTCTACTGTAAAAGAGGCTCTTATAGGTGGCTAGTTGTAGAACAGTATAATTTTATTTGACCTCTTGCTTCTGTTAACAAGGTAAACCATATAATCCTCTTAGATGTGCATTTGAGGCATGAAAGACAGTTTGAATCAATTGTCACAAGATGAAGTGATTTAAGAGGTCACTCCAAAGACTGTAATTCATCACCTCTGAACATGGGTGCCCAAGGCTTTGTGTTGGGACCCCTTCTCTTTGTAGCATACCTCACCTTCTTGGGCTTACAGATCTGCCAACTTGGTATCATGTATTTCTGCTATGGAGTTGATACTCAAGAATATATTATGTATTTGTGCCTGGTAGTTGCACAAAATGATGTCAAATGACTCGAAGCTCGCTCGATACTCTGGAGCTTTCTGAAATACAGTCCAGTACCTAAAAAAATGTCACTTTCTCTACCATGTTTCTTTGCTCTTCACTACATATGAAAACTCAGACTAAATGGACTCAATGGCTTTTGAGCCTTTATAGAAAAACTTTTTAATTCCGTGCTTTTGCTGTTTTTTATGTTTTTATGTTTTCTATATGGATCTTATATTGTGTCTGAAATAAAGTAAATGATGATGATGATGATGATAAATCAGTAACATCTTGTTACATGTTATGGTCATCTCTTGCTCACCCATTCTATTCTAATGTTTGTTTTTTTTTTTGTTTTTTTTTTTGGTCAAATTGCCCAAATTTCCATCAAAACTGAAAATTGCAGTTGTAACTTTGTATTTGCTCAGCCTAGATATACATCTCTACAGTATTACTCATTGACCTTTGCTGGCTACCAGTGGCAGCCAAAATAAACTCACCATTGCTTGTCTACAGTTTTATTACAGGTCTATATCTAACTTGGTCATAAAGACTACACTCCTTCTTGAATGATTAATACTTCCTGAGAAGTTAGATGTTTTCACCCTTTCATTTGACACCATTTTCATCTTTGTCTTCATGATGGTGAGATGAGCCTCTTTTTGATAACTGGTACATCTTTCTCAAACTTTGGCAATCTCTTGAAAACATGTTTCTTCAAGATTCAAAAGAGAGGTGAATCTCTAATTTGTCCAACATGTCAGACTTTGAACTTCTGTGTATTTTACGGTTTCACTGTCATTTAAATAGATAAATGCACACAGTATTTATAATATAATAGCAATCTAATAATTGATTTTCTTCTATCTTAGTTGCTGTGAAAAAACAGCAACTATGATTAGATATGAATGTAAGTGCATTTGTAGTGTTATTTGTATACAAACAGTTTTTTTTCCCCTAATGTTCATAAAAAGCTATTTAATTTGGACTTCTTTCAGTCATGTAAAAATAATTTAAAGTTAGGTTTGTGAAACCACAGACTCTACAAATAGTTAATGTTATCCTAAAGAGTCTTTCAGTGCCTTCCAACCATATTTATACTTCACAACTAAAGTTTTCAATTTAATCTGGGCTGCTGTGGATCTCTGGTTTGCTTTAACACCACCCATATAAAAATAAAACAAAAACAAAATAACTAATGAAACGTAACGTAAATTCGTAATTTTGCATTCTAAACCTTCAAACACTAATCTGTTTTATCCAACCAAGTGGAAATGGTGAAACCCAATGAGCACCAATAAGATTTACCTAAAAAAAGCAATGTGTTTGTTTTTTGGGAACATGAGAGGGTCATGCATGTTTTGCAATTAGATTATTTTTCAGTATTAAAAGTACTAAATTCAAAGTCAACTCTTTATTTGATTATTATTTTGAAAATACAAAAAAAAAAGAACAAAAATTATATCAATTTTTAGTTGTAAAAAGAACAAAATCTTGGTATTTCATAACACCACAAACGCTGTATTTGTTTCTCTGTACCGGTTCCTGAAAAGAAAATCTAATGATCAAAACAGACATTGATCATGAGATCATTTAGTGATCTGATAATGGTCTAAGAATAAAAGTTTTTGCAAATTTATAACGACAGGCTACTTGATTAAAAATGAAAATGATAACCCTTTTGTTCTATTTTGGTCTCATCCATCCACAAAACATTCTTCCAACAGTCTTCTGGCTCGTCCATGTGACCTTTAACAAACTGCAGATGAGCAGCCATGTTCTTTTTGGAGAGCAGTGGTTTCCTACTTCAACCCTGCCGTGCACACCATTGTTGTTCAGTGTTCTCCTGATGGTGGATTCATGAACATGAACATTAGTCAATGTGTGAGAGACCTTCAGTTGATTAGAAGTTACTCTGGGGTCCTTTGTGACCTCGTTGACTATTACCAGTACACTCCTTGCTCTTGGAATGATCTTTGTTGGTCCACTACTCCTGGGGAGAGTAACAATGGTCTTGAATTTCCTCCGTTTGTACACAACCTGTCTGACTGTGGATTGGTGGAGTACAAACTCTTTACAGATGTTTTTTTTTTTTACTTTTTCCAGCCTGATGACGAGCATCAACAACTCTTTTTCTGAGGTCCTCAGAATAAATCTCCTTTGTTCCTGCCATGATACACTTCCACAAACATGTTGTGATGAGCAGACTTATGCCTCTTCTTTTAATCAAACAGGGTGCCCATTCACACCTGATCATCATCACATGGACTGAAAACATATGACTCTAATTTCACCTTCAAATTAACTACTAATCCTAGAGGTTCACATAACTTCACCATATGTTATAGTGGATCATTTTCTTCAATAAATAAAAGACAAAGTATAATATTGTTGTCTCATTTGTTTCACTGAGTTCTCTTTTAGGACTTGTGTGAAAGTCTAATTATGTTTTAGGTCATATTTAAACAGAAATATAAAAAATTATAAAGGGATCACAAATTTTTATTTTCAAGCAACACTGTGTGTGTGTATATATATATACATTATCAGGCTAACAGAAAATGAAATGTTACATTTTCTTCCTCAAAGAGTAGAGATCTGGTCAGTGATTAAACTCATTTGACCCTTTCCTTTGATGGTGATCAAGCCATTCACTTCCTTTAACCTTGCAGTTAACCTCTCTGGTTTGATGTATGAGAGTTAAGTCGAACATTTCATTTCTCCAGTTACACTTTTATTGGGTGCATACAAACTAAATCAACTGAAGAGAACACGAACAATGGAGAAAGTGAACGTGGTCACGTGTTCAGTGTAAGAGTGCAAAATTAACTCAGGAACAAGTACCCCCTCCCCCCAACACACACACACACACACACACACACACACACACACACACCTCAGCATAGTGAACCTTTATTGGGTGAACTCTGCAGAATGCAGGATATTCACCCATCTGCTCCAGTTTTGTTTTGTTTTTTAATTTCCTCAACACCCGACTGCTCTGTGTTTACTGGGCAAACACCAGAATAGCCCATGGGATCCTTTAAAATGGTGCATGAGTGCAAGGTGCATTGTATGTCGACAGCTAGCGAAGCAACAATTTCCCCCTCCCTGGAAGCAAAAAAAACATTCTTGAAGTAAAATGTCTGTGATGCGTTGGGTCTCAGCAGAAATCTCCATCCCCAGAAGAGACGTTTGCACAGGCAGGCTTGTTTTGGGAAGAGAAGCATCACGAGGCCTGCAGGCTGATGAGTCACTTTGAGGCAGATCTGAGAATACCATTATGGTTGCAGGGGCTGGAGAATTGACTGCCACATGGTCTTAAACCTGAAGAGATGCAGGAACATCTCCCCCTCACTTCTCAACTAATATTAAACAACACTGAATGAATCATTTTTTGTTAAAGTTCTCATCTATTTAGAGTGTGATTATTGAATTATAGATGCGCTTTAACGTCTACTAAGATGTAGTGGTAAATTCTGGAAACAGCTTTTTGCAGGTGCAGTCATAAGTTTACATACATTTATTCTTTTAGAATTTTTAAAATTATTATACATTTTTTAACCTTTCTTTTCCCATGATAGATGCACCATACAATTTTAATAGCTGTTAAACATTAAGTGGTCAACAATTTTAAATAAATTATTGATTTTCTCTAATCCGCACTGGGTCAAAATTACACATACAGACTGACATACATGCATACATTCACTTACATCTTTAATAGGTGGTGCACAATGTTCTGCAATGTGCTTTTTCTCATCAAAGCCAGGGCCACTTAACTTCTTGTTGGTGATCACGATTGATTGCAGATGAAAAAAAAAACTACAAAAAACAGGTTTGACAACATTTATTTGGTCTATCAATAGACACCTGTTACCCTAAAGTGGAAGAAAATGGGTTAGAATGTTAAAGAACAACAGGTATCACTGCGTCTCCAGCCTGTTTTAAGTGATTTTTACATCTGAGATGGCGTTAACCACAACAGAAGCCACTGCTCCAAAAGCGACACCTTCAAGCTCGATTGATTGTTGCAGCTACCTAGATATGCAAACCACTGGCCATTAGGAGAAAGGTTTTATGGTCAGATGAGACAAAGACTATCTTTGATAACAATAAGCCTAACTGGAGGAGTCACGGTGGAGCTTTCCGACATAAGAACAGTGTACCAACCATCACCCATGATGGTGGTCGCATCGTGTTGAGGTGCTGGTGTGTTGCACAAAGTGGGTGAAATATGAAGAATTCTTTAACTTCATCAGCTAGATAATTGGAATTTGGACACAACTGAGTATTCCAACAGAACAATGACCCCAAACACACATCAAAATGGGTTTCTGAGTTATTAAAGCAGTCTTCCTAAAGCAAAGGGATATTTTATGTATTTATTCAAGGTTCAAGGTTCTTTATTGTCATTCACATCACATGTGGTACATGAGGTGGAATGAAATTTAGTATTCAGGGTTCCAGTTACACCCCAAAATAGCAAAAATATAAAGTATAAAAAGAAACAGTAAACAAGAATCTAAGATATACACTAAACACGATACATAATCCCTCGCTACTTCACAGTTCGTTTTTGGCGGACTCACTCTATCGCGGTTTTTCAAATTAGACATGGCACACATTGGCTGAATGATGGATGAGCCGCATGATCAACATGGATTTTTTTATTTAAAATAAATTATTTTAAACAAATTAGCACCAGTGTGCAACCCACAGCTGTGGGAGAAGCTTCCTCCTGCATCTGATCAGCTGATCTTCTCAGAGCGAACGAGTGGACGTGGCCGAGAGTGCAGCCCGACGCAGAGAGCTTAAATCATGACATTCTGTGCTCTTTTAAAGCATTTAGAGTTCAGAAACATTGTTTAGAATATTGCAAGAGTGTGGGAAGGGTTTTAAAATGCATATATATATATATATATATATATATATATAATACCAATATAAACTACCAATTACTACTTGTACTACTTCACGTTTTTTTACTTATCCCGGGCATCGGGGTACAGATCCCCCGCGATAAACAAGGGACTACTGTAATGTAAAATAATATGGTATATTAAGCAGCAGCCTGAACATGAGTCTGTAGTGAGCAGATGTGTATGAACTGAGCCTGTAGGTGTATTTCCCTGTGTGAATTGGAGAACATCTGAAATAAGTCCAACTTGAGCACCCCGTTCTTAATTTCCAAACTAATTAAAATTTGATGTTGTATTATCATTCCACCCTGGAAAAAGAACAGTTCCAATAATTCATTAAAGGCCCAAAAATAATGACATTCATGCCCACTATGAGTAGACCAACAATAGGGCCAGAAACAATATGCTCAGAATAAGACTTTCTAAGTCTTAAAAGTCAGCGATAGGAAAGTAAAGCTTGTGTTTTAAGTTCAAAATGCCATAGAGTAGGAAATGGAAGAGTTTCCATAGTGTCTTATCTTTGTGTGTGTTAGAAATTACTTTTTTTTTTATTATCTTCATAAGACTGTAAAAAGTGATGAACTAAATGCAGGGCATAAGGTCTCCACTAAGCAGCGCAAAAGATTACCTTAATCTATTATACAGTAATTTAAAAGTGAGGTAAAGGTTAATGATGAGAGAGGGACCGCTGTCTATTGCTAAAGGTGCAACAGTGGCTTACAGAGGATTAAGCTCAAAATGTTTGATAGAAATGACTTAACACTTGGGAGAATGTTTCAATGATTAGTTAATGAGATGTCTTTATTTTATTTTTTTTTACGTTTTCTTCAATAAAGGACATCAATTCTTACTCTGACATGTAAGGTGTGCTTCTGTGTGGGATCTGTTTGTGTTGTGTCGACAAATTAAATGTTGGGTCGTGAAGGAGAGAACTTTTGTTTGACACAATATTTGAGAAAGGTGAGAAAAAGATATATTGCACAGTATATCAGAAAGAGTTTAAGCCAAGGGTTGGTAAAAAAAGAAAAAATAAGAAACAAGTAGCTATCTAAAGTGGAAAAAACATGACACAGTCTAATGTGGGAAAAATAAAATAAAATATAGGCCTTGGTCATATGTTTTAAATGAATAAAAATTCCAATTTAGTATACAGAGATCAATAAAAGATAGACAGATGTTCTGAAGTTAATTACGTTTTTCATTTTTAGAAGAAGCTGCAATGGTTTGGGAGTACTTTGGAAAGCATGTGGTTCAATTATGTCCTCCGTAGAGCAGATATAATCTCAAGCCAGCAGGAGCAACTAACACTATATAAACAAAATAGTTTTTATGAATAATTTATGTCGTCAAGAAAGAGAACAATTTAAATCCCCTCATTGTCTACTGAAATACTTAAAAACAAGTACAGCAGCACTTGTTTTAAACCTCACTGTAGGGCCACACTTTACCTAGAGCAAAAAACTTTTTGATGTCCAATACTCTTTCTTTTTTCTTTTTATTTTTTTTTTTTTAGGTTAGCCATAGCAGAATCAATTCTCTAAGGAATTTTTGAACACAGCAGTGTAAGAGAACAAGATTGAAGTTAAAAACAATCTCCAGGATATTTAGGAATTCCTTGAAATAAACGATAAACTTAAATTTTTTTTTATTTTTTTTGTCTTTTGTATGTGTTTGACAAAAACAAGTCAAAGTAGAAATGTGTCCTTGATTTAATTCATCTCAGTTGTTCCAAACTGCTTCAGACCTGACCACATTTATATAAATTTGAATCAAACATTTACATCAGCTTTATTTGATTCTGAAGATTTACATGTTTTTAGCAAAACAGCAGTTTAACTTTTCAGTCTTTTTGATTTAGACCGTTTTTATTTATTTATTCATGTTTACCATTTACATGGTAATTATGTTTCCAAACATGAGCGCTGTTAATTTATTTAAATCAAAGCAAATTCAGAAATATGCAATTACCTACAGCGTTTTTTTGTAGGAATATACATCCATCCATCCATTTTCTTTACCCGCTTGTTCCATTTTGGGTCACGGGTGTCGCCGGTGCCCATGTCCAGCAATCACTGTGTGAGGGGCGGGGTACACCCTTGACAGGTCGCAAGTCCATCACAGGGCCACATAGAGACAAACAACCATTCACTCTCTCACTCACACCTAGGGACAATTTAGAGTTACCAATCAGCCTAACATGCATGTTTTTGGTCTGTGGGAGGAAACCGGAGCACCTGGAGAAAACCCACGCATGCACGGAGAGAACATGCAAACTCCACCCAGAAAGGCCCCTGGACCGGGGTTTGAACCAGGGACCTGCTCGCTGAGAGGCAGCAGCTCTACCAGTTGCGCCACCGTGCTGCCTAGGAATATACATCAGTTTGGATAAACCTTTTCTTTATGCCTAAACACTAAATAGAGTTTGCCCAGAATGTAGCTAAAATGGAAATCTAAAAGGACACAAGCTTTGCATTCATGACTTAAAAGGCAGTCAACCACAGTCCATCAAAGCATCTGCTACCCACAATCCACCACTACCACCAAAACAAAATAGAGCTCAATCAAAACACAATAAATTAATGATTGCTTTTATTTTCGCAAAAGTTTCCATTTAAAAGCTGTTACATGTTTTCATCTGTATTACTGAGCAATTGTCTGATTTCCTATCATTCAGTGACAGCTTTCTTCAAACTCGAGATTTTAGACGTTTCATCTTAAAACCTGAGGGCACTTAAATATCCAGTCTTGTGATTTGAGACAACTAATTACTTCTGGCACCCACATAATTCCTCTGTTACCTTAGGTTGTTAGCAATTATAATTTAAAGTTAATCATTCAGAGATTCATTCAGCCATGGGCCTTTTGAAACCAGAGTGAACTCATGTTTTAAATGCTGTACGGTATACTGTCCATGAGTTTAAAGCGAGTTACATGCTGCAAAGTGTGTTTTCACAAATATTTAAGATTTCTTTTATTCGTGTTATTGCTACTATTATCAATTTTTCATGTGAACACTGTTTGCTTTTAAAGCAGCATTTATTCTTCTAGGTACGCTCACACACATATATTTTAAAGGAATTCTGCAGGTAGGATGTTCCAGACACCTTGGAGAAGATACCGATGTTCTGACTCAGATTCTTCTTTGACTTCATGTAATTCCGGACACACGTGATTAAAATGAGATTGGGACTGTGTGAGTCATGCCATCACTTTCCTGGACTCTTTGTTCTACTTTAATCTGAAGATACTGTAGTTCACAGTGACATTGACTGTACGTTTTGGTCCATTGTCCTGCTGCAGAATATATTTGGGGCCATTCAAGCACCTCCCTTATAGGAAAACACAGCTCCTGTAGCTACGTCTGCTGGTGGATACTTGGCAAACAAGAATTTCCAAGGGAGTCTCCAGAATGTCTTGCATCAGTGGGAGTTCTAAATGTTCTCGTTTGAGTAGCAGAGGCTCACACTGTTGTCTCTTGAATTTTTAATCCGTCTCCAAAGCACTCTGACAGAAACATGCTCAGGTTTAAAAACTTTTTTTCTTCTGTTTTTGTCTGCTCCCTTCTTCAGGGGTCCACAGCGAACTAACTCGCACAAAGACTTGGTAATTTTCTTTATGCCGGATGCCCTTCCTGATACAACCACAGACCACCAAGCTACCACAGCCCTCTGTGCGGTGCAGGGAGCTGCCAGCTAGTATACCTGGGGGAGCAGATGTTGGGGATTAGGGGCCTTGCTTAAGGGCCCAGATTGGGGCAAATGAGGGTGGAGACCGGTGTGGGTGTTTCACCTTTCCCACCCTCATTTTGATGCTGTTCGTCCGGGGAGTCAAAGTGGATCACAAGCCCATCTTCTCTAACCTCTGCACCATCTCTCCCTCAAATTTAAAAACCATGCAAGTGATAAATAATAATAATAATAACTGGTCCAAATCTGCATTACCTTCATTTCAAATAAGTGTCAATGCATCATATATGTGGGGGCATCTGTTGTGGGTGGAAAGTGAAATGGGTACGATATGGGTGAGGGTGGGCAGAGAAATAATGTGAGTGGCCTAGAATACAGTTTTTCAAGCCATACACCCACAAAATAAGCCCTGACTTTCAAAATTTAGCTGCTCAATTTGCAATGGCATGCAGGGCCAGATTAACACATTGCTGTTCCCTGGGCAACAATCTTCAAGGGCCCCATCATCACGACCCCAGAATCACCATAATCTGGCAAAATACTGAATAAATTACCATAATATACAGTATATATACTTAAATTTCTAACTATCAAGTGTTTTTTCATGTATAAAACTCCAAATGCTCATTGACACAAATCATCAAGACTGAATTAAGTTGAACGCACTTTGAACACCACATGCCACCATATGTGGTATAAATGGTATAAAGTTTATTCATTTTAAAAATACAAAACAATTCCATAACTATATGAAAAAATACAAGAGATTTAAAATGAAAGGCAGCAGAAAGAAGAAAAAATCTTATTATATCTGCCCCTTTTTCAAACAATTAGTTCAATCATAATAATCTTCAAGTAACAGAACAAAACGAATAACTCTTCCTAATTTTTCTAATTCTAATGTACTTGTTTAGTAACGTGTTGGCCACTGGTGTCAGAAGCATTTATAATTGCTCCCTAAAAAAAACAGGTCTCTCTTGAAAATGAGTTCTCGTGGCTCAATGAGACTAACCTGGATAAATAAAGGCTAAATGAAAAAAAAATAATAATAATAATAATGTGTGTGTGGGGGGACACACTGATTCAATTCAATTCAATTCAAAAATACTTTATTAATCCCAAAGGGAAATTATTTGTTGTTGTAACTCGTTATCCAGGTTTCTTTAAGATATGTTATAGATACTGATGGCTGTAGACAGGAAGGATCTCTTGTAAAGGTCCATCCCACAGTGGATCCTAAGAAACTGGCTGCAGATGCAGTTCGATCCGTCCACCCAGCCTCGGCTGGCCTCTCAGTTCCCCCGGGCTGTAGGACCGCCCGAATCCCTGGCAGAACTCCTCCCAGAGCGATGGTCACTCCTCCCAGCAGTCTGCTGAGCTCCTCGTCGCTGCAGACGGCCAACTGTAGGTGCAGAGGGACAATCCTGTCCTTCGCTGTCATGAGCCATGTTTCCTGCTAGTTCCAGGATCTCAGTGGTCAGGCACTCGCGCACAGCTGGCAGGTAGATGAGAATGCGTCCACAGAACATCCTTTTCAACTCATTTGAGATTTGGGGCTGTAGTTGAGATATTATTTGATCTTTTGAGATGTTAATCAGCTGCTGTTGGTTGTAGAAAACTGCCTTGTTGTCATGGTTACGCATCATAACAAATGTCCAAAACTAAAAAAGTTTCAGTAAAAATCCTTCCAGCTGCACAGCATCTGATACGAGAGGAACAATCATCCCCCAAAATGTGATTTACATCCAGAAAAAGAGGAATTAAAGTTTCCAAAAGCAAAATCTCAAAATTAAAGTAACAGAGCTGCTCCAACATGCAGCCACCTTGAGCGGTGCAATTCTAGAATGATAGGGGGGTCTGGGGTTCCTCCCCCAGAACATTTTGAATAAAGAAGATGCCATTTCCTGCATTCTGGTGTATTTTAACGGTTGTTTAACATCTAGTTTTACCTACATAAGTAAACACTTGGAACGCCTTGGGATTCCCCTGGAGGAGCTGGTCCAAGTGGCTGGGGAGAGGGAAGTCTGGGCCTCCCTATTTAGGCTGATACCTCCACGGATGGATGGAAGTAAACACTTGATTCAGTAACTATTTTAGAGTTAATGGCACAAGAAGTAGCCTGCCCAACAGCTGATTCAATTAATTAAAATATTATATATTCAAAGGTGATGATTTGATGCCCAAATTAAAATTAAATGTCTGTAACTTAGTTTACTTCAAATGACATAAGATTATCAATGAATGTTTGCGACAAAGGATTTACTGAGTATAACAAAGATTCCTTCAAGAAACCTCCCAATATAAATCATAAAATCAGAATGATTTCTGCTCATTCTAAATTTGTCAAATGGCCTAAATCTCCTAAAGTGAAGGAGAATCATTTAAAAATAATAAATAAGATATATCCTGTATGTTTCTGCAAAAACATTTAAATTTGAGGTTGATTTTTGTGCCTTTTGCAAATCAGAAGATGAATCCCTCGAGTATTTTTTTTTAATGTCAATACAAAGTCTTTGGTCAGACATCAGAAACTGGATGAATCTCAAACTTAATATTCATTCTTTTGATGCTGATGACATTTTACTTTATGTGGATAACTGAAGCTCAGCTTTCCCTGAAGCCATAAATATAGTCGTACTTATAGCAAAGTACAACATTCAGTCTAGTAAGAGGAGTGATAATAATCCCTCCTTCCTGTTTGCTGAACGATTTTAAATCATACTATTCTTCATTAAGTAGATTAAAAATCTGCAAAACTGCTAAAATCATCTCACAACAGATACAAACTTAATGTTTTAATTTAAACAATGTTTCTCAAGAAAAAAAACTGATGAGCTCGTCAGCAGGTAAGGGGCGTTTACCTTCGGGACAAATTGAGGTTGTCGATTTGTCAGTTACTGACACGCCTTCTAAGTTGATTGACAGGTCGCACCGTTGAGGATCCGATTGAAAAAAAAAAAAAAAAGAGAGCTGCAGCAGCCGCACTGAGAGGAGGCAGGGCTGCCCAAATGCAGTGGAAGCGCAGCAGTCTCTCTGTGCAACGCAGAGCTCCAAGTAAAGCAGGAGATAACCAGATATTCTGCTTGTGCCCTCACTGCCCTGGGACCCTTAGAGATCACGGGCCCCTGGGCAGTTGCCCAGTTGCCCATATGGTTAATCCGGCCTTGATGGCATGGCTAGCTCGTCTCATGGTTGTAGATACTCGGAAGTCCGTGAGACTGCAGCTATTCCTCCATCCATCCATCATCTTTACCCACTTCTTCCTTTTTGGGTCATGGTGGTCACCAGTACCCATATCCAGCAATCACTGTGCAAGAGGAGGGGTACACCCTGGACAGTCTCCAGTCCATCACAGGGCCACATAGAGACAAACGAGACAAACGACCATTCACTCTCTGACACACCTAGGGACAATTTACCAATTACCCAGACTGGGATTTGAACCAGGGTAACCTCTTCGTTGAGAGGCAGCAGCTTTAGGAACTGCGCCAACATGCTTCCTGTGAGACTGCAACTAGGAATTGTGTTTTTACCTGTAATATTGAGTTAAGTTAGAGTCAACAACTAGTCTCCAACAGTCACAGACCATTGTGATACTACCTCAAGCATCTACTTGTATTTCTCAGCACTGAGGTCAACATTAGTCCTGACCAAATCCCCCATCATTTGCATTGATGCAGTCTAAAACTGGCAAAGAACCTCCACCGTGCATCACTGTTGCCTGCACACTCTCACTCTGCTGTAATCTAGTCTGATGGTACACTAACTGCTTTCTGCTACAGCCAGACATTCAGTCCAGAGTACCTGCTGCTATTTTCTGCATCCCAGTTTTCAGGTTTTCAGGCATAGTTAAGTCATTTGGCATTGTTTCCATGTCAAAGTTTAATTAAGCTAATTTTTTCTGTAACAACCACTTGTGGTCAGACATCTTTAGATAGTAGATTAGTGTAGCTGTGTCTCAAAGGTTTCTGCCAAGTCTGAGCTGATGGCATAGCTGATTACATTTCCAGGTAAGTGAGCATGTTTTTAATCTACTACACCAAATTTTGTTTTGGCTGACCACTGCACCTTTGTGTGTTTTGTGTGTTTCTCTAAAGAGCTTGAACTGCACATATTGAACCCCTAGTCTACTTTGAAATTATTTCCTTGGAGAGACCTCACTGATGTAGTGCAACTACTTTATGCATTTCCATCTCAGTCTTGCCATGATGTCTAACCTGTTACGTATAACCATGGGTGTTCCTCACTAAAGCCTCTTAACTGTTTCTGGTTAACTAAATGTTTTAACCTATATAAAAAGTTAATGATCATTAGCACCTGTTTGACTGAACTGGTTCAATAAAACACCTGATTTTAATTCTGTAAATTCCCTGACGCTTAACTCTGAATGCTAGGAAACGCCTCGTAGCTGCAATTTTCCTACCGGCCACTGACTATGGTGACATTATGTATATGAATGCTCCTGCAAGCACCTTGCAGATTTCGGATGCTGTGTACCATGGCACACTGAGATTCATAACTAGTTGTAACTACCATACTCATCACTGCACTCTGTATTCATTGGTCAGTTGGTCATCATTAATTCAATTCAGTTCAATTCAGTTTATTTATAAACCGCCAAGTCACAACAGAGCTCATCTCAGGGCACTGAACAGAAACATTCATATACATAAAAAGTACGTTAATAACATTATTTTTCTGAGGAGCAGACTGCTTTGAATTTAACTACATTGCAGAACTCTCATCTTGAGCAAGCACAAAGGCAACAGTGGAAAGGAAAAACTCCCTCATGAGGAAGAAACCTTTAGCAGAACCAGGCTCAGGACAAACGGCCATCTGCTTCGAGCGACTGGGTTTGAGAGGACAGGAAGGAGGAACAGATACACAATGGCAGGTCAAGAATCCCGTGTTAAGATAGAAATAGTATCAGATGAAAACTATTCAGTTTTAACAATTCATTTTAAGAAATAAAGTCAATTTTTCCTCTAGTAGTCTAAGCCTATGGCAGCATAACAAGCCAACCCTAACTATAGGATTTATCAAAAAGAAAGTCTTAAGCCCAATCTTAAAACTGGACAATGTGTCAGCCTTACAGACAGAAACTAGAAGTTGGTTCCACAAGAGAGGAGTCTGATAACTGAAAGATGTTCCTCCCATTCTGCTTTTGGAAACTCTAGGGACCACGAGTAAGCCTGCAGTCTGAGAGTGAAGTGCTCTGTTAGGAACTAACAACAACTAACTTCACACAGACATTGGCACGTTTTAATCTATAAATCACTCCTTGGTCTGTTGCCTCCTTATATCTCCTCCTATATATCACATCGTCAGTGCAGTTACAGCATGCGCCCTCAAGCCATCATTACCTCAGTTCAGACTGAGGCAAAAAGGCCTTTTCTTACTCTGCTCCTGTAACCGAGAACACCTTGCAAAAAGATCTGAACCTGTCTACTGATCTCTCTAAGGAAGTGATTTTAAACAACTAAGTTCAACTAAGACATTTTCCTGTTTTTAGTATTTTACATTGTTTCATGATTTTATTTATTTATTTATTCCTTGTTTTTATTTTGTTTTATACCACTGCTTTTATTTACTTTTTATTTTCTATGCATTTTATATTGCTGTGTATACCTTATCTGTAGTTTGTCTAAAACAAGTCTCTATTAACGACGAGTTCTCGTGACTCAGTGAGACTAACCTGAATAAATAAAAAGTTGAATTAATGTTTTTGTATCTGTATGATTATTGTTGATGTTGAGGTAAAGAGTGGTCTCACCAAATAGTGATTTAATTTAGATTATTACAGTTCCTATAAGGTCATGGTCATGGTCAAGGTGTCTTTATTGTCATTCATATCACATGTGGTACATGAGGTGGAACAAAACTATGTACACAGGGTCCCAGTTACATCCAACAAAAATACAAATTGTAAAAAAAAAACATTAGTTAGATCTAGGGCAGCACGGTGGCACAACTGGTAGAGCTGCTGCCTCTCAGCGAGCAGGTCCTTGGTTCAAACCCCAGTCCAGGGGCCTTTCTGGGTGGAGTTTGCATGTTCTCTCCGTGCATGCGTTGGTTTTCTCCGGGTGCTCCGGTTTCCTCCCACAGACCAAAAACATGCATGTTAGGCTGATTGGTAACTCTAAATTGTCCCTAGGTGTGTGAGTGAGAGAGTGAATGGTTGTTTGTCTCGTTTGTCTCTATGTGGCCCTGTGATGGACTTGCGACCCGTCCAAGGTGTACCCCGCCCCTCGCACAGTGATTGCTGGATATGGGCACCAGCGACCCCCGTGACCCAAAATGGAACAAGCGGGTAAAGATAATGGATGGATGGATAGTTAAATCTAAGATATGACCTAAGAAATACTCTAAAATAAGAATATACTAAGCACTAATAGTACAAAACAATTCACCAAATAATCAACAGGAACAATGATAACTTTTCCAATCCGATGCTTTCACTGAATTGAAGCATTTTTTTGTCTTTCAAAAGTTATTCAGATAACATACATTTATGAACAAAGACAAATATTCTGTCAGCTTTCTGTGTCTATCAATATAAAGGTGTTAAACTAGTATACAGTAATTTCATTTTCTTCCAATTGCCGTGTTGCCCAGCTTTACTTTGAGCTATATTTCTTACATTTGACCAGGAGTACAAGTTGAACCTCCATCCTTCCAACAGCTCCACGTTCATCCCTTCATTTGTCATTCTGTAATCCCTTCTATCCACTACCCCTTGACGTCTGCAGCCTGTCACTCAACCTTCTCGACTACATTAACATTCCACTGCAGAGGCTTGTCTTTTCCTATTTTCCTCCTGTGCTGGCAGCCACTCCCACCTAATACTCTCATGGCCTCCTCCTCGGCAGCAGTGAATCATGGATCTTCCTCAACTTAGTTAATGCCATTTTCTACTCTTCCCTCAGCACCCTAACTCCTACTCCCCTTTTATATCAGCCCAACTTTTGTTTCCTCTCTTCCTTTGCTTGCACAGTTGTGCTTTTACCAATAGATTTACTGCTTTTAACTTTAATTCTTCATCCTATAGAAGCCAAAGTTATTTCCCTTCATCTTATTTCAGCTCAAACTACTATAAGATGGAATCCCATTTCCAAGGGTTTCCTTTAGATTTTGCATGTATCATTACATATGCATATAGGAAATATTTAAAACTGAATAATTGCTGGCGTAAAGATTAGAAAGGAAAGAAACGCAGAAAACTAGCATGAAACAAGCCATGGAACTGAGGGATAACAAGAAAACACCAAAACAAGATGATCTAAAGCACAAACTCAAAGAGGAAAATCATTACAAACAGACAAAAACAAGAATCTAGAAAATCTAACAGCAAGAGGAATTTTACTGTTAGCTAGAGTTGGAAAATCTTTCACACAGTGACCACAAGGATATAAAAAGGCGCCAAATTCCTGGTGAAATATCTATTTTTTCCTCCTGTCTTCCTTTTGTACAGAGTTTGCAAACCAGCACATTATCTCCGCCAATTAGGCTAGAGTGTAAAATTGTAGACCCATGAGTCGACTGCTGTGGTGCAGTTGACACAAAAATAGTATGAATGAGAGTGAGTGTGCATGAGTTAGGTCTCAATGCTTTGCCCGAACTGACATGCAAAAAGTATGTCAAGACCTTAAGTGATAAGGGCAAAGGGGTGACATGGGATTCATTGCACAATAACAAATTAGCTCATCACTCCTGCTATTTCCCCACAGTGTGACTCTATCCAACAGGACCCTGCTCCTTTCACTTAACGTCTCCATGTTTTTATATGTCAGAGATCAAAGTTGTTTTTTTGTCTGTGTTTCCAGCTACATCGAAATTATTATCATCACAACAGTCATTACAGATTAGTCCGCAGCCCTGCACATTAACCTCAATGTGCTTTCTTGCGGTGAGAAAACCTTTCACATGCACAGTTTTATGTCATCTGGTGTACATTTTGAACAACCTCATTTCACTGACAATTTACAGATCTCATGTGTGAAAACAGCTAAAAAGAAGAAAAAAAACCTGTCAGTGTTGTGTGTGGAAACCGCTGGCTCCTGTGTTCAAATCTTTCTTGTTTGTCTCTCACTTTCATGCATGGTCTTTCCGACTTTCTCCTTTGTGTCTACAATAATTACTAAACTGTCAGTCACGTGGATCTAAATGGCATTTTATATAATGTGCTGAAAAACTGATGCTGTCTGTCTTTCTGGATGTCCAGTAAACTGTAAATCCAGCATGTGTAATTATTTTTCCAGCATTATTTGTTACAATAAAGAATTTTTTCCCCATCTGTGTTCGTTTTATTAACCCGTCTAATATGTGCTCAGTATGGTAAATGGAAGACGAAAATAAGTTTCAGGTGGAGATTTTCACTCTAAATGTTCGTTTTGTGACAACTTCAGTTTGAAACTGGAGCTACGCTAAGTTCAACACAAAGAAAACAGTCTGTATTTTTCCCCTTGTCCTCATAATAATATTCTTTTTTTTCCTAATTTATTTCTTTTTATGCCTCTCTGTGATACAAATAAAATGAAGGCAACATTTATAATACAACTGAGCTGACCTCAACACATCACATGTGCCTAAGTAACCATGGCAACATAGTATCCAGCTACTTGTAGCTCCTGAGCATAAATATTAGTGGAGCATACATTTGAATCTTGAATAGCTAACCATACAAATTTTACAACTTGCATTGCATTGGGGTTTTTTGGTTAAAAAAACAAACAAAAAAAAAAAACATAAATAAATAAAGCTAGTACATGTGTTGCCTATTATTTTATTTTATTTTTTCACTTTTTGTCCACAAAGGTGCCACTTTTTTTCCTCATCCTGTAGGTCACGATTGTGTCTTGTTAAAACAGTTGGGTTTAATAATTAAATTAGAGATGCTTCCCACATGCACATCCATCTTCACTGAAACAAGAGTACTTTTAATCTTAACTGTGTAAAATAAAAACACACAGGTACACTGCTTTCTAGATTATAGTTCTCATTTTGTTTGAAATGATTATTCTACAGAACTACTCCAGATTAATAATGGTAGGAGGGGAACACTTAAATAAATCTATTATACAAACAGAATAAGTGGTGCCACATATATCCCTCCTGTGCTTCAAAGTACCAACCATTACCTTCATAAGCCACAAAATTAGTTCAATAAGATCCACCTGTGGGCATCTAAGTGTAGCTATAGAAACAGAAAATAGGTCGACCATGTTGGAGAAAATGTCTCCCCTCTGTTTTTATCTTTTTTTAGTTTTTTGTCTTCACTTCGTGTCCGGTCTGTCTGCTCCAAGCTGCTTGCTGCTAATTTTAGTCTCACAAATGGATTTTTAAACAGAAAATCTCAGTTGGACGCAACAAGTTTTGTTGCACATTTTTCCTGCATTAAATAAAGGCACATGAGATTTAATGTTCAATAGGCTAAAACTACAGAGCTGACTTATTTCAACCCCTGTGAGACTCTATTGGAGCTGCCTGCAGTTCTGTTCACAGCCAACAGGAATGTTTGATAAATGACGAAAGCAAGCGATGACCTGTCCTGCATAATTAAATTCAGTTTATCTATATAGCACCAAGTCACAACACAAGTCATCTCAGGACACTGAACAGAAACATTCATATATATATAAGTTAACACTGTTTATCTGAGGAGCATTATCACTGCAAATAAGTGAAAAACTGAGTATGAACCTTCAAAATTCCATTTAAAACTGTCAACAATTTGCAATAAACAAATCTGTGAACAATTTGCAATAAACTAAATAAAGTAATTTACATGATTTGTGAGCAGGGGACAAAGATTTTTTGTTTTCTTGATGAACCGCTCCGCCTGTACCATGCAGTTAATCTGTGGTAACTTTAAAAGTTATAAAACAAAGTGAAAGTACGATAGAGCAACCTTGTGATATTTAACCCAAGATGCAACTGAATGAAAACTGTCTTTGTCCTGAAGATTGCCAAGGATTAATGCACCTAAGAAACAAGATCTGCAGAAATGTTCCAATCGATCGATGTAACAACACAGAAAATGGAAAAAATTGGGGTTTATTGTGTGTGCTTGAAGTAAACAGAATTTGTTAATTTAGTGATGGCAAGAAAGCTCTTTATTGCTGTGTGTTTGCCCGAACACAAACAGTTCAATTCTACAACAACAAAAATATCTACTAAATCTTGTTCCTCACTCCCAACTTGAACCTGACTTAAATACACTCTGTATGTACAGAGCTGTTAACAAATAAACAAAAGCACTTTTTCTATCCATTTAGCATTATTTAATGTGTGTTGTGGCAGCCATTTATCAAAGAGCAATTTCACATCTGCAATAAACAAATAGCATATACTCTTGCTAATCTATACGACTAGAGAGACGAGATTGAAACTTTCAAATGGTGCTGTATTCTTAGAAACATTTGAAAACATATTTAGATCTCAAAATTTCTGACAGCCAAGTCATCTCCTCCCAGTTAGGGATAACAAATCATACAAGACAAACTTTGATCATTTTGATCTTAGATTTGATCAAATTTACGCAGATGTCTCTTTCCCCTGTTGCTGTAAACCAATTAGAAACTTTCCGAATCATCCTAAATGCCTGACAATAGCAACATGCAAAATGTTAATTTCACCCTGAACATTTTATATCAGTATGAAATGTCTATGAAAAGTTCTTTGTTTTTGTTCCTTGTGTCAGTTTTGCTGAATGAAACAAATAGACAGAAATTAAATCTGGTGAACTATTAAAAAACAAATAAATAAAATAAAATGTTTGTTCAACAAGTTATTTAAAGTTAGTTCAACCAACCAACCAATTTTAGTTCAAAACCAAGACGTTGAGTCAGTTTGAACATATTATATTGGCCCAGCAAACAGGTATGTAAAAATTTTCAAAAGAAATCTGTATAATTTCTTTTTTTTTTTTTTTGATAAATTCAAACAACTAACTGCATTAAGAAGTGGGATGGCAACCAAAAACAATCACTATTGAAAAGCCTCAGTAGTTTTAGCTATAGTTTTGCTCTGCCAAAGACTAAGGCGACAGTTAATAATTCCATCTTATTGAAACAACTAGACTATATTAGAATTTCGGGACAGCCACTAACTTATTTCCATAATTATCTTTCAAATAGGTTGCAGCAAGTGAAGGTTGACTTCGTACTTAACACTTTCTTCCAATTATGTCTGGTGTACCCCAAGGCTCCATTCTTAGTCCAACTCTTTTCTCCTTATTTATAAATGATATCTTGCATTCTGTTAGTGAAGCCTCAATTCATTTGTAACCTTTTGAACCTACTCAGGATGAAGTTGTGAAGACCCTTGCAAATAGTTTTCTTGAAATCCAGCAGGCATTTATTGACTTAAAATTGTCTTTAAATGCCAAGAAAAAAGATATAATGTGGTTCGGTTATGGAGGAGGGATCATACCTATATAGAAGAGGTAACAGTTTAAAAATATTTGGGAATTTGGATTGATGGTGCTCTGTTCTTTGCACATCATTTTAATGTTTTGCAATTTAAGGTTAAAGCAAGACTTGGTTATCTGTATAGAAATTGATCTTCGTTTACAGTGGCTGCAAAACGCACCATTGTCGACAAAACTATTCTACCTCTGTTGGGTTATGGACAGATACGTTATAGACATGCTTGTAAAGGTGTCCTTCGTAAGCTGGACACAATTTATCACTCTGCTACTCGCTTTGTAACAAATACTCATAGAACTCATCATTGTCACCTCTACTCTCTTGTTAAATGGCCTTCTCTACATACTCGCCATGATACTCATTGATTTACCCTCATTCATAAGACATTGCTGGGTTATTCACATCTATATTTAACTCAGCTACTGCAATTAGCACCAGTTTCGAAGTATAATAACGATTCTCGTTATTTGTGGTTAACAACTTTAAAGACCAAGTCTTGCTTTGACTCTGGCTTTTTCCTCTGCTGCTTGATCTGACTGGAATCTGCTTCAAAAAACTTTAGGTTTGATCTCGCTCGTTTCAATTTCTACTTTTATAAATAGTTTAAAAGCCATTTTTAGAGATATTTGCAAATGTTTTCTTGCTTAGTAATGTTGTCTTTTGACTTTGACAGTGAACTGTTCTTAATGTAATTTGTGTTTTCTGTATTTGTTATTGGCTACTGTATTTTATTCATTTGCCTAACTGTATTGTTTCCCTTCCCTTGACCCTACAAGTGTTGGTGCTTGCCAGGACAGCACTGTAAATATCAGTTTGTTTTCAGTGTTTATGCCTGGTTAAATAAAGGTGAAATTAAATTAAATGACAGTGTTTTTGCTCATGTCTGTGCACGTGCGTGTATGAATATGAGTGTTTGTAGTGTTAGCAAAATATTTCACAAGATAGTGACTGAATTTCAATGAAATTCCTGAAAAGTAAAAACTGGTTGTGCTTCTACAACTGAATAACTTTAGGAGTCATCCAATGCAAGATGGCTGCCATAGCCATAAAAAAATTGCCAACACAAAAAAGACCAACTTTATCAGTTTTACAGATGCCAAGTTAAAATTTAATTGGTAGTAGCTGAGCATAACTCCCAACACATTAAAGCACTACGCAATGTGTGATATTTTTAAACAAGTCTGGACTTTGTTAGCAATACATCTCATGAACCACAGGACAGATTTTAATGAAACATTCAGAGAGTAATCTCTGGGTGAGCATCTACAGCTGAATACCATTTATAGTAAACCGAATTAAAGATTCAATTCAGTTCAATTCAGTTTATTTATATAGTGCCAAATCATAACAAAGTTGTCTCAGAGCACTTTACAGAAACATTCACATAAATAAAAAAGCCAATTACTGAAGTTCTCTATCTAAGGAAGTCAGCAGACTCATTGAATCTTCACTTTGTCACAGTCTCACATCCTGAGCAAGCACAACGGCAACAGTGGAAAGGAAAAACTCCATTTTAAAAGAAAAAAAAACAAACACCGGCATAACCAGGCTCAGGACAAGTGGCCATCTGCTTTAACTGGCTGGGGTTTAAGAGGACAGGAAGGAGTGACAAACGAACACAGAATGGTAGGTCCAGATGTAGGTGCAGGTGTACCTGAAAGACAAAAAACACATGTCAAGGATAGAAAAAATAATTAAATTGAAGGGACACATGGTTCAACAGATATAGGACTTTTATTTAGTCTAAATATACTATAGTACTGAACAGAAACCTAGGGTTTTATTAAAGATGAATAATATAAAGTTCTAACTTCATGGAGAGCTTTCTTATATGTTAGCAGACTTTCTTTCCAAGTTGAATAAAATTATTCCATGTTAGTGGAGCGCATTTTCTCTCCTGCGTTCTGTTTTAAAGTACATAACTCAGAATTGAACTAAGGAGCCAGCTTCCTCTGACTGATTACTTTCTTATTCAGCTGAGCAATTTTATCAAGTGAAGTTTGCATTGAAGTTGTAAAAGAATTGTCGATGATACACATTATTAAAGATGAACACCATAACTAACTAACCTAATAAAACACAAAAATTACTCAATTTTACTGATATTTTCCTTTTGACTACTTCTTCAGGAGTCGCCACAGCAAGTGAACTCATATGAATGACTTGGCAATTGTTTTACTCCGGATGCCCTCCCTGATGCAAACTGAGCTCCAACCTGCAGCATCCGGATTATGAGACTGCAGCACTGACCACTGAGCTACAACAGCCCTCCAATCGATTTCACAGATAGTCAACAAAAAATTAAAGATTATGTAGTATTGCATGAGATTTTGCATAATG
This sequence comes from Nematolebias whitei, assembly GCF_014905685.2. Classification (NCBI taxonomy): domain Eukaryota; kingdom Metazoa; phylum Chordata; class Actinopteri; order Cyprinodontiformes; family Rivulidae; genus Nematolebias; species Nematolebias whitei. Next base: position 28,961,081 of record NC_056504.1, read on the forward strand.
TCATTCATAGGAATTGAAAGAAAAATGGCTATGACTCTGCTCCATCTCGTGAGCTAATCTTAGTTTAAAACTCTGGCATGAATAGAATACTGGCATAAATCGGCTGCTGTCTATGACAAACAGGAAGACCGCACAGATTAGCAAATTATGATGAGTTTTATTTAGGTGTACTTATTTCAGTCATCACCAAATTAGATCCAGGTCCCGTAAAGAAAATAAAACAGCTGCCTGTAACTTAAAAAGAACCAACCAACCTGACAGCAAGCAAACGGTCAACCACTTCCCAGCTCAGCCAGCCAGTGCACTGACTACCCAGTTCCCTTTTATACTAGCCAGGCACAAGTGATAGCAGGTGCAACTTTTATTCCAGGTCTTGCATGAGAGTGCCTCCTGCAGAGAAAGAGAGGGAAAAAGCAAAATACTACAAACCACATTCAGAAGTTTTGGGTGGTCACACTATGCATATCTTCAAGCATCCTTTCATGTGTTGTGCAAACCTATTTTAATTTAGATCAATCAAATATATGTGTCATTGTTGCTGAAATTTTCTGTTTATTTTGGAATATTTTTAGATAGAAATTCATTACATAAGATATAGTTTGTAGTGAGGCAAGCATATTAGTTGAATAATCTCCCCCAGTAGACTAGAAATTATTATGTGCAGGCATGTGTTCAACACGCATAGCTTACCTCAGCAAGATCCTCAAAGTCAGCAGCAAATTAACTTAAAATGACTGATAGGGATTATAACGTAGCTCGAGCCAAGTTAAACAATATTCGTTTTGGGCACTAATGAGAATTAAACATGTGTCGTGATTTGATTAAACTGTCGTTTGCATTTGGTGACATAGAGATTGTGAAAATTTAATGGCTTCATGAAAAGGCTGAAACAAAGGTGTGTGGTGTTGTTTGGCAGCCTCTAGTTAAAAGTGAGTGAAAGTTGCAGCCACACTCCATTTGGCAGCCACTATTTCCTCCAATTACTCTGTAGGTGCAACTCCTGATCTCCTTCCAGCAGCTATTAGTCATTATTTAGTTCTTCATAAATGTTTTATAGCCTGTAATAGTTTATGCACTTCCCTAGACAGGTGGGGTGTAAGAAAATGTAAATTGACCCTGAATCCCTATTAAACAACACCAACAAAAAATAAATGAAAAAATACTTGAGTTAAACCACCACTGATTGACATGACCCCTTTATATTCTTCAGAGTGGAAGAACTACCCATAAATCACAGCTCAGGATACGCACGTATAATCCAATCTAACGCTAACTGAGCTTCAGCCCTTCATTTCATTCTAATAGTTGCTTTACCATGCAACTCTGTTCCATACATGCACGCAGTTTGCATATTTTTAGCTGCGACACAAAGATGCAGAAAAATATAAAGACTAATAAATAATTGTCGATCTTTTACAGTTATTTACAAGGACACCAAATAAATTGAGGTTGAGCTGTTGAAGGGAAGAAAAATAAAGACACAGGGATATTTTATGGGGATTTTTTTCTTCTTTTTTTATTTCTAGTGAAATACGGAAACATTTGAACATCTGCTGGAAAAATAAAACACTTAGAAAGGAAAAAAAATCAGTCTTTGGAGATGTAAGGACTTATAATGAGAGAGAAAGCATTTTCTGTGAAAATACGAGTACTGTATAGCTACAGAATACTTAATGACTGCTGAAATTCACTAAATAAACCAAGTATGAGCTGTTAAAGCTAAGTAAATGCAAAAAATAAAATAAAATAAAATAATTACCTAATAATTAAAAGATGGGAAAGCTTAGCTAAAAACTAAAAATATCAAAAATGCTAACTAAAAGACTAAAAACTAAAAGAAGTCAACTAAAAGTCACAAAAAACGAGCAAAAAGGAGGAAAAGACTAGCTAAAAGATGCAAAGGGCTTCATAAAAGCTATTGAAAATGTATTCTAAAAGCTAAAATAAAAAGGGAAAAGTATAACTAAAAGTTAAAACATCAAAAGGATAGATAGAACCTTAAAATAACAAAAACGTTAATGCTAAAAATAGCAAAAATGATATCCAACGTCAGCGATGGAAGTATAAACAGAGGAGGCAAGCTGAAGCAGATTTCAAAGAAATATATGCTTTTGAAGGAATAGAGAAATCCTAATATTTCACTGCAGAAATATTTGTTAATAAAGGTAAATATTTTGAAAAGTACGTTACAAAACCCAAAAGTCATCCTCTCTCTTGAATGAGTTAGACTTTTTGTAACAAATGGAAAATAGCACATAAAGTACATAGGTAGAAGTAGATGGCTATAAAATGAATAAATATTATATTGATTGTTATATTGATATTTTCTAAATTATTTTTCCATAACTATAGACTGAAAATGTTTCACTCACATTGTTCATTTTGCTTCCAAATGTCAAAACAACAGTTATGTAGCTTTTTGCATGCATCAACCTCTTCAATATATTTCAAAAACCAGCACTCAGTACCACATCTGTATATGTTGACTCTTGAATATTCTTTAGAATTGCTGTGGTATCAATTTTTGTGGAATTCAAAATAATAGTAATAAAATAATAGCAATGCTAAAATTAATTTTTGTTTGTAGACTTTGGTAGCTATGCTGGATGCTGATCATGTAAAGATTAATATATATATATATATATTTTTATTCCCAAATTGAAACCATTCAAACAGCTACAACAGGTAAGATATGAACTTATAATTTTTTTCAGTAAATCCCACTTTAAAAGATCTGAGCTAACAGTTTAATGTCATATTTCTATTTTATATGCAATGTCTTCATCTTGAAAGCAAGTGTTAATCTATGAGATACCTAAAGCTATCAGTTAAGTGAGTTAAAAAGTACAACACTGAAGCATAAAATTGAATTTTGGACAGAAGAGTAAAATTTCCCAAAGATGGTGGTTAAATTAATCTACTGCAGTAAATGTATTTTATTATTTTCCAGTGCACATTTTGAGCTGCAGATTACAGGACCTCTATTATTTTCTGTTCCTGCTTCATTTCACACAAAGGGCTCGATCGCTGTAGGGGCAGAGACCAGCAAAATAGCTACCACATATATTCCCCTGTGCACACACAGTAAGTGATTCTACATTACTGACCCTCAAGGCTACATGTGCGCGCTGTTGGAAGGAGATGCTTTATACAATGACCATATTTTTCTAAATGTGGTGCCGTGTCACAAACAACAGAGCTGATTTTACAACAACAAAAGCACCACATTGGCTAAATGCCTTGCAATGCAAATGCATCCATGCTTTTTTCCTAACTTGTGTTAGTAAGAGCTATCTCGATCTGCAGGGAGCCACTAACAACAATTCAAGTTGCTCTGCCAGGTTTATCTTCTGTGCTCCAATACAAAACTCAAGAAGGGTTCCTCTAAGAGACACGTCTAAAAAAATTACGACGCTGGAGACAACATAATCTCTGCTAAACTACTAAATGACAGAGCAGTGTTCACTGGCAGGTATGCTGGGTTTGCCAGTAATGTGCATCTGTCGGCACCACTGAGCCATATCAGGATTCAACAAAACCACCACTGAGCTTTCAGTCCAGCGATGCCAACTACCACAGAAAATAGCCAACTGTCTGTCTGTCTGTCTTTGTCTCCACTTCTCTCACACATATCCACTGCACACACACTGCTACAAAACTGTATTTTTTATTTTTTTACAAAAAGGGTCGTAAGAACCAGTCCTGAATCTATTCACAGCTGTCCAACAACATGAAAAGAACTGAGCTGGTTAGAAAAAAATACTTCCCCCCCACCCCCACCCCCTCTTTTCTCCTCATGCCGCTTCTTGCTCATCTTGACTCCCCCAGCAGCCGCCTACCTCTCATTAAATGAGCACAAAGAATCTTTACAATTACAGTTTGATAGACTGGTGCTTCAATTAATAAAAAATATCTATATCATCAGTAGGTTGAACAGTTTCTCATTTTTCCTTTTTTAACCTGTTCCTCCACCGAAGAGCTGAGGTGCACACAGTGTGGCGGTTTTACAATTAATCTAAAGGCTTCCAATCCATTCTTAGTTTTGTTGTAAAGTCAACTTGATATGTATTTGGCAGATTCTTAAGCACAGCACTGGAAATGGATTTCAAGTGCCTGAAGATTACAGACAGTACTATGCAGGCCACAGAGAAACAGTCCAACCTTTGTTTTGTGCAGCCAGCTTGCATGCACAGTCCACCGTGTAGCGTAATTCATTTTTAATCAACTTTGAAGTACACATTTGCATTTCTCATTGCATGATTAATCTCATACATTTTTTACATTTTTTATTAAAATGATGTGCAAAAAACTGAAAATGTTATCAGCATTAGAGATCATTAAATTGGGTACACATCTACTGTTCGACAGGCATTTGCATCAAAGAGTTCCCTAAAAGCACAAATAAACATGTCTCATAATTATATTATGATAAAATCATCCTAACCTGACAGAAGCGCAAACAGCAATAAGCAGACAAATTATTGCAAATGGATTCATTAGTCAAATAATGAGCATTATTTAATTATAAACATGTTACTAACATGACTGATTTTCAACAGAGAAGCACAAAAGTGATCAAATTCAGTAGCTCTTGTGAAGAAAAAAAATCCAGCAATGACAGGAGGAGTAGAAATTAATGAAGCCTGATAATATTTCATTTTTTACC
>NC_056504.1:28965846-28969168 GCF_014905685.2 Nematolebias whitei
CACACACACACACATTTTTGTTTGCCACTTGTCTGTCTTGCCAAAACATTAACACAACCTGCTGACGAATGTTGCCAACATGCATGCATCGGTGGTGTCAGCGCTCATCATGAGGTGTGAGGTTTTACATTAGATGCTTTGAAGAATTTTTCATGTGGATTCACATTTTTCTTCCAAATATCTAAATGCCATTTAGCAAGACTGGTGACTTTTGCTGGAATATATTTTTCTTCCAGCCTCCGTTTTCTGCACTATGAGCAGTAATTATTTACTAGTCAAGTCAAGATTATTTTTATAGCACATTTAAAAACAACCATAGCTGACAAAAGTGCTGTACAAGGTGTCAAACCAATTATTAATTCAAGGCCTAACAGTCCTTACAGGAATGCATATCATCTGCTGTATATCATGCCAAAATTTTACACTGAATCCAAGTTTTGTAGACAAATGAGAGAGTTGTAGCTGTTTTGGTCTAACCTTGAAATTAATTGTGCAATATTCAAGTCAATTTATTATAATTTCCATCACATGTGGTACATGAGGTGGAACAAAATTATGTACACAGGGTCCCAGTTACACCCCAAAATAGCAAAATATAAAGTATCCAAAGAAACAATATGGATCTAAGATATACAGTACACTAAGATATACGCTAAACAAACGCTGAACAGTACGCTAAAAGATTTAAGATAACACTAATAATGTAAAATGAAATGGCTTAACAACAGCAGCCTGAAATGTCACACTCAAAATATGTGTTGTTGATTGGTCTCAGCTATGGTCACACTATACTTTAACTATCCATCCATCCATTTTCTTCTGCTTATCCAGGGTCGGGGGTGTAGCAGCCTAAGTAGGGAGGCCCATACTTCCCTCTCTCAGCCACTTGGTCCAGCTCCTCCGGGGTAATCCCGAGGCGTTCCCAGGCAAGCCAAGAAACATAGTCCCTCCTGGGTCTTCCTCTGTGTCTCCTCCCGGTGGGACGTGTCCGGAACACCTCACCAGGGTGGCGTCCAGGAGGCATCCTAAACAGATGCCCGAGTCATCTCAACTGGCTCCTCTCAACGTGAAGAAGCAGCGGCTCTACTCTGAGTCCCTCCCGGATGATCGAGCTTCTCACCCTATCTCTAAGGGAGAGCCCAGACACCCTGCAGAGAAAACTCATTTCGGCCGCTTGTATCCGAGATCTCGTTCTTTCAGTCACAACCCAAAGCTCATGACCATAGATACTTTAACTAACTTATATATACTTTAACTAAATATCTGTAAAATTGACTCAATTATAGTAATCTGTGTATTTTCTAATGTTATTTGGTTGTGGCAGTTATCTTGTATTAAACTGGCTCCAAAAGTTCATCAATTGTAGATGTCCATCCAAAGATAACTTCCTGAAAGTTTCATCGAAATCGTCCCAGTGATTTATGCAGTGGCGGTCAGCATCCCTGAAAAAAAAAAAAAAACATCATTAGGATTTTTGTAAGGAAACTCAGTTCTCAAACTATAACTTCATTAAAATATTGAATAAATTTGGAATAAATATGGAACAAATGATGACAGTCTTAAAGGGGCCAGTAAAATCTCAGATTTTTTTTTTTTGTTGTTGCTTGAATCTTATCCTCAACGCCACCTGTCAATCAATCCAGCAGGTTTGTCAGCAACTGACCAGTCAGTGACCTCAATTTGTCCTGAAGTGAAACGCCCCTTACCTGAAGGAGCTGGGGGTGGGGGGTAAGATACATGAGAGAAGTGGAGTGTGCTCTATTCACACAAGGAGAGCTGTTGGTCAGGCTACTTCTTATTGTGCCATTAATCCTAAAATAATTACTGAATCAACTGTTTACTTATGTGGGTAAACGTAGATGTTTAAAACCTGTTAAAATACACCAGAATGCAGGAAATGGCATCTACTTTATTCAAAATGTTTGAGCGGGGGGGGGGGGGGGGATGAGCCCCGATGAGCCCCCCACTAGTGTGTCCTACTCAAAATACAAATGCTTCTGATGCCAATGGCCACTGCATTGTTCAAGGCAAGAACCATTGTCAGCACTCGGGGCTAAGCACTGCTAAAGGTCATATTCTAGAATCGCCCCTGGCTTTATGAAATATTTTGCTAACAGACATGTACACACAGACATGGGCAAACGCATTTACCCCTGCCCTGTAGTCGGTGACAATAAATCTGCAAAACACAAGAACTTCAGTAAAATATTAAAGCATTAACAATCACAAACAAACTTATGAAAACGTAAAACAGGGGCCTAAATCAATTTCTAAAAGGACCACTTAGGTTCAAGCAGTTCTAATTTTCAAAGGTAGATTGTTTACAGTATAGTGACACTGCCAGAAAGACTCTGTCACCTGATTTTAAGCCTGGTTCCTTGAAAGTCTAAAATCAACAGATTTCTGGACCTTAGAGCTCTGACTGGAATATAAAGGTGCAGAAGAGCAGACACGTTAGGAAAATCGTTCTCATTTGGACTCTTGAAAAACAAACAATAACGTGTAAAACTAAACTTTGAAATGAATGGGAAGCCAGTGTAAAAAGGACACCAGTGCAGGTGTGATTTCGTAACACCTTTTTGTTTTTGTCAGATACAAGCCGTTGGCTTTTGTACAGATTGCAGGCATCAAAATGAAGAAAAATCAAGACAGTCGTACAAAGAATTACAGTAATACACCAAGGTTTCAAGCAGACGAGTGACAAAAAGAACTGATTGTGCCAAAAGCACTGTCAAAACAGTTTTAAGGCCATAGTTCTTAGACTGTGATACAAGTACCACTGGTGGAACTCAGGATCCCCTCAGTACACAGAAGAAATTTTAGTATCAACTATTATCAAGTAAAATAAAAAAGTAATTATTTGTCTAAAGGTGAATTGTAACACAAAACAGAAAAGCAATGACAGCCAAAATTATAAGTGATGTAAGTACATTACCATCTTGATCCCAAATGGTAACTACTTGAAAACAAGATATGGTTAAAATTGTAAAACAGACCGGGCGATGGTTACTGTTCAAGTGACTATAAGTGCCGGAAAAATCTCTACAGGATTTACCAGCAACAAAAGGTACAAAACAAAAAGGATATTTCAGTCATCTCATCTCAAATCTGTATTAGGCACATGCTGATTCCAGCTCTTTCATTTAGCCCAGGAGTAAAATTCAAAGACGGTCATTATTGTAGTTTTTTTTTTATATATAAATCGTATGTACCCTGCCTCTCACACAGTGATAGCTGTGACCCCCCGTGATCTGAAAAGGAAGGAGCGGGTAAAGATAATGGATGGATGGATGGATGGGTGGATGGATGGATGGATGGATGG
>NC_056504.1:28969268-28978123 GCF_014905685.2 Nematolebias whitei
TGGATGGATGGATGGATGGATGGATGGATGGATGGATGGATGGATGTCCCTGGCTTTGTTGAAGTGTTGAAGTTAGTTAGTTGTTTAGGTTAGTTAGGGATTCAAACAGATTGTTCAGTTTGAAATGTTTCAGTACAAATTTAGCTTGTAAGCTAGTGTTTTTCAGTGTTTGGTGGTGCTTGGAAAGCTAAGTATTTTCTGAGGTGGTAATTGTTTTAAAAAGGTAATTTCTGGTTTAGAGGAATAGGTTGTCAAAAATAAACAATTTCCGTTTTTGCTTTTGTTTAGGTTAGCAATGTTTATCTCTAGCCGTGTTTGTACGTCTCTATGACAATTCAAAAATCTTATTAGCATGGCTGTTAGCTGGTACAGGCAAATATATCTTAAGTTCATCAACAAAACAGTGAAAGGCAAAATTGTAATTTCTGAAAATTTACCCTAATGCAGTGTTTCCCAACCCTGCACACAGTTCTAAAAGTTTTAGATGTGTCCTTGCTTCAACATACCATTACTCTAAGGAGTAATGAGCATGCATCAGGATATTACTCTAAGGAATTGGTTATTGCAACAACTTGTCATCAAGTTTTCCAGAAGCCTGGTAATAACCAATCAATTTAAATTGGGTGTGTTGAAGAAGTGCATCAGTGTACCCCGAGGACCAGGACTGGAAAACAATGTCCTAATGGAAGCATGTATAATGGTACCTAAAATGGAGCCATGAGGTACACCATAATTAAAAGGGGTCACAGCTAAAGACTACTTCATTAAATGAAGAGAAAGTACATATATGCATAGTCAGTGTGAATATTCAGTCCTGTAATATTTTAGAAACTGTGGAACAGACAAGAACTGAAAAAAAAAAAACTTAAATCATAGACTTTTATTGGATTTTTTTTCCTTGGGGGGGTGGGGGGGGCATCCAGAGCTGCTTAATGGATATGTAGGGAAATCTTCTGTGTGAATATAGAACCTAAAAAATAAAAAATAAAAACTGGGGCTTGTATTCTATTACTTCAGCTGACATCAGTAGCTTCTGTGAAGCTTCTGTGAAGTCTGGATGTGTCCAACATAAATGGAACGCGTTTTAAGATGTCAGCTTGTTCACAGTTTCAGTGTCAGACAAATGAACTTCATAAGAAGTCAGAGAAAGCAGTTCCAGTGTTAACATCAATAGGAGTCAGTAGCAGGTACTGACACTTCAGTGCTGCTCTGTACATTACTAATGTGAGAAGAGGAGCTTTGCTTTGGGAAGGAGAACATGATTAGGTCATATATTAAAGACAAAAAAAGAGATCACTTTGAAACAGACTGCAGGCCAAACCATGTCTGAATTGGGGGACCGTGTGCATCCATGGTAACTGCATGATTTATATTGTATGTTTTCATCTTCTTGGGCGGAAAATAATATTAGACCGAGGGGTTGGTGGGAGGGGTTGAGCATATGGCATAGTACATTTTTCATCATTTCCTTTCAGGAGCATTTCTACTGTAACCTGCAGAGCTCTCCAGTTACTTTCACAAACATCAGAAAGGTAATGCATTTTCATCATGTGCCTCGTGGTCCTTGCCAACTCAAAGCCCACCAGCTTAGTGTCTATGTCCTGCAGTCACATTCATCACTCTATGCTGCTCTAGAAGCCTTGTCTTGGGGCACGGTTGTGTTATAGACAAAACACACAGAATGACAGTGGTTTAGAGGCATCATCGTATGTGGTCTGTCCATTTCATCTGCTTCCTTCCATCTGAAAAACACGCCTTTGTCCCGACAAATGTGACTGTTATCTCGCTTCAGAACAACAACAAAAAAAGTTAAACACAGAAAAGGACCTGTCTGTCTCCAACCATGCATGTGAATTATCACCTGTCGTTAGAAGAGACCTGCTTTTTCTGGGCAACAGAGAAACTCTATTTGGAAACAGAATACAATGACAGCTTAATCAAGCTCTCTGACTTTGGTTTATTTGCCTCGAGCTCATTTCACCGAATGACAGTCTTCTTACCATTTTCTGTTTCCAGCTCACTTTCTCATACATGTTTCCTCTAAGGTTATACTTGACTGGATCACATTAGGTAATAATCAAGGATGGCAAAAATGGCAGAATATAAAATAAAATTATGTCATGATAATTATCTTCTTTAATCACAGCAAGTGATTTTACAGCGGGACAGTAATGGACATTTCAACAGTCGCTGTGTGTCTTTGGGCTCAGTGAAAATGGATTCATTGTACACAGACACACACAAATGTGAATATAAATATATATTGATTACATTGGTTATTTTATATATTTTCCAAACAATTTTTCAACAGATTGAAAAGTAATAACACAAAATTGCAGAAATTATTATCCGTCAACTTCATAAATTGGTTGCTATTAGGCTTGTCACACAAAAAAAGGCTTAAGGTTGACAAGACAGAAAAATTGCAGGTTTTACTAATGAGATAAAAAAAAAATTGTAAAAAAAAAAAAAAATCATCCTTACAACATATTTTACTTGAATGAAATGCTTTTATGGTTTGAACTCAAAGTGAGATAATGCATGAAGAATTCAGAAACGTTTTATTTATTTATTCATTTTGTAATGTACATCATTTCATTTACCAAGTGTTAATCCTGGCAGAGAATAAAGCCTATAAAGAATAAAACAAAGAAGAGCATGACCTAAATATGTCTTCAGATATAAGTGAAGAGTTGGCCTTCAAGGTGATACTGTTTATTAGACCAGAGGCTCAGCCTTTGCTCAAACTCCCAGTGTGCTGCTGGCAATTTCTTCACAGGAAAATCTCTTGTTTGTAAGCTGAGTTTGACAGAATGTTAGGGATGAGAGGGGGAAATAGTTTCAGAAGAAAGGGATTAGATGTAAAAATTACCAGTTGACATATATGACCATAAATATTTGTTTCTTTCCCAACTATGACCTGGTAAAAATATGTTTTGTGGAAATAAAAGGTCATGGTCTAGAGATGTACCATTTGTGCAATGCGACACATGAACATGAACAACGTCAGTGTTACAGAGCTGGTATTCATGTTTGTCTGTTTAAATTTAGGTCTCAGATTAAAAAAAAAAAATCATATTAAATGCAAAAAAGTCCATGCTCAATAATCCAGAAATAATATCCAACAATTTTCAGTCAGGTCATCTGGACAGTTTCTTTTTTTTTTTTTTCTGAAACGTTTCACCTTCATCAGTCAAGGAAACACACAACACAAAACTGATTCTTCCCCCAAACATCTTACTCCAAAGTGGAACAAACCAGTTATGTTGGTGCTAAGATGGTGTCTTTGGCACGCCCCCTCCTCTGGAGCCGGCCCTCTTCCTCGTTTACAGTCATGTCAAACTGGTTCAAAACCAAAAAAGTCCATGTTCAATAATCCAGGTATACAATCCAACGGCACAAGGGCACACTTTAGTATCAATATATACTTGTGTTTTAACTCTTTTAACATGAATTGTTTATGAAAACCTAACATTCCTTATATAAATGCAAAATGGTCTTCCATGGTAATGTTTTAAACTAAAATAATCTCATGCTAAAAAAGGAACAGAGTTGAAGCTGTATTGGTCAAACTTTTATAAATGACGTGTGCTCTCTCAAGATCTCATGAGCTGTATTAGTGCTCAAAGTATGAGCTAAGGATGTTTCTCAGCTACTACCACACCACATGACAGCTCATTATCAGTAAATATGACTGAGTTATAAATGTTTTTTTAGGTTTATTAATGTTGGCAAGCTGTGGTGGCCATATTGAAATACCCTACCCAACCTTAGAAAAATAATGTTACTAATTTAATTTTTATGTATATGAATGTATTTGTTCATCGCCTGAGATAACCTCTGTTGTGACTTGGTGCTATATAAGTAAACTGAACTGAATTGAATTGAATTTGGTTGACTCCACGAGTCAATAAATTGTAGATGTATGTTCAATGATTACTTTCTGTGAGTTAGATTAAGATTGATATATTTTTCTATGGTAAATAAACGGACTGTATAGCACTTTTCTATCTTATCAAGATACTCAAAGCACTTTACAACACAATCTGTGCCCTCATTTACCCATTCATACAGCACTCTACTAAATCTGTACAAAAAATAATCAGTGCTTTATCACATTCATACACCGATGGAACACACATTGGAGGCAATGAGGGGTTCAGTGTCTTTCCCAGGGACACTTCGGCATGTGACTGCTGGTGGAATCGAACCCCCAACTCTTGCACTGGAGGACAACTCTCAACAACCAGTAGAGTGCTGTAGGAATGAGTAAACGAGGACACAGATTGTAGAGTAAAGTGCTTTGACTATCTTGATAAGATAGAAAAGTGCTATATAAGTGCAGTCCATTTACCATTTACTATATAATGCTCCTGTGTGGGTAAAGAAAAAAGTTTTAGTTTCCAAGAAAACAACTTGAATTTTCATATGATTTAATCACACTAACTGGCTCTGCTATGATGCTTAGATTTCTTTGCATTGAATTACATTTATGGATTTCTATTACATTAATCTGGGGTGTGCTGGGTTTAGCCTTTATTAGCACCACTGACGCCAAAAGACAATTGCATTAAAGATAAACAGGAAAAACAGAAAAAGAAATAATGTGAGCATAATAAGAACTCACAGTCTGTATGGTAAAAAATATCAGTCGATGGAGCTCAGACCTCTTGAGGACTAAGATGTGTTTTGATTTTCTTAAATGGAAAATAATGTTTTATTTTGTGTGCCTGTGTTTGTGTCTGTCTGCTACAGCTTTGGGGTGAACTCAAAGATGGCTGCCACAGCTAACCAAACATAAAAAACACAAAACTGTCACTGTCAATTTTATATACAATGAGCTAAAATTTTATACAGTCGTAGGTGAGAGTCATGCACATCACACAGGATTGTGCATCATTTTGAAGGTTTGATGAAAACTCTGTCATCTCTCATCATAAGATGATCTCAGTCTAAAACTTTAGGCACAATTGGCGAGGGGAGATATACATTCCATCAAGGACTTCCAGGCCAAGGTCAGTGGCATTTACGGCATTAATTTAAAAAGCGTGTAGGACCCATGTGAAAAAGTGACAAAAATACACATTAAGGACACACAAGAAAAGCGTGGACAAGATCAGATTTCGTCCACCTGTAACACCTTTAACACATTCACTTCCATTGGTAAATCAATACAAAAGCAATCAGAGAAAACAAACAAACTCATGAATCCTCTCACAAAGTATTTATTTTCCCACAAGAGCAGTTGTAATCTGTTCTTTTTTTTCTTCTTTATTAAAAATGTATGCTCATTGGTTAAAGGTTAGAAAACAATGAATATCTTTCAGTGATAGTTCATTAATTATAATAAGAATTTAGAATTTAATAAGACAAACTAAAAATCCACTTCCACACAGGGGATGTTTTTACTTTTGGCTGCAGATCTTCTGTATGTATACTCCCTTTCTGCACTGTCTTGTGGTGGATGGTTACATCTTTTATGACGTTAGAAGCTTATGCTTCAGCGTTGATGAGCATTTGGAAGAAAAACCCAGACTGGATCAATACAAATAGCTTTAAGGTAGAAGGCTGCTGCTGTATATGCTGTAAGATGTATGAGTTTCCCAACCTGGCTGTAAGGGTCACTCCCTGCATTCAAATGCTATGTAAGTCCAGCATTTAACCCTGAACGTTTAACTTTCAAATGCAAAACTTATCTCACTCTTTTTATACCATTATTATAACAATTTTAGCTGCAAAGAAAACATCATAAAACAAAAATTCAGATCTTTAGAAGTTGGTTTCTACATGTTTCCTGTTTTGCAGAAAGCATTTTGAATTATCTCGGTTTGGATTCATAATAGTGTATAGTGTCTGTGTGTTTGTATATTTCATGAACCAGTGGACAAATTTCAATGAAACACTCAGAAGTAATCATAAGCTAAACATCTATAACAGATCAACTTCTGGAGTCACTCACATTCAAGGTGGACGTCACAGCTGACAATGGTTGGCATGGTCAATTGACTTTAATCTAACACAAAAATGGCTGTAACTGAATCTATGCTACAGAAATTGCACTAAAATATGATGTAGTAGTAGCTGAGTCTCATCCTTAACACATGTTCTGAGTACTACAAGATTGTGTAAGGTTTGTTTGCAATCTTACAATTAAATATTTGACATTATCTCTGCCAGTTTGTTAGTAAAATATATAATGAGCTAAAGGCAAGACTTTTTACAAACATTTTACAAAACAGTTATTGAATGTGCATCAGCAGCTCAAGATGGCCGTTGCAGCCAACTCAATTTAAAACACACAAAAAAAGCTTTAATTTTGTTAATTTTATAGATATAGTGTGGTTGTAGCTGAGGTGTCTTATTACTTTTCATTGAGCAAGATGTTCAGAACTTTAGGGTTAACTCTTGGTGCCCTCCAAGAGGCAGACACCAAGTTGTAAGAACATCTACACTTTGGAGTCAAACTAGTTCAAGATGGCTGCACAGCAACATTAGGCAGCACAAAAATTGCTCTGTCACTTCAATAAATATTTGATATTTATAAAATTGTATGTGGTAATGGAATCATTCATAACACATACACTGAGCGTGAAGTCTGCAGGCAGCAATCTGAAGATGGAAATCTGGCAGCACGGTGGCTTAGTGGTTAGCACTGTTGCGTCACAGCAAGAAGGTCCTGGGTTCAATCTCTGCTTTGTGCTTGGGCTCTTTCTGAGTGAAATTTACTCGTTGTTTAGCTGAGTTTCCTTCCACAGTTAAAAACATGCATGTTAGGCTGCCTTCAGGCCCAGGCCTCCCTTGCATAAGCAATTAGTGATCTCAATGAACGCTGTCTGGTTAAATAAAGATTAATAATCTAGCAATATTGTTTGAGATCGTGAATGACATTTCAATGTTTGACCAAAAAGGGCTCCGACTTTGACATAATTTTTTTAAAAATAAAATTTTCTTAACTTGAATCTCCAGTGTGAAAGGTGATGAAGGGACATTATGGCTGTAGTTATCTTTGGTCTTTGCCCTGCTTGGACTAGCCATAACCTCATCAGTCTGCTCAGAATTAATTAGCTTCTCCAAACTGAGATTGTTTAAAGATGTAAGACTTTTTTTTTTGGTGTTAACCTTTCCACACAACCACACCTCAAATGGTCTGGATTGTCCCTTTAAGCAACTGTCCCTCCATATAGCATTTCATAAAAAACTCTGTCAACAGTAATTGAAGTGTTTTCAACGGGCTAAATAAATAGATTCTTCTCCAAATAATGAGCAGATAATTAGTCATAATCAAGTATGCTAACAAGAGCTGATTTATTAACTGATTTCTCCATACAGGCTTCACTGCATGCCAGCCTTTATTTTAATAACGCTGTCGGTCCCAATCAACATCAACCCATTTTTTTGTTGCAGAGAAAGAAGTCAGTTAGAAAGCTTTCAAAGTGCCATGCTCTGCTGATACATCCACACAGATCTGTACTCAGTGTCCTAATGAAGCAGCTATTCAGAGTGAAAGGTGTTTACACTGATTATAAGATGGTGGCTCATGCAGTTAATAGCACGTCTGTTCTTCAGTTTATTAAAAACAATATTTTATGTAGATTTTATTTACATCAATAGGTTACTAGTTCAACGGTGGACCCACAGAGATATTCCTGGCTTCTGGTGCTGTGCTGAGAGGAAGTTAATGACAAATCTCTGCCCGGAGTGATGAAGGCTTCAGCACAAGAGGAATAAATTGGGGAAAACAAAAAGGGAAAGCAAACAGAAGAAGCAATGAGTCTGATATCTGTGACAATTAATTTCAAGTTCAGGTTCAAGACCAAGTTTTTGTCACTCCAGCTATGAAATAATTAAACTTGAATGCTAGTGGCCTACATAGAGCAATAGGATTCACAATAATTGTTTCTATCTCACATGTGAACATGACAGGCATGCCAACTTGAGAATAAAATAGACCCGGGAGGCATAACTTGTTAAGGCAAGGAGTTAAACAAAATCAGGTCATAATGTCTTCTGCTCGTCTTAAAGAGAACATTAAGCAGGAAAAGTGTCCAACGGATACAGACGACTCTTATCATCCAATGCAGCTGATCTCACATCAGTTCTTCTTGTCCTTTAACAACGAGGGATCGTAAGGACAGGCCAACTGGGTCATGGAGTGATGTCTTTGGAAAAGTTTTCTGATGAATCATGATCTCGTTCTGATCGTGCCCTATATAAAACATATATATTTTTTTATCTTTGCTTCTTCTATAAAATCTTAAGCAATTTCAGTGTTAAAACACCAAAACTGGTGACAGGAAAAAGAGTGTAGCGGTGTTTGCTCCAAAACAATAAATCTCACTGTAGTCCTAGGAATTGTTTTTTTTTTCTTTGTGTGGTCTCTTTTGTTCTGAATCCATAAATAACTGAGACCACCTAGTTTTTTGAAGTAAGACGTGCAGAAATGTTAATAAGCAATAAGACATACAGTCCTACTTCCGGACGTATTCTCCCTCAGTAGCTAATTAAAAGACATCTTTTTGATCTTGTAATAGCTGTGCTTCTCGAGTAAACAAAGCAAGTGACAATGACACAATATGATTTCTTTTTTTTTTTTTTGAGAGCAGATGAAACTTTTATTCTGGTCTATTTTTATCTTTTTTTTTGTAATGTAAAAGAGGTATGAGATATTTATTTCCATTCCCATTAGTAAAAAGAACAGAAAAATCTTGCAGAGCCTGAAACAATGCTGTAATTGTTTTATGGTTCTACTACATGTTCTGAAAATTTTCACCACAGATAAAGTCTTGTTTTGAATTTATGACAGAAAAAGGCCTTACGATCCAAAAACTAAAATGTGATTGAGGGAAAAAAAAAAA
>NC_056504.1:28978523-29019851 GCF_014905685.2 Nematolebias whitei
TATACCAAGACAATGTACTGAAATGCAAATTATTTCAGTCCCTTGTTAAGTTAAAACCAGTACATAAAACATCTCTACCTCTATCAGTTTTAAAGATAACATGCTAAAATTTGATGTGACTGATACAACACATACTCTGAACAATAACAGTTTGAGCAAGATCTTTGTTTAAAAATTAACCACATCTGTTCGTCGGTTAGCAGAATATTTCACAAACCTCTGGATAGATTAGTAAATAATCATTGAATGTACTCACTACCCTTGGAGTCAGTCCAGTTCCATTTGATTGCCAGAGTCAGCTAATATTAGAAAATAATTATTTTAGTTTCAGATATTTTGCTTGAGATTTTGCATTACAATAATACGGTTTGACCAAAGCAGCTCCAAACATGATCTCAGTCTAAAGCTCAGTCATGAAAAGTGGTGGGTGATATGCCTTTAAGAAATGTTAGGCCTTTAATACAAGTCCCTGTTAAACATTACAAATTATCACGTTATACATTTTTTTAATCATTTAATTTTAAATATGGCCATGGATATACTTAATTAAATTACACAGCATATTGTCATGTTGGTTTTAATTTTATGTTTTGGGTACTTTAGCTAACTTTCAGACAGGGAGTAGTATAAGTAATGAATAGGAAAACAAACACTTTTTGGTATTTGCAATCATCTATTTATGATTTACATATGATTTAAACAAACTTCCACATTTTTCTAACTTCTTGCAGCTGTGTTATGATTGCTAAAAACATTACAACATTACATTACTTTCTGTATTTGTTAGAAATAGGATACAGGTGTTTAGACTTCCGTTTAGACAGAGTGTTTGATGGTTACCATGGAAACACATCTCGCGTTAGCTAAACAGAGTGATTAGGAAGAGGCTGGAGCGTACTAGCTAAACTTATATTGTCTGCGCTTCACACAGTGAAGCTATTTTCTTATTGAATTTAGAATATCAAAATGGAGCGTTGTTAGTATCTCGGATAATACGGTATGAACTTTTGGAACAGGCTAGCTAACATCTTATTTATTTATTGCTAGCTAACATTTTAGTCACTTTAGGCAGGTCTGACGCATTTGACGTGACGTTGCATAAAATGTTCAAGAATGATTACCAGGCAAGTGCAAGTTATGCTTAATTGTAACATTTTTCATTGGAAAAATCATGCTTTTTGCTTATAACACGTTTTATTTGAGGCGCAATTAAGCTGCAGCATAAGTTTATTAAATGTAATTATTAGCTTGATGTCTTTGCAGGGGGGAGCTGTGTTCGACATCTTCAGTGGACAAGGAAAAGACCCTGTAGCTAAATGGAAACTTTGTGGAGGAACCTCAGCTATACATAAAGTGAGCTTTACTAGGGAAATGCTACTTGTACTTTCACAGCTTTATGTGTCCTTTTAAGTCCAGCCACTGTAGCATCCACAACAATTCGTACAACATCTAATAAGTTACCCAATAGCTCAGTAACACTGTGTTTACTACATAAGTGCCATATGGTGACACACCGATAAATCAAATCAGATGTTTGCTAACCACTTTTTGTGGAGGTTAGTTGCTTTTTTCATGCAACACTGACAAATATTCTTACCTTCATTACAATATGCCAAGCAATACTGCCAACTAAACACTTTTTATAGCTTGAATTGATCTTGACACATAGATTTTATAGTTCCAACCTCATATATTTGTTCCCATAAAACCCATTTGTCACTCCCGGGGACATTTACACAACAGGTATACCAGTCATAACCTGCAAGGACTTAGACTCGGCAAGGCCCTCTTTTGAATTATGTTCTCTCTTAGGAGTATAATAAAGAAGTTAAAGGATTTGTTTACTGTTTGGAGGGAAGCAGCCAGACAGTCAAGATGCAAATGCCAGAGAATGCAAAAATGTCTCGTAAGTCACTACCAAGCTTTCATGCATCCATCTGTAGCACTTATTTACCTTTTAACAAGTTAATTGCAGTTCAGTCCTCTTCTGTTTTGTTCCAGTCCGGCTTATCCAAAGGTATTTGGTCCTTCAAGTGAATATTCCTCGGAGCCATGATTTTTCTACTGAGCTTGTGTGAGTTCAGGAATCTATTTTTTATTTTTATTTTTTTGCTTTTATTTAATGAAGAAAAAAAAAACTTGCAAAGTACATATTTCCTGGTAATATGGACCTCTGTAGATATCAATTTTTTTTAACTTATTTTAATCTTTTTTCAAAATTCTGGTAATTATCGTTGCCATTAAAGTTCCTAAAGTGCATCGTGACAGTTGATTTTATGGCATGATATAAAAGTGAGTACGCACTCCAGACTTCACCTTAGAGACTAATAAAGATTCAATTTGTCTCAATTTGGAACATCTAAGTGACAGTGTAGTTGCCGCTGGTAATTTATGTGCTTCTTTATCTATTTACAGGATAACAGATTCAGAGCATCTAAAAAGAAGGCTTCACTTTTCAACACTGCATAAAGAGTTGTCTGCAACATTATTGCATGCAAAGATACCTTTCACAGATTTGAAATGTGATACTGTGAGTATGTACTGTAATTCATGCAT
Source organism: Nematolebias whitei (assembly GCF_014905685.2). Taxonomy (NCBI): domain Eukaryota; kingdom Metazoa; phylum Chordata; class Actinopteri; order Cyprinodontiformes; family Rivulidae; genus Nematolebias; species Nematolebias whitei. Next base: position 28,981,080 of record NC_056504.1, read on the forward strand.
TTTGCATCCTTTTAGAGAATTTTTAAACCGTTTGGTTGTTTGCTTCTTACATATTTTCTCATTTAAAAGTAAAACTCAGGCTGTATCATTGTAGACTAAAAAAATGAGTTGAATTTGTTGTCTCAGTGGTCTACTTTGTGCATCGACCTCGTATCGTGGACCAGAAAACTATTCAAGGGATATGTGACCCTGGATGGCATTACTTTGTTTGCTACCTGTAAAGTCCGAAGAATCTTCACTATGAAAACAGATGCTGGAAAAATGTCACATGATGGTAATGCCTTCAGTTTTTAAATGCAAATTATAGAGTTTTATTTGCTAACCCCTAGCTCATCAACATGCACGATGCTTTTAGAGCTAACTGCTTTTCACTGAAGTGAAGCTGTTTGGTCCCAGCTTTCAGCATAGTTTTCTGAGTTTTGTGTGTTTGTAGTAAATTGTGTGAAAAAGTTAAGAAATTGTTGTTTTATTTTACTAGACAAAATAGTGGTTCATTTTGTACTTTGTAGTATTCTTTCAAGATTGTTTTCATTTTTTTTTTATGCAGATGTGTTTCTTGATGGAGCTACTTTTGTGGACATGATCCCTCAAAGTTTCCGGTACCCACCTGATGTGCACCAAATTGCTCGCATGTTGAGCATTGAGAATTTGCAGAAGGCAGAGATGAGGTCTGATCCTTTCATCTCGGGCTCTGGTAAGTAAACAGAAAACCACTGATTCATAGATCAAGAAGTATAAGAAGAAGGATCAAGATTTATAATATTATAAAATAAAATAAAAAAAACTGCAAGTAATTTAAACAAAGCAACTGAGTTATTTAACACGATTTTATATATATATATATATATATATATATATATATATATATATATAAGAAAGCCATTTAATTTGAACTTCATACTTTTGTGTGCTTTTGCAATGGGCTTTGTTTTCTCATTCGGTGGTATTAGACTGCTGTCTTTGCAGCTTGCAGTCCTTTTATGTTTTAGCTTGACACTGCCCTCACACACAAAACCAGGTGTGGGTTCGATAGGCAGCTTATTTTTCCACCACAAAACTTAACCTAAGCTCTATTGAACACTTTATCTGTGAACCGGCATGGCGAGTGCGAAATTGGTCTTATCTTTAGCATCGCTACCTGACCCCATCCACTGCTCAAGTGAATGAAATTCCTTCTGTGAGGAGAGCCCTCTGTGTAGGAATGGGATTGTTAAAGCTGCAATATAGTGAAGGTGAGATGTTAATGTATTGACTATATTTTGATTTTTAAAGATTTTACATAATTGGATTGATTTTCTACATATTTTTGGTCATTTAGTGTGCATCATTTTTTTTGTCCAAACGGCAATATTTGTAATTTTTCTTGACAAAAACATTGTTGTTATATTAAATACATTGTTTTTCTCGTTTTAAATTTCTATGATCTTTATTCTTGTGCTCATTCGGGCCTCACCTGTACTCAGGGAGCTGCAATTATCTCCACACACAAAAAAGACATGCACCAATAATCCTGTTCTGCTGCCTTTGTGGCCTTTTTATCATCAAATATTTATTTGTTCTGACAGCTGTCCAAGTCTTGTTGAATCAAGCAGCAATGCCCTTAGAAGAGAGCAACAGCCACACATGAGAAATATCTCCTCCTAATTAGCATCTGCATTATTAGCACAACATACCTAATCATAATTAAAATGATTGCTATTAAAGCAGGCATCCAATTTAACTGTGACAAAGTTGTTTGGTGTATGTTGTTTCTTCAGAGCCTGGTCTGTCAGAAACTGTTAAAAGGACTCTGCAGATTTTTTTTTTTGTCATGGAGCAACAAACAAGCCCCCATTATCCCAGTGCTGCATCAAAGACTCTCTGTTTGCTCTAAAGGTCAATGAATTTTCACAGACTCAAATCCGTACAGAAAATGCTTCTACTGAACGTACATCTCATAGTAATCCTTATTGTTATCCCGATCTTTATGGGCTTTTGACAGATTTAAAGCACACTGAAATTTGCTCACTCCAGGGGTACATCTCAGTGTGTTCCATCTGTTGTATCGCAAAAAATATGATTTCCTCTTTCCTTCCAACTAATCTCTGTCTGTATCGTGTTGTCGATCATGTTTGTCTCGCTGAGTGGAAGCGTTTGCTTAGTGCTTTGATGAGGATCAGACTGAACGTGTATTTCTGCTGTTAGCTTCAGCAGAGGTGGTCCTGATTAGCCCTGGCACACATACAGCAAGGTCAAATTGATCGCGTATCGCAACTCCCACTTCAGCCTATTATTTTCACAAGGTAAAATGAAGCAGATTGTTAGATTAGAAAAAAATCTAGCAACTATCAGATCATTTGTAGCATCAAATTTAGATCCATTTTTTTTCATTTTTATATATATTTTTATGAGTAAACTACATGCGTTGAGATTGGCTTGTAAAACAAAATAGTGAGCCACTCTATAAACTATAAAACGGCTTCTTTAATGTTTTCTACATTCCATTCACAGTGGGGAAAGGACCCTGAAATAGATACTGTTGCTAGACAAAATGCTGCTTCGTACTCACTTTAAATATTCTGTTCTGTTCACCAGTGAGTTGAGGAATTTTCTCTTTTTTTCTACAGTACCTGATCAGTCTCCCACTGCCATATCAACCAAAGATCGGAGAGCCAAGCCCCAGGGTGTCTTACACACAGCCTCAGGCTCCAGAGCCTCAGCACCATCTCCCCAAACTGGAAGTAAAAGCGGCACAACCAAAGACAGACTGGAGAGAAGTGTAGTTTTTATTTACACTACTGTAATCTAACTAATTCTAGAAGACAGAAAGACAAACTGGTCAGCTACAACATTCAAAACACCATACCTCGGTATAGGTTCCACATTTTATGTTGTCATTACACGATCTGACCCTCGAGGCATGGACTTCTGAAGTCCTGTGAAGATGTCTGGAGGTATACAGCACCATCAGCAGCAGTTTCTTTAAATCTTGTAATGTATGATGTACAGTGGGCCTCTATAGGTTAGACTTCTTTGTGTTTTCAGCCCATCTTTCAAATATTGAATCACACGGGAAAACTTGGAGGCCAAGTTTACACTTTGAGTGCTTTGACATGCTCAAATGATTTAGATCAGTTTTATATTAAAAATAATAGAAAGAAACAGTAGAATAAACCTATTTCTTTTACAAAAGTATGCATTATAGAAAGGTTGTGCTATGTGGTGGTTTGGTGTGATATTTAGTTAAGGAATAACCATCAAACAACCACATAATGGTTTTGACCCAAGCAAAACATTGCTTAGGGTAACATATTCTCCTTGTTTTCTTCACATAAATTGTTCTGCTGAAATCTCTTCCCCAGATAAATGATGCACACGCTTTTAAGCTTTGTTAAAATGTGATTCATCAGATCAGGCGACCTTCTACCGCTGCTTCAGGGTGCAGTTCGGTGGCTGACATGCCTTTTGTAGGTGCTTTTGGCAATGAACTGAGGTCACTGCAGACACTTGTTTGTTCTTAAGTGACTCTGCCTCCCAAGATACAGCAATGATACTCTGACACATTTCTCTTGTAGCCAGCAGAAATGTTTTCAGCAGATGGTGTATATGCAGCTCTTAATTACCAAGCATACTATATAATTAATCAGTGCTGGTTGATACACTGTCCTTCCGTCGGCAACCTTTAGTAGATACAAAAAAAGTCTATACTGTCAATACTCAGCTGTTGTAAATATGTTTTGTATGTTTTGGCTGATTGGTGGATGCCTCTGTGAATTCTCTACCATTACAGAAAAAGTCAAACCCAATATTTAGTCACTGAACTCATATTTTTCTTTGATTATGTGCCACAGGGTTTCCCATCAAGTAAAATGAATATGAAGATTACTCCACAGAGTCAGAATATTAGCAAGATGGGTGAAAATTTATCCCATGGTCAGCGCTCCCATGTTCCTCATGAGGGTAATTTGGCATGTGTTTTTCTTGGAGTCTGAATGTTTTCATCATTTTAGCACACCCTTGTTCATCCTGCTAGTTTATCAAACACAATTTCTGTGTTTATCTTTTTTCATTTAACTGTTTCCTTGTCAAATGACTTAAACTAAAGTCTGTTTCTCTCAGCTTCTTCTCACTTGCCTCGAGGTGTATGTGAACTCAAGAAATGTATATGTTCCAATATCTATAGTACAAAGTGTGAAAGGAACAAAATTTTTCTTACTGTACCTTGGATATGTGTTTAACACAAGATATAAAGAAATCCTTCTCAGAAAAGGAAAACATATTAGAACTAAAGCTTTTGAAACAAGAACCTATAATGTTGCGATATACTGCAAAAACATCAACTTAAAAACCAAGAACATATGTGTTTATATGGCTTAGGATCAATGCCAGCAAGTATCCTGTGACTCAGAATCGTCATGCATGAAGTAATTCTGTTTTTTCCCTACTCTTCCAAGCATTGTGTATTAATAAAAGCATTACCTATGATGGAACAAATCAGCAAAATAAGAGCCTGGTTTCAATGCAGTATGTTCTCTCCAATAACAGCTTTTATGATTGGTAATACACCCTGCTTTCAGCATGACTGAATGCGAAATCTGGATGATTAAAATTCCTTAATTCAGCTGAGCATAAAGTAGCTGGATATATTCTTTTTTTTTTTCAATGAATGAATGTAAGTAGCTCAGTTATCAAAATGCCTTCATTATTAGGGATTTTCACGGTGCATAATCAGTTCACGGATATGCTCCTGGCAGGCTTTAACAACATTGTTTGAATCTTTTTTTTGTTATAAACCTTTTCTGATGTTGAATATTTGTAGGAGCATTTTTCAAATTACAACCACACCCGCCCCAAAAGGGAGGCTTCGGCAAGCAGGGATGTAAGAAGCTACGGGTCATCAGTGCAGGAAAAGAGAAGATACCATCATCAGGTAACCTGTATATTCAGCAAAATGTAGTCTTTTGTTTAGTGTGACAGAATAGGATGTTGTGTTATTATTCTGTTTGGACAGTGGTATGAGTTTTAACTTTTTTGTTAAGCTCCTCTAGATGATTTAGATGTCCAGAGGAAGACGAGTGTTAGGGAGAAGTATACCTTTCCATCCAGTCAGCAGAAGAGTAGACCACAGCCTCTGACCTCAACAGAAAAGTCAGAACATCGAACTCCAGGTAAGGAAGCAGGAATAAATGTGCACTTTTAGATGGATAGATAGTTGAGAAAATTTAATAGGACAGCAAGGGAAAGGAACATGGATTAAAGACATTGATATGCAGGCTGGGTGATTTTGATATCTACCTAGCATGTTCTGATTTTAACAAGCAGCTCCTCTATACTTAAGAGAAATGCCTTTTCCTTCTCTTTACATTTTTCATAAATTTGTTCACTTCAAAATATTGCATGAATTAATGCACCTCAGTCTGCGCCACGTCCACATTTTTTTTTGCCCCTCACCCCTTTTAAATTTTACATAACCCACATCAGGGCCACTTGCACGACCCTCCTGAATCCAACCTGCAACCCACCCCCAGTGGCTACCCTCCACATACACACATGCACACACATTGTCCTTGTGAAATGAGCGCATGTGTTCGGAGAGCTCATTTATGGAGGTTTCTCTACAAGCAGTGAGCTGTTCCTTTGGTGCAGCCCTGCCCACAGATGGAAAGTAGTTAGTTCATTAATGGTAATGTGGCACATTAAATAAAAGTCAGAGGGACATCTCCTGGGCCCAGGGTTTGCCACACAGTGGGCAATTAGAGGAAGTGATTATACTGTCGAGAGGTTCAAATGTGCTCACTCATTCAGATTTAGGTGCTTCTGTCTTTGAATTTGGAGAATAAAGATTCAGTTTTTTATATGTACGCACAAAGCTGCAGCAACTTTTGTTTTAGTTTATTTTTACCCTCTTGACTATGTAGTGAACAACACCTAGATGTTGACTTGTTTTTGATCACGAGTGTGTAAAAACAAAAGCTAAAGCAGGATTACAATAACGTTTGCTTGGAGACTAAATGTTTCTGTATTTTTAAAGATCTTTTATAAAGTTGTCATTACATGATTGATGACTCATGGAGTTTTTGTATGTTTTTTATTTATTAAAATATTTGCACAATAAGATTATCAAGTAAAGCCTAAAAAAATAAAATAACAATAAAAGGAATAAAAAGGATATACACGCCCACAATTAGTGAAAGTATACTTAATGGGCCTTTGTTTAACATCTTACCTGTATGTGTTTGTATCTCACTTTACCATCTACATACAGTAAATGTATATATGTACTTTTTTTTTTTTTTTTTTAGGTGAGCGTAGTTGCAGCCCTGCCAAAGGAAGTCCCGGAGCCATTGCCACACCAGCAGAGTCTCAGCTCGAGCCAGGTTTGTCTTCTGACCTGCAGGTTTGGAACAGCTGGGAGAGTAATGAGGAGTCTGAGCCCCAGCTCACTCTGCAAGAGGAGGTGTTCACTTTTTCATCGCCGCCACACTCACCCAAACGAGGGCAAAACCAAGGTGACCAGGAAAAGATGGAGATGGGAGATGATCAGGTCCAGAGCAACAGAAGAGGGCGGCATCATGCCCAGCCTGAAGACGACTTTATTGGCAGCGAAAGTGATGAGGTGTGTTTGCTGTAGCGGAGCAGTGGAGGCACACACTGTACTCTGAACTCATGCACATTTAAAGTACATCTTGAAAATATAACTTACACTACATAGAGGACTATTTTCCAAACTGTCATTCTAATGCTTTCCCTCAGTAGACCTTCTGATTGATTACTTTAGTTCAGTTTAAATTAAAATTAAGATTTATTTTTTTTTTACTTTAACCATTAGTGTCAGAAAGGAAAGGAGTGTGTTTTATTTTCTGGAGTGGAGTGTTTCATAGGCTTGGTTGGTAAAGCTGTTGCCGTTAGTGGGTAAAGTGGTTAAAGATAATGGATGGATGGAGTGTTTCATAATGCAAAGACCTTCAAAGGTCACTTGGTTTATTCAAAAGCTGTTTTTTGTTCAAGTTCAAGTCAGCTTTATTGTCATTTCCGTCACTTGTGGTACATGAGGTGGAACAAAATTATGTACACATGGTTCCAGTTATTTCCAAAAATAGTGAAATATAAAGTACAAAAAGAATAGTGAACAAGGCTCCAAGATATTCACCAAGAGAAATGCCAAACAAACACCAAATAGCACGCTAAAAGATCCAAGATATACGCCAAACACCTACAATGCAAAACAATAAGACGTAATAACAGCAGCCCGAACATGAGTCTGTGGTGAGCAGATGAATGAACACAGCAACATGAGCTAATCAGCAGCATAAGATCAGCAGTATGGATAATCAGCAGCACAGATAAGTCACATATCATCAATTAAATTGGCATTACAGTTTTTATTTTTTTATTTTTTACAGTGATTAGTCTGGTTAGGGATTCATGGGATTCAACAGCTTCAGGGCTTCTTCGCTAAATGTAATAAAGTTTTTTGTTAAATGTAATGATACTGTAAATGTAACAAAGAACAGCATTCTTTATGCTGAGTAGAACATTTAAACAGTTGAACCAAAGTTATAAAGATCTATCTTTTAAAAAAAGGTAAATTATTTTACTTATTTAAAACTTTTTAATACATTTGATAATTCAGAGTCTCAGTTTGTCATGCTTCTGATTAGTTTGCCTTTATCAGATTAATGGCAGTAAAATAATGCTTACTATCTAACAATTTAGTAACAAAATCCAGTTTAAAACACAAATGCAAATGCTTAAAATCTGTGTTTAAACTTTATTAGCACATCTCAGTGGTTAGTAACCCAAATTTTTGACTTTGTGTTTAGGCAAAGATATGAAGAAGTTCAGAACCACCAGGATGATCTCAGTGTTCAAAGTTAAACAGTATAAAAGCATGTTTGTTTCAAAATAAGTGAATCTTTTTATAGTGACCTTTGTAAAGTGCAGGTATAACCTTTTTCTCCATGAAGCGCTGTCCCGAGTTGACATTTACTTTGGAATTCAAATTTATTACCTGTACGCTTTGAGAAGTAATTCATCTCTATATTCAAAACCAGGGGAAAGTGCACAATCTTTTTCAAGCTGTCACTTTGCATCATTTAGTCAAATTGTCTGCTACTCTTGTTTATTATAATCACTGTATGATAATAAAAAAGACAAGCTAAAAAGAACAAAAAAAAGAAGAGAACATCATGTATAAGTGTTTGCTTTATAAGTGGGGAGAAATCACATGGTATACTTGTGCGCACGCTCTCTCTACACACCCACACACCCTCTCACAAACACTCTTACACACCCACATGCAGACAGGTTGTTAGAGGCGAGCATCTTTCTCTCTGTGCAATCAAATGATCATGTTGCCTCTTTGCTGGATTCATCGGAACACTTCAAAAGGAAAAAAGAGCACTTCAAAAGAAACGAACTCCACCGTACACATGTACGGCCTCAGGTTTAAAAAAAAATACAATATTGTTTTTTTCTAAATCCACCACTGTTTTGTTTTATTATTGATGTATTTATTCTTGCAGAAAACCTGCCACGACAATCAGTACAAACAAGAACAATGTGTCCGAACACTCGACTGTCTGAACGAAAAAGTCCCTGCTGCTGCAGTACATCAGTCATTATAAAACTTACTGTGCAGTTAGTTAATTTCGTTTTCCACCCTAATATTTAAACACCACAGTGCTTTGCGGTGACTGCTTATTAGCACTCTGGGGATTGAACTGATGACAACTGATGAGAGTGAAAATAAATTGCAACACCTTATAATGAAATGACACAAACTAAGGGAACAGAAAATAATTCACCTTCAAGTTAACTCCCTCAAATCAGAGGTCTAAACAAATATAATTATTGGCAAAGTTTGCAGCTTAATTTTGTGGAAGAGTTGTAAGTTCATAAGATGTAACTTATTCTTTTTAAATCAAGTGACAAAAGGAAGTAAAAGCATTTATTTTTTCCTCGATCTATTTCGTGTTTAGCACAAAATTAACATCTGTTCATTATCACAAATATTCTGAACCCCCCTTAATTTTACAACCTGAGAGTTATTCTAACAACAAATGTTAATAGCTTACTTTAAATAAGTTTGATCGATATTTTAATACAGTTTCTTTAAAATATATACTTTTTTCTCAAATACCACAAATTAACCACACCTTCAGCTTTGTTGTAAACTTGTAAAATGCATATTTAACATAGTTGACTAGCATAAATATACAGTAACAACTCACTATTTTCCTAATATAGTCAGCAACTTTGCTCTGTTGGTGGAAGCGCCATCCTGGCCTTGCTTGTGCGACTCCATATGTAGCCACACAGAGCTGCACCGTTTGGCTAGATAAGCAGCAGTGAATGGGCCACAGGAGGATTTGGATATAAAGACATTTGCTGACACTGGGATAACCGGACTTATATCATTCTTTAAAGACTTATTTAAGGGAAGGAAGTAGTTAGAAAGTTTGTTGGTAAAACTGAAACTTAACAAGCCGCACAGACACCGGTTAGATAATGAGATGTGCTAAATTAATTCTTATATAATGACAAAGATTCAAGTAAGTGAGTTTTTAAAAGCCTGCAGGCAAACATTTCTTATATTAAATTGCTGAAAGTCACGTAAATGCAGCTACTGTGATTTGTGTCTTCATGTCCTGCTGAACAGAGACTCTGCTGTAAACTCGGGAGAATATTGTTTTCTTATCACTCTGAAAGGTGATATGAAGGAAAGCAGAAAAATACCTTCAGACCGACTTCTACACACAGAACTGGACCATTTCATTACATGAAATAATGTAGTGGAGTAATAGCGTTGCATTAAAGCCCGCTGTGTCTCAAATTCCCAGGGTACAGACGTTCAGTTTGTGTCTTTTGCCTTTTTGCTGATTCAGTAGACACAAAATAAAAAAAAGGTTAAAGCTAGCACACAACATGTCTGTATTAAAATTCAATTCAATTCAGTTTATTTATATAGTGCCAAGTCACAACAGAAGTCATCTCAGGGCACCGAACAAATACAATCATGTTCATAAAAAGTAAGTTAATAACATTAATTTTCTGAGGAGCAGACTAGACTGCTTTTAGTTTAACTTCATTGCAGACTCTCATCTTGAGCAAGCTTAAAGTCAACAGTGGAAAGGAAAAACTCCCTCATGAAGAAGAAGCCTCAAGAAAACCAGAATCTGGACAAGCAGCTATCTGCTTCGAGGGTTTGAGAGGAACAGAAAGTAGGAACAGATACACAATGGCAGGTCGAAAATCACATGTTAAGATAGAAATAATATCAAATGAAAATTATTCATTTGTAACAATTCATTTTAAGAAATTAGGTCAATTTGTCCTCCAGTACTGTAGTCTAAACTATGGCAGAATAACAAGTCAACCCTAACTATAAGATTTATCAAAAAGGAAAGTCTTAAGCCCAGTCTTAAAACTGGACAGTAGCTATGTTTACATGGACATAAGTAACCAGATCAAACGGCCGTTCGGAATAAAAACGTGTCATGTAAACACCCTGTTCTGGTTATTTTTTGTTTATTCAGCGTGCTCCGAAATAATTTGTGATCAGAATGAAACGGGTGGTTTACGCCGATTCATAACCCGAACTGTGCGTATGTAAACACTTGATCTGTTCGTTTTTATCTGATGGTGATAAACTGACCTGACTGCACATGTACATGTCATTTCCGCCTGGGTAAGGCTAATAATATTAGCATGTCGGGGAAGCAAAACTGGTCGGTGAGCGACAAACATTTCTACTACAAACTTTGAGAGAGCTCAAAATGATCTGTATTACCTGTAGCTCAGTCAGGGAGTGCAGTACCGTCTCTACCGCCATTAAAACCTGTCGCGGGTCCATTTTGGGTGCTCAGGTTTGTTTACATTCATCCCGGAAATAAACCGGAAGTAGAACTTCTTCTTCTGTGTGTTTTTTTTAAGGAGAGTTTACCACTCTGCGCATGTCAGTACTGTTCAGAATAAAAGCTCGCTGCATGTAAACGCTTGTCATGAACAGATTATGCCCATGTAAACGATACACTTGAATTACTTAATCTGAAAACATTTCAATACGGTCAAAAAAGTTTGCGTATGTAAACATAGCTAATGTGTCAGCCTTATGGACATAAACTGGAAGTTGGTTCCACAAGAGAGGAGCCTGATAACTGAAAGATCTTCCTCCCATTCTGCTCCTGGAAACTCTAAGAACTGCAAGTAAACCTGCAGTCTGAGAACGAAGTGCTCTGTTAGTAAAATATGGAACAGTAAGATCTGTAATGTAAGATGGAGCTAGGTTGTTGAGGGCTTTGTAGGTTAGAAAAAAGATTTTGAATTATACTCTGAATATTTTTTTTTATTATTGAATTTGTAGTATTTTTGAATTGAATTGAATTTGGCAGGGAGCCAATGGAGAGAAGCTCAAACTGGAGAGATATGATCTCTCCTACTCTCATTAAAACTCTGGCAGCAGCATTTTGGATCAACTGAAGACTTTTTAAAGACGTTTTTGGACACCTAGATAATAAACCATTGCAATAGTCCAGTCTAGACGTGATAAAAGCATGAAACAGTTTTTCTACATCATTTTTAGATAAGATGTTTCCAATTTCAGTGATATTATGCAGAAGGAGGTTCTAGTAATGTTTTTAAAGTGGGGGGTTAAAAGACATATCCTGATCAAAAATAACACCAAGTTTTTTTTTTTACTTTAGAACTGGAGGTCAAATTAATTCCATCCAGAGGAAGTGAAAGACTGAAACATGTATTCCTAAGATGCTCAGGTCCAAAAATCAAAACCTCAGTTTTGTCTGTGTTTGAAAGCAGAAAAATTAGGGTCATCCAGGTTTTTATGTCTTTAAGACATGCTTGTAGTTTAAGTAGCTGATTGGATTAATTGGGTTTCATGGACAAATATGTGTATCATCAGCATAACAATGAAAATGTATCCCATTCTATTTAATAACTTTACCTAATGGAAGCATATACAAGGTCAATAGTATTGGTCCAAGCACTGAACCCTGAGGAACTAAAATAAAGTCCCTTGGTTTTTTTTACAGTGTGTCTTGTTTATGGGTTTCCATCTTAGGTTTTCAATGATTCAAGGTTCTTTATTGTCATTCACATCACATGTGGTACATGAGGTGGAATGAAACTGTACACAGGGTCCCAGTTGCATCCAACAAAATTACAAATTGTAAAGGAAAACAGTAGTAAGATACAAGACATGAAATAAGAAATATGCTAAACTAAGAATACACTAAGCACTAATATTACAAAACAATGTGTCAAACAACAGCAGCACAAACATGAGTCTGTGTGAGCAGATGAGGATGAATGAACACAGCAACATGAAATAAAGTATGAGATCAGCATCATTGATAGTCAGCAGCACATATCAACAGCCAAGTGGCATTACAGTGACTTTTTCACAGTAATTTTCACAGTGATAATCCTGACTAGGGACTCATGAGTCTAACAGCTTCAGGATATAGGCTGTTCCTCAGTCTATTGGTTCTGCACTTGATGCTCATCAACCTTCTGCCTGAGGGGAGCGGGACAAAAAGTGTGTGTGCTGGGTAAGTCGGGTCCTTCATGATGCAGGTGGCCCTCTTCCTGCATCTGGAGGTGTAGATGTCTGTGATGGTGGGGAGGCTGACTCCAGCAGAGTTCTGTGAAGCCTTCACCACTCTCTGCAAAGCTTTTATTTCTGCAGCTGTGCAGCCATCATGCCACACATTGATGCTGGAGCACAGGATGCTCTTCAATGCACACCTGTAAAAGGTGGTGAGAACTGAGCTTCCCAGTCCAGCTCGCCTCAGCCGTCTGAGGAAGTAGAGTCTCTGATGAGTTGATGAGTTTCTTGATCAGGCTGGTAGTGTTATTTCCCCAGCTGAGGTTGTCATTCAGGTGCACACCCAAGTACTTGTAGCTGGAGACCACTTCCACCGCAGATCCTCCCATGTTCGAGGTGTGTGTGTGTGTGTGTGTGTGTGTGTGTGGGGGGGGGGGGGGGTGTAGGTGTGTTTATACCATCTGAAGTCCACAGCCATCTTCTTCTTCACATTGATGTGAAGGTTGTTCTTCCTGCACCATCTCCCAGGTGTTCCACCTCCTGCCTGTAGCTGGACTCATCATTGTTTTTGATGCATCAAACCACCGCTGTATCATCTGTAAACTTTACAATATGACAGCCTGGAAGGGTCAGTGCATAGTCATATGTTAGCATAGTGAACAGGAGGGGACACAATATACAGCCCTGGGGGGAGCCAGTGCTGAGGGTTATGGTGGAGGAGAAGTTGTGGATCCTCACAGACTATGGTCTGTTGGTTAAGAAGTCTAGGACCCAATTCTATAGAGAATGACTTAGTCCTAGAGTGATTAGTTTGTCCATCAGGGTCTGGGGAATCATGGTGTTGAATGCAGATGTGAAGTCTACAAATAGCATAAGGACGTAGGAGTCCTTCTGCTCCAAGTGGGTGAGAGCAGTGTAGGCCACAGAGGAGATCTTTGTATCTTTGTTTCTTTAAGTTGATATTTTTGTTTTAATTATGCTAGGTTTTTTTTGTTGTTTGTTTTGTTTTGATTTTGTTCTATTATCCTTTGATTTTTTTTTCTCTTGTTTTGTTTGTTACTATTTTAGACCATTTTTTGAATTGGTTTTCATCAATACTTTTTTATTTCCTGATTTATTGTGTAGTTCAAGTTCAAATAGGTTTATCGTTCTCACCCATGTGGTACATGAGGTGGGACGAAATTATGTACACAAGATTTCAGTTACATCCAGCAATAGCAAAAATATAAAGTGTAAAAAGAAACGTTATATAAGTATCCAAGACATACACTAAGATGTACGGCAAACGAATGCCAAACAACACACCAAAAGATCCAAGATACATGCCAACACCAATAATGCAAAACAACACGGCGTAACAACAGCAGCCTGAACATGAGTCTGTGAGAGCAGACGTGCACTTGTGCTTGTCTTCTTTAGATTTTTTTTTAGCTCAAGTCACAACCCAGGCTTTTGTTAGCTGATTGACAAGAGCTCAAGAAGAATAAAAAGTGACGTACTACAGCTCAATGTGTAAAATGTGAGAACTAACCTTCCTATAAGCATGCACTTTAAACATTATAACTAGATTGGATGTCTGAGCAGCTGAAAGCACAAATAGTGACCATGCTTGTCCCTGCGCGCTCAGCTTCATCTAAGTTAGTCATTCCACACCAACTGTTGGCTGTGGAAAGCCTCATGTTAGCATCAACAATGTTTGAAAGATTCAGCACACAATGGAAGCTTTAGCTTGCTGAGCTGCTGTGTTCTGACACACTGCAAAAAGTGTTACAGCTTATTTGTGTTTAGTTACCCATCCAACACCAATCAGCCTGATTTTCATTTATTTATTATTATTTTTTATTTATTACAGGATGCTACTTTTTGAAGTTGAAGCATTATTATCTTTCAGAGCGTTGCATCAGATTTGCACAGTTCTCTTAAGCAGACATTTGCTCCTAAACAGAGAGAAATATTAAAAGCAGAACAAAGCAATGAACTTTGAGTATCCGAAACACTTTGAAATTTATCAAAAACAACAGAGCAAGGTAAAGTTTGTTATATTTTCAGATGAAAACAATTGTTTTAATGCAAGAAAAAAGAAAAGCGGTTGACTGTGCAGTATCTCAGTGATACACATTCTTGCTCACAGCCACACCCATACTCCGTCCTTTCAATAATACATGTAATTCATTGTTTATTCACCTGAATTTATGAAAATGATAAAGCAAAGAAAGAGAAGAGGGAACAAATAATCCAGAGAGCTGGTGAGCTAAAAGCCTCCAGGGGCTTATGATAACCCTTCACCCCAAAATAAAGCCATGAGATGAAAGAGAAGAAAACGCAGAAGGGTGAGGTTACATGGACAATGTAGTTTGTGAAAAAAATAAAGTCCATACCATGAATCTTCTAAATGTGTATATATATTGGCATTCAGTCAGGCTATACAAATCCAACAACTGATTTTTTTTTTTTCTGTTTTATAGTACAGTAGCAAAAAACATCAAAAGTGAGAACATAATTACATAATTATTAATTTTAAGTTGGCATTACTCACTTCTTTGAAATCATGTTTTCTTAAAATATAAATTAATTTGATACACATATTCATCGAGTTAGAATAATAAACTGGTGATGGTTTGGAACCAATAGAGCAAACTAGCATTAAAATGATGCTCCACCGAAATTCTGTTTTATTATAAAACATTCATTCAGTGTAGGTTTGAATATTACCCCTGAAGTGTACAGCTTGCTCCTTCAGTGGACGACAGCAGCTGTTGTCTACTTTGTTTCACAACAGCTGCATTAGATTTTACTGCTACCAGTTATACATAGACAGAGAACTGTCAGCACATGGAGATAAACTTTCCACAACCTCTTCAGAATTATCATTTGTGCTTTCTCCACAAACACTACAGGATGTTTTTAACCAGAGAACACACACCAATGTCTTATTAACCCAGCTAGCTTCAACTACACTAACTGCACGAGCTTACGTTGGTGTAAACTTCTAACGTGGTCACCTGATTTGCATAACGTCTTTTGAGAACTTTTTCTTAGAGTTTCTTTTCCTGTGAAAGTGGGTCATAATTTGAATTCTGTGCTGTGAATTCAGCTGCCATACTCAGTAAAGGATATCTTCTTGAATTGAAAATTGTGTTTTTCAGCCACACATTTCTTCAGTTTTCAGAAGAATCATGCATTGCTTTATGTACAGTAAGCAGTGTCTTATATAACCTCATTGTTAGGCAACAAACATTAAGGCCTGAGAATTGAGAGCTACCTCTATATTTGATTGGTTGACAGATGAGCAAGGGTAAACTAAATTCTATGAATCGTTTTAAATGAGGCTAATCTAAAGCTAACTTACCAATACCATGTGAAATCAGACAATAGCTTGTCTTTATACTGTTATATTTTTGTGGTAAAAACATAATTTGTATTGGACAAAAACACCATTAAGTTTTAACAACAATTGACAGACTTGTATTTCCTACAGGATAAGAGAAACAACTTGTTCGACTATCAAAAGTCTAGAACATCCTCTCCTGCTTCACCCAGACCTCCTGATGCAACTCAACATGAGCAAACTGAACATCATCCTGATTCTTCTAAGACAAACCAAGCATCACAAAAACAGCTTTCATCAAACACCTGCATGCAGCTTCTATCCAGTGGGGGAGCTGCACCAGCAGATATGGTCCCCACACGCTGCCTCTCACCAGACAGGCAGGACCTCAAGTTGCGGAACCATGTTTCGGACAGGAACAGCAGTGTTTCACTTTGTACGAAGCTTCTACAAGAAGTCATGTTGGGTGACTCCAAACAGCACAAGGTGACATTTCCAATCCTAATAAGCAACAATCATCTAACAGTGTAGCTATATAATCTTGTTTTTCTGTCTTAAATTAAGCAGATAAATAGCTATTATTTTCCATTTCCTTCTCATAATTAACTGAGGAGCTGTCTGTGGACCACCACAGCTAATTACCTCCACTGTGAGCTGCCTATGTTTAATGTTGCACTGTATAGTCAATCCGATTGTACCAACACTAACTAAATGAATCCTCATTAAATATGTTATATGAAGCCATGCAAAGAAACTTGACCATTGAAATATCCACTTAATTTACAGTTCAAAGTTGTTTTCATTGTTTTCATGTAGTGCCTTTTATTTTTGAGAATTGCCATCATAATTATAACTTGATACAGAAATATAAAAAAAATAAAAAACCTGCCTAAGATAAAAAAGTGCGTAGACCTAACATGAAGGAGGATTATATTGAATTGTTACAGAAGAGTTAACCTTTAAGCACGCTGTTAAGGCTTCATTGTCTGTAAATATGTTCAACAGTCTCAGCCTGACTCTGAGATACTCTTAGTAGTCCCTGCAGGCAACGGTTTTCTCTAAAATGGTCTCTGTTAAATCCACCACGCGCTGTTTATCCTGCATTAGGCATCAGGCAGGAAATAACATGTGAGCAGGCTTGTTGGGAAATCAGATGTTTTTCAGGAGTTTATGGACAACTTTTGTTTATAGATTTCCTCAAAGTTGAATTAATGAAGTTCAGTTTATGAGCTATTAAGTTGGTTTAATAGTATCCAATACCTCAAGATGAGCTTTTGACACAATTCTCAAAATTTGCATTGCAAAATTAAATTTATTTTTACCTGGAATGTAAAATGTCAGTATGGAAGCTATGTATGAAATGTGCAGCTTATTAAGAAATGTCATGTCATTACACCTCGCTGTCTGTTTGTCTCAGTAGCACCGTGTGATCTCAATTGCTTTAGACAGCCAGAGAGGTTAGTTAAAATGTTTTCAGTATCAAGCTTGGTCTGTTAAAAATTGAGGTAGTCCCTTACTTCTGTCGACGGGATCCAGGATCAGAGAAGAGTCAGCTGAAGTGATCAGAAGGCTTGAAGCAAGTTCTGTCACATAGCTGTTGCTTTCTGCATGTGCAAAACTCACTGCTGAGTGATATCGCAGCATCATTCATCATTGCAGCTCCTCACCGCTGATTTGTGCCAACTCCAACAGTCAGCATGCAGTGACGGCTTTGAGTGAAATGTTGTCAAAGAAATATGACAAGGAGTTTGTTTCCCCTCCTGCAGCTTCTATGTATTGACTACCATTGATTTACCACCAGGGCAACACCAGGCTAACTTGTGCTTTCTCTGACAAATCAAGTTACCATATACTCCTGATGTATGCTCAATGATCCAGGTAGATAGATCTAGGTGTGACTCCACTCGACTCATCTTATCGGTTCTTCTCAGGTGTAGTGGTTTGCTCACTGTGACTTGTTTCCCCACCCTGTGGGCGGGATCGTCAATGCTAAGTGCGTGGTATTTTAACAGGTCGTTGTGTTCAAGCCACTCAGCCCATTGTGGTACTTGATCACCCTACAATTGGATTTCAATTTCTTTAGCTTATCCTGGCACTGCTTATAAGTCTGGATGTAGCCATGCTGCACCATCATCTCTGATATCTCTCTGTAAATGTGTTGATTTATTGAGACAGCGTCCAGCTCATGCTGAATCCTAACATCAGCCAGTAAAGTTCAAAAGGTCTGTACTTAAGCAATGGTCCACTGCACTATCCATCCATCCATTCATCCATCCATCCATTATCTTTACCTGCTTCTTCCTTTTCAGGTTGTAGGGGGGGGGGGGTCTCCGGTGCCCATATCCAGCTGTGCGAGAGGCGGGGTACACCCTGGACAGGTCCATTGCATGGCCACATAGAGACAAATGAGACAAACAACTGTTCACTCTCTCACTCACACCTAGGGGCAATTTAGAGTTACCAATCAGACTAACATGCATGTTTTTGGTCTGTGGGAAGAAACCTGAGTACTCGGAGACAACCCATGCATGCACAGAGAGAACATGCAAATTCCACCCAGAAAGCCCCCCAGGCCGGGATTTGAACCAGGGCGACCTGCTCGCTCTACCAACTGCACCGCCTTGCTGCCCTCCACTAAACTATTTTTGGAGATTCCATACCAGAAACTAGCAAAAACAAGACACATTTAACACGATCAGAGAGGAAACGTGGTTCAGATGTAGTTTGAAGTTTTGCTGTGCGGGTCATCCAGCAACGTAGCTCTGTTGGTCAATCAACTGCTGCTGTCTGATTATGTCAAAATCATCACCTCAGAGCAGTTTGCTTGGAAGCACAAATGATGAGCCAATAAACCAGGATGAGTGGGGGAGTGTACCGGCAGTGAGCAGGCCCTTAACTGGTGCAGTGTGGTGCAGAATGGAAGAGTGTAGAGACAGTGGCAGCAAAATCCCATACCAAGGTTGAGTCAGGTCCATCAGATGGGTTCTTTATTGAAATGTTTCATCTTTTATCAAAAAGATTTCTTCAGTCTAAGGAACTGCAAGCTAATTCAGTCTTATAAGCAGCACTTTCGCGCAGTGGATCAACCAGTTTGCTGTTGACACTCAAAACTGAAACATTTGTTTTCTAACCATGATGTCTCAGTGGCTTTCAAACCCCAAAATACATTATGGTAAATACTGTTTCATCCCAAAGATCCAGTCCCCCGGCACAAACAGAGTAATATTGTGTATGCTGTTAAGTGCCAGGAGGGCTGTGATCAGTCTTACATCGGGGAAACAAAACAGCCACTGGCTAAAATGATGGCCCAGCACAGAAGAGCAACATCATCAGGCCAGGATTCTGCAGTCTACACTCATCTCCAGGCCAGTGGTCACTCTTTCAGGGGTGAAGATGTTCACATCCTTGATAGAGAGGAACGATGGTTTGAGAAAGAAGTAAAGGGAGCCATCTTTGTGAAGAAAACCCACCTGTCGTTAAACAGAGCCGGAGGCCTCCGTGTTCATCTGTCCCCCTCTTACAATGCTGTTATTGTTAGTATCACTCAGCCACTGTAAATAGCAAGCAGCCATCAGGGCACTAAAGATAAATTGTTAGGCTGATGGTCCTGCTTTTGCATGTGAACAACTAATTTTAGCTCTCACCAGCAAACTGGCTGATCCACTATGAGAAGGTGCTGCTTATAAGACTGTTTGCTAACAGCTCCTCAGACTGAAGATCTTTTGGATAAAAAATGACATGTTTCAACAAAGATGGATCGGTCCAGAGGACCTGATTCAACCTTGTTAGATTCATCTATCTGGATTATTGAGCATCACATACATCAGGACAAGTTACCACAGAGTTTTCTAAATCAATAGATCCAACGTTAAAAGAGGGTCAGAATATTAGTGCATGCCCACCACTACCTTAATGTCTGTCTGACATCTTGAGCTGTGGTTAAGGTTTTTATTTCTTTATTGTCTTAAAATAAAACTAACAACAAAATACTTTAGATGGCTTCCAAATATCTGCAAATAAATGTTCTCTGTTTTATGGGTTTGAAGGAAAAAGAAGATGTGATGCTGAAGACTGTTTATTCAAGTCATTATGTCCAACAACTGCATGGCAGCTCACAGATGTATGAAGATGATGATGAGGAACTCCGAATGCTGGCTAGCCTGAAAAGAGAGCAGGAAGAAGAAGAATGCAGAGCTGTGGGCCTCAGTGCATCTCAGATCCAGCAGTGTGATGTCAGCATCAGCCTGAGCAGTGACGACACCTCAACCTGGACCCACATTTCCATGGTATGTACTGTCATGCTCTGATACACTTCTTCAGTTATTGTTAACTGTTCACTAACAAGCCGCAGATGTACAACACGCTCTTAGAACCATTGGCAGTTTGTCCTTCTCGTTGTCTTTTCTTAGAAATATTTTCTTTGACCCTGGTTGATCCCGACTCTTGTTCACTTCCATTTCAAGCCCTAACTTATGCCACCCTGAAGTGCTAATGCACCTTTTTCTCTAGAAAAAGTTCTCAGTTTTCTGCATTTTAGAAGCTTGTAAAGCTAGTACCACATTTATTGGCCTTTTTCAGCTTTTAAGAGTACACTGGATTAATATCTATAGCACCCTCAGTGACTGAAAATTATTTAGGTCATTTGAAATTATCCCCAGAAGTCTTTACAGAATTCAAAGATGGTTCAGTTTGCTCTTGGCAATTGAAGGTCATTATATTATGGAGCATTAGCATATGCACGATGCACTTATGAAGATAGAGCTCTGCTGGGTTCACTGTAGAATCCCCAGTGAATACATTTATCATAAATGTTTGAGCTCTAGGGCTGTTACTAGCTCTGTACGTGCAGGTATCTTTAAAGTTCTGGGATTCAAGATGCACATAAATAGTTGTGTTGCTACAGGGATTGTTATCATGTGGTTCTCTTGAAGACTTGGTGATTTGGTCACCAGTAAAAAGAAAAACAAGTAGAGCTGGGTGCAGTTTTCATTGGGGGTCAGAAGAGATTTTTAAACTGATCCTAAGTCAGGTGTAGTGTTAAAAAGTGTAAATATGCACAGTATGGCAACAGCACCACCAACAGTATATAATGAAAACACTTTCAAGGAATGCAAATACACACATAATGTGTAAAACTTTTAAAAACTGAAATGGATTTGGAGCCATGTTAATAACTACACAAATAAATTATGTTAAAATAATATAATTCAAAGGTTGACTAAACAGATAATTAACAAACCTAAATAAAAAAAGTCACTCATTGGAAATGACAGGCCTTTTCTTGTCCCTAGGTGCTGTGATTTCAGTGGTCCCCACTGCTGTCATTCAAGCTATTGTTGCTGGTTTTCTTGCTTCAGCAGCCACTGTAACAGCCTCGACAAAATTTCACCCCTAGGTGATTGTGTGCTAGGCTTGCATAACTTGGCGGAACGCAGAAAAGTCAACTTGTAGATTGAGTAGTTGTGTGAAATTAGATTTTATGTATGCATGTGGTCGCTGACTTCATAGTTATTCTGTGTAGGCACAGAAAATACCTATGAGTGAGGAAAGAAGCATCATGTGTGAATTCAGATTTTTCCAAACACTTAGACCTACAAATGAGTCACAGACAGAAAATATGAAAAATAACACAAAATGAAGCTTCTTTAACATTTTTAGTATTATTTTCCCAAGTGTATTGTTTTCTTTCTTGAAACAAGAATTGTTTGCAGGGGAATTTTCGACAATTGCAAAGATTTCAATTCAGACATTCCTTTCTGTCAGAAAAGGATTGGTAGGGAACTTCATCCTACCACCTCATCAAAAAGCAATTTCACACACGTAGTGTAGACTAAAAATCCCAAAACAAGCTTGCAACTTGTAGCTTGATAGAAGCACAACAAGCTCACACCAGCACTCAGTGTCCAGGTGATCTTCTTCTACAAAGAGGCTTTTCTTTGTTTGATATGAAAATGTCTGTCTGACAAATCCTGCCACAAAATCTCGGGATAGACAACTTCTACTCCAGTTTCTTTACCTGGGTTGCATTTTCCACTTTTATAATTTATTGGCTGAAAAGTAGCAACAACAAGGACAAAAGAGCCTCTATTAAAAAAAAAGGTCTCAGCTTTTCACCCTCAAACAATCCGATCAACTAGACAAAGAATGTAAATGATTTGACAACAAAATTTGGAACAGCACTATTTCTCTGCAGGCTGTCATGCACAGCCAAAATAATATTATCTTTTGTAACAACCTAAAGGCTGCAAAGTGTAACCCTTATGTTACTTTTATATTTAAATAGTTTAATGTTACATTTTGCTGGTAAAAACAGCCTAAAGATCTAAACATCTGCATTATTTAAATATGCTTAATCAAATAGGGTAGCAATATTCTGGAGCTTATCCCAGCCTAATTTTGATTGGAGGTGGAGTACATCCTGGACAAGTTGCTAGTCTCTCTTAGAGCCATCCCAACAAGCAGTCAGAAAATCACTCACGGCCCATTTAGAATCACTAATTAACCCAACATGATTGTCTCTGGGTTTGGATCCCTTGTCTTAAACCAGAGTCCCATGAGAAAACCCACACATACTCGGACAGGAAAGGCACAGAGATGCCAACTGGCCAGTATGTTCAAGTTCAAGTTTATTGTCATTTGCATAACATGTGGTACATGAGGTGGAACAAAATTATGTTCTTGGGGTCCCAGCTACCAAAAATAGCAACAAAAAATAAAGTATGAAAAGAAACAGTATATAAAAATCCAAGATATTCAAGGATTCAAGGTTCTTTATTTGTCATTCGCACCACATGTGGTACATGTGGTGGAACGAAATTGTGTACACAGGGTCCCAGTTAGTTACAGCCAACAAAAGTATAAAATGTAAAAAAAAAAAAAAAACAGTAATAAGATCTAAGATATGAACTAAGAAAAATGTTAAATAAAAATATCCTAAGCACTAGTAGTATAAGAACAATACACCTAACAGCAGCACATTAAGATATACGCTAAATGAACGCCAAACGGTACGATAAAAGATCTAAGATATACGCTAAACACTAATAATGTAAAACAATACGGCGTAACAACAGCAGTCCGTACATGTCAAGTCCAGGACTGTCCTGCTATGAGGCAACATTACTATCCATCACCTGCTGCCCCACCAAGCTAATGAAACAAGAACAAGCTCGCTCAAGGCTTTATTTAAAATAATAAACAAATTATGTTCCAGATAAATGTTACATTCTGAAATTGTTAGTGAGCTGTTATCACCCTTAGCGTTCTGCATTGTCATAAAAAATGGGAACATTTTATTCTAAAACCTTGATCTAAACATTTCTGACTGTATCTCTGTTTCACTGATGTGCTATACAGTCAAGGACACATGCGTCTTACAGAGAAACAAAGTGATGAACATATAGTGAAGCAGCTCTGTACTTAAATTAGATCATCCTCTTTGCATTTCTTGTCGCATCAAAGCGAGAATTATTTTTATACGCTAAACAATTTTATTTTGAAGGCTTCCATTGAGACTTAAAAAATGTAGTTTTACTGAAAAACAAAGGTCCACCTCTACCTCTCAGCTTGTAAATGTGCTGTGCCAGATGTACATTAGAGGTAAACATTAGAAAATGTGTGCACAGAAGAAGGAAAAGGAAAAGTGCCACTAGAGAGGAGCTGAACCACCAGCCGTCTCCTGTAAACAGCCTTGATTAAAAAGGCACTGAGGTAAACAGTGATTATCAGGCACTGTGTGGCTGAACATGTTTGCCAGTAGGCTGGTGCAGCAAAATGTAAGAACTAAATATTTTTAACAGTTACAAGCATTTTAAAATTAATCCTTTACTTCCACAACGTCTAGTTTAGTAACAGAAATTACATAGTTTAGTGCAGTGCCAATCAAAGGCAAATAAAACTCTTAACTCTCTTTTGATTGCTGGAGAGCCAAGTGATACACCTAACAAGGCTTTAAAACACAAAAGTGGAAATGAGGGGGAGTGGTAATAATCTGGAGATCCAGATTTTTTTTAAGAGCACACCAGCATTATGATTCAGAAAATCGAAATGTCAGCTCTAAAAGCCAGTCATCTTGTATGCAGTTCTCTGAGAAGCTATACTGTAAGTTGTGTTTCTGCCAAGACATCAGTGACTGCCAAACTACAGGCAGCTGAAGTTGCTGTATTGAACTTTCAAACCACACTTTGCTTTGTCAGGCCAAGAATCGGTGTTTGTTCAAAATAAACGATGCACTTCTTTTAGCAGCAGATTCACTTCTGGTTCTTTTAAGCACAAGTGCTTTCGTTGACATTCTAGTTCATGCAAGTTGCAGTGACCACAGCGACTAGTAAGTTTTAAATTTCATTGGTATACAGAAAGGAAGGGGTTCCTGTATTTTCAATGGCACTCTGCAGGTAGCCCATCATCATCAGTTCATATTACCTGCAGAATTCCACAGGGAGCAATTTTTGTTCCCGTCTGCAGAATTACATAAAGACGGCAGTGGGTCACACAAATAGCCAAAATTAAATCAAGCAGTGCGAAGACTACAGCTCCAGTGTGTCTGCTTCTTCATCAAAGTCATGTAATAAAATAGCCCTTAACAGGTATAGCTCTCAAAGAGACTCCTGAGGCTTTAATGTGGTCTTTAGCTCCGACAAAATGAAAAACCCCATGTGTCTTATACCTGAATGTTTATCTGTCTGTATCTCTTCATTTTTACTGCAGTGGTTGTAGTTCTAAATTGTGAAGCAAATTATTATTATTTCATTATTATTTTAAAGAATCCTTGACCCTGCTTTTGTTGACCTTTCATTGCTCCTTGCTCCTTTCGCTTTACCTACTTCAATATTACCATAATTTCCGAACTATAAGCCGCTACTTTTTTCACATGCTTTGAACATTGTGGCTTATACAATGATGCGGCTAATTTATGGATTTTTTTTTAATACAAGCTAACGAGCTTCATGCTGCCAAAACATTTAGCCTCTTCACACCTGTGCGCTCACATAGCTGCCCATTACACATCTCTCTTGGGGGGTGGGTCCTTGTGACTCAAGGAGACTACCTTGGGGCGGCTGTGGCTGAGTGGTTAGAGCAGTCGTCCTCCAATGCAAGAGTTGGAGGTTCAAATCCACCAACAGTCACATGCCAAAGTGTCCCTGGGCAATACACTGAACCCCTCATTGCCTCTGATGTGTGTCCCATCGGTGTATGAATGAATGTGATAAAGCTCTGATTAGTCTCTTTAGAATGATTTGTTCAATTAGCTTTGTAGAGATCTAGTAGAGTGCTGCATGAATGGGTAAATGAGGACACAGATTGTGTGGTAAAGCGTTTTGAGTATCTTGATCAGATAGAAAGGTGCTATTTAAATACAGTCAATTTACCTGTATAAATAAAGGTTAAAAATAATAATAAAATCTGACCAATGAAATTACCAAACAGGTCACAGTGGACCAATGAAATGGGGAGGGGAGACCAATGAAATGGGTTATCTCCTCCCCTCCCCTTTGTGTCCCCAGGGAGGAGGGAAACGAAGTACAAGCTGTCCTCCATCCTACTGCATAGGAGGAAAGTGAAGATATGACTTACTGGTAGGCTACTGTATGCATATATATATATATATATATATATATATATATATATATATATATATATATGTATATATATAATAAATTGCTATATGTTGTCATCATTGTATGTTCCCATACAAAGATGAAAATGTTTCTCTGCATTAACCCATCGCATCTGGGATACATCCAGGTGGAGCAGTGGGTAGCTATGTAAGTGCTCAGTGAGAAATTCGAGATTATGTGTCCTGCTCAGAGACACCACGAGATATGCAATGAGCAGGGGATCGAACCCAGGACCTGAAGGTCCTGAGTCGGCTGCCCTGCCCCTACACCATCTCGGCCCCCATATGTATACACGTGTGTGTATATGTATATATACATATACATATATGTACGTGTGTGTGTGTGTGTGTGTGTGTGTGTGTGTGTGTGTGTGTGTGTCCAATAGTGACACCTGCGGCTTATAGACAACAAAAACAAAATAATAGTTTTTTTATTTCAATTTAGTGGGTGCAGCTTATATTTGGGTGCGCTCAATAGTCCAGAAATTACGGTGTATTAAACTTATTTTTTTAATTATATTATGCACCCCCCTCCCCCCCTCCCACACTCACACACACACACAAACAATCAAAAATTACATTTTTATTATTTGTATTTTTAGCCTGTTACTAAAGTGTTCAGCACAACAAAGACAAAGTTGAACTATTTGCTCTGGTCTAATCAGGGTAGAAAAGGATACACATAAATTATAGATTTGAAAAAAATATATATATTTTTTTTTTGTCAAAATTGTCTCTGGCTCTTGTGTGCTGGCCATTAGAAGTAACGTGACACGGTGGTATACCAGGCAGAGGAGCTGATATTCTGTAGTCTTTCCACATTATGTTCCTCTCGTTGCATATAATGCATACCTGAGGGACATGTTCCAGAAAGATAAAAATTACTTTATGGATAACAAACAGCGTACCATCTGATCTTGTATCGCCACAAACAGGAGTAAAGATGCAAAGTATACGGTGTTGTGTTATTCCTAAAGCAGCAACCTGTACTGCAACAAAAGTACACTTTGACTGTTATATTTAAAGCTTCTAGCTCTGGTTTGTCCTCACCGCAGGACAGCATGAGCAAGTGCCAGAAGGCAGTCATTTGAAGCCCCTATGTAAAACATGGGTGGGTTCCTGCCAGGCAAAGTGTGATTTTCAGTGTGCTTGCTGATCATGCAGAAAGGTCAGGGACCAGAGAGGCTGGAAGTGTTCATTTTGCTCTGGAGCTTCTTGTTTTACTCAGTGAAAGGTTTTTACTGATGATTTGAAAGTCTTTGAACACTGGCACAGCTTGTTTGTTTATAGCTGTTTACTCAAAAATAATGTTAATACTTAGACTCAGTTTTCATTCTAGAGTACTGAGAAATTAAAGCGTTTATTTATTTTTTATTATTTATTCATCTGCTCAAATGTACTGGACTATTCACTCAAAAAATGTTTCATGGACAGAAATGGATCGTTTCTTTGTTTTTATTCATCACTTACAGTTTTTTTTTTTTTTTTTTTTGAAGGCTGTTCCTGTAAATATACAACATGCAGGCAAGCAAGCTCTCATGCAAGTGCAAGAAAAAAACAGGTCATTCCTAAGCTGCAAAAACAAGTCAAATCCCATAGAGAGACACCAGAAATGTTGGGAATGGCCATAACAGCTTGGCGCATCCTCTGAAAAAAAAAAAGAACATGCATTGTTGAGCTCAGTAACATTAAAAGACCTTGACGTCCACTGAGAACAGCTGTGGTGGAAGAAGAGGAATCATTTTAGCAGTAAAGCAACTCCCTTCACTAAATCCTGTTAAGTGAAAAACACCCTGTAGAGCTGACTGACAGATCAGTATCAACACATTAAACTTCATCAGAGCAAACACCGACAGTTCATCTCAAGTCATTCCGAAACCTTTCCTCGAGAAAGGGAAAATATTCAACTTAAACTAAAGAAACTGCATTTTCTGCAACAATGCAGTGAGAGCTGAATGACTACTGAAATTTACTGACAAACTGACACGGAGGTTTTAAAGCAAAGAAAAGCAGAGCACTAGCTAAAAGGAGCAAACAAGCTTTAAAAAACAAAACTATAGTTAAAATCCAGAAGTGATTACTAAAAGAACACTAGCTAAAACTTCGAAGAAGGAAAATACTAGCTAAAAGCCAAAGGTAGCAAAATGGTTGTTAAAAACTGGACGTTCAAAAAAAAAAAAAAAAAATGTAGAAACGTTTCATCTTCCATCCGAAAGACTTCCTCAGTCTGAGGTGCTGTATTCAGCTCAGTCTTATAAATATCACCTTCTCAGAGTGGATCAACCAGTTTTGCTGCTGACAACCAAAACCAGCTGCTCACATGATCAAGAAGGACCATCAGCCTAACAATGGATCATTAGCACACTGATGAAAGACAAAACTTTTCCACAATTTGTTTGTTTTGATTTGGTTTTTTTGAACGTCCAGAGGACCAGATTTAACTTTTTTGGGATTTTTCTACCTGGATTATTGAGCATGCATCAAGATATTTTAGATAAAAGTTTTAAAAGATGAGCTAGATGCTAAAAACACTAAAAGACTGGCAAAAAGTAATAAATGGCTAGCCATGAGATAAATCTATCAAAAAATTAACTAAAAGCTAAAAGTAGCAAAACAGTAGCTAAAAGCTGCAAAAGACTAGCAAAGAAACTAAAAAGTAAAAGTAGCAAAGAGATAAAAATACAACAAATACAGTACGCAAAAATAAAATTTTCAAAGGGATTGAGCATATTTCAAAGTATTACTATGGGGTAGAGCGTCAGTAGGGCCTAAAAAAATTTGGCCCGGCCCAAGCCCATTAGGCATTGTCCGAACCGATCCGACCTGACTAATTAATTCTATTTAGAGACCCGAACCCAAAGTAAACCCGACACGTTATTTTAATCAAGCTTAAAATTAAAAGCAGCTACGAGTCAATGAAATCCTAACAGACCGAGGTGGTACCTTCATCCTCTGCCGCTTTTCCTCACTTCCATCCAGCCCTCCTTCAAGCAGCCCGCGCCACGGCCGAGGCGAGCTGGGCTGGAATCCAGGGAAAGGCAGCCGCAGCACGGCTCACCAGCCGGCTAAACAACCAGCTGTGACGCGCCAACAACAACATGCGTACCCGGGTCAAGTCGGCCATGGCCGGGTTCATGATAGTTTAAAAAAATGTATTTCAAAGAAAGGATGATATACGATTTCTTGTTTATTAACAAGTCACCAAATGGATATTAACATAAAAAACAAATAGCCTAAAAAAATCAACTCTAAAGATAGACTATTATACAGATGAACAAAAAAAAATTTTAGTGCAGAATTATTTGGAAAAATATAGAACAAGGCGGGCAGCACGGCGGCGCAACTGGTAGAGCTGCTGCCTCTCAGGGAGCAGGTCCTTGGTTCAAACCCCGGTCCAGGGGCCTTTCTGGGTGGAGTTTGCATGTTCTCTCCGTGCATGCGTGGGTTTTCTCCGGGTGCTACGGTTTCCTCCCACAGACCAAAAACATGCATGTTAGGCTGATTGGTAACTCTAAATTGTCCCTAGGTGTGAGTGAGAGAGTAAATGGTTGTTTGTCTCGTTTGTCTCTATGTGTCCTTGTGATGGACTTGCGACCCGTCCAGGGTGTACCCCGCCCCTCGCACAGTGATTGATGGACATGGGCACCGGCGACCCCCTTGACCCAAAATGGAATAAGCGGGTAAAGATAATGGATGGATGGATGGATAGAATAAGGCTATTTTAATTTAGACTAAAAGAAAGTCATGCAAAATTAACCTGAGCACGCTGTCGCTGATGACGGAGCAATTTAACCTACACCCACACTACACCACAGAATAAAACTGGTGTGCATGAAAAATAAATTGAAAAGGCCTAGATTCTACAACAATGCTTATGCTAATACTTTAATAAACAAAATATCTATAACAACAGACATAGATAAAGAATAACAGTAGCCTAAGGGAAACTAATATATTACGCAATCTTGAATTGCAACAATAATGGGAGTGATAAAGAACAATAAAAATTTTCAAAAACAAAATAAAACATGCATAGGCTACATAAAGCTGTTGTTGCGGGTCGTAGGCAGTCATATCAGCCACACAACCTCGCTTCTTCAGCTATGAACCTGCGAAATAACACTGATCTCAGATTTTGCACTGTGCTGGCTTTGTAGAGTGCGTTCTCCCGTTTTTAGCTTTTCTTTTATACTTTACTGCTCCTTTACGTCGCTTGTTGTGGGTCAAGTGCAAATCGTCAGATGTATCATAAGAGCAAAGCAGGGTGGGTGGGGCCACATGCACAATTGTTGCGCAATACGCCAGCGCTACTCTCCTTTTTCAGTCTGATTAACTGCTGCAACTACACTTTATTTTCTTTCTTTCCTCATCCTCAACATAGTAAACTTACTGCCTCCTCCTCTACAAGTAGATTAACACAATTTTATATTGTGCTTTCTCGTTTAGTTTTCTTTGTACTGTATGATTCGTAAAACCGCATCAAAAGCCCAAGACCGACCCGGCCCGCCCATCAAGCACATAATTTTGGCCTGGACATGGGCTCGGGTCAGAAATCGCAAATCTACTATGGGGTAAATATTTGTGTGTAAAGTGAAATATTTTGAAAAGTATAAAACTTACGAAATTCAAAAATCATAGCACTGAACAAGCTGAATGTTTTGATATATGGACAGCTAAACTAGCACAAAGTATACCAACATAGCTTGGGAGTGGTGGCGCAGAGGTTAGAGAGGTGGGCTTGTGATCCGAAGGTCGCCGGTTCACGCCCCGGCCCCGACAACATCAAAAATTGTGGGTGGGGTAGGTGAAACACCCACACTTGCCCCCACCCTCATTCGCCCCACTCTGGGCCCATGAGCAAGGCCCTTAACCCCACCATGTGCTCCCTAAACAGGTCTCTCTTGAAAATGAGTTCTCGTGGCTCAATGAGACTAACCTGGATAAATAAAGGCTAAATGAAAAAAAAAAAAAATAGCTAGACTGCAAATTAAACAAACAAACAAATAAATTGTACAGACACATAAACAAAGGGTGTGAATGCAGCATTCACACACGTAAAGAACAGTTTTTAAAGGACCGAGTAGTTTTAAAATAACATGTCTGAACAAATAAACCCCAAACTAAACAGAGCCAGTCTGATGTGTACAAAATGGGGTGAAGAAGGCTTGGAGACCATACATCATCTGTGGAACATGTGGAGATGGTGTGATAGCTGGGACATGCATGGCTTCCACTGGCACTGGGTCACAAGTGTGTATTGATGATGTGATAGGCCGAAGCAGTCGGATGAGTTATTAAGTGTATAGAGATATACTGTCTGCTCAGGTTCAGCCAAATTGAATAACGCCGCTTCATGGAGCAGATGGACAGTGGTCCAAAACATATTGCAGAAGAATCTCATAAGGTATTTTAAAGCAAAAAAAAAAAAAAGAGGCAAATCAATCATTTGGTCTCAGCCATATTGAGCTGTATTTTTACTTGCTGAAGACTAAAGACAAAAAGACCCACAAACAATAAACAGCTCCAGACAGCTGCAGTAAAGCCTGGCAAAGCATCACAGAAGAGGAAACCCATTCTTCTGGGATGTTCATTAGATCCTGACTTCAGGCAGTCAGTTTCACCAGAATTTTCTCAATATTGCTATAAAAGGCAGAAAACTGGAGTACCCAGAGGAAATCCACACATGCACAGGCGAAGCATGCAAACACCACACAGAAAGACCTTAGTGAACTCAGATTTTAACCTGAAACCTTGCTGTGAGGCGACAGTGCAGACCACCACACCACTGTGCAGCCTCCTTATTCACTCTAAGGGTTCTGAAATTGCATTTGAATTTTGCAAAGATTCTTTTTGTGTGTGCACATGAGTGGCTAAATGCCTCGTGACAATTGCTTGTCAAAAACTGGCACTTTTGTGTTTGGAGGCATCAACATTTGACAAGTAATGACCTTCATTAGTCATTCTTAGCATAAAAAATGATTTCAGTCTTGACATGAGGTAAGTGCACATCTTTTTTTTTCTAGCTCTCTTTGTGTCATAATCACATTCTTAGTAGTCTTTTCAATACTATGAATATGAATAAATAATTATTAAAATGTATCGAAATGTGTTGAGGTTGAGTGTTGGTGACATTTGAAAACATCTTGTGACTTTTCTGTCCCCATCTAGCCAGCAAATCAGGGGTTTCACTATCAAAAGGAAATGAACCCTTTGCTTCAGTCAAACCCAAGGTAATAAAAAAGCATCCATCACACCATAAATCAGCTTAAAATATGTATATTTAGAATAAAATGTTTACTAGCAATAGTTTTTTTACATTTCTTTCTGTTTTGGATGTCCTTGTGTCTGGCTGTATAGACCAGGGCTATTCAACTACATTTTTTAGGGGGGCACAGTTACTGAAAGCCAAGAGCTCAGGGGCTCATCCAGAAGTTATTGTCATTAAGTAAGTTTGTTTTATGGTTTAAAATCTAGTTTTATTTTAAATGAATCCACTGGTGGGCTGAACCGAGTTTATCCGTGAGCCTGATTTGGTCCCTGAGACGCCAGTTGAATAGCCCTGGTATAGACATTAGTTCCCTTTAACTGGCATGTTAGCTTACTCTTTTAGATATTAGTTTAATGAATAAGGTAAACGTTGAACAAACTGCAAGCATCACTGATATTTGACTTAAAAAAAAGTTTAGTTTGTGTTTGGATTAGGTTTTATATCCCAAAAATATTCAGTGAGATAGAAATTCCTAACTAGATGGTAACGAGGGGCTGCAGTGTTTACACTAAATGTCAGCTGTCAGATGAATGCGTAGACTGGGGCTTATCTTGCTCTCAGATGGGTACAAATAAACTTTGAGTGTGTCAGGTGCCGAGCTTTTCTTCTCCCACAACGGCTGTTGTCATTTTCACGATGACATTTTTTTTTTTTACTGCTTATTACGCTTATCTCTGGAAATGATTTAATATTCGCTGCAAAAGTCATGGCAGAAGTTAGACTTAAGGTTTATAAATAAAAATACAAGTAATTTACCTGTTAATTTCTACACACAGGAAAAAAATGATGTGGGTTTCAAAGGCTAGCAGCCAAAAGACAGGTTGTTATTCTTCCCTGCAGGTTAACGCCAACTAAACTTCTAACCTCAAGAAAAAAGAAAAAAGTTAAGTAGATTATTTTATGCTGGAGGAGAGACAATAATTTCAAGTGCTTTGGCTGACACTAACTTCATGCAAGCACCGAGTTAAGCAGAATTCACCTTTTAACCACAAAAGCACCTAATAGACGTTAATGACAAGGTTGGGTTAAAATATAATAAGATTTTTGTATTGGTAAAAGAAAAAAACAACTTTTTTTTCTTTTACCAGCCATGTAGCTTGTGTTTGAGATTTGTAGAATTCAAGAAAAGATGAAATAAAAGCATATAATGTTCATGAAAGCCAAATTTGTTTTTATATTTGTCCTTAGAGGAAAGTCAGCTCATAGACTCGAGCATCTTTTGAAACGGCTTCAAACACTGCTCTAAAACCTTCATCACTTTCTTCAATAGAAATATTTATAATAGAGAATAATAAATAAAAACTATCTATCATGTGACAGTACAGACTTTGACTGAATCCCTGCACCTGTCTAGAGGCTGTACCGCCGTGTACTGTTTATCCATCTCAGCGCCCTGCTGTGGCGGTGTATGAATGGATTCAGTTGTCCTTGGAGGCTTCTGGAGACATTACATCGCCTCGCAGCCTGCTAATGCACAGACGCACCTCTGTGCTTGTCCGTCTCTTTACGGGCGTACACATCCATGTGGTGTATTACAAAGGAAGACAAAGAGATTGCATCACAGATCCGCTTCTCTTAATTATGCAGCCGCCTCCTTCTCAACACTTGTGATTTATTGATGAAAAGCACGGCACCCCTTTGAGAACATGTGTTGACTAGCACGGGTTTAAACAGTGTTTGTCTTAGAACCGCTTAGAACTGATGTAGAAAAATCCAATCAACAGCAGGATAGATGTTTACTTTTTGTTGTGCTTGACTAACATAACCATCAGATTGCCCGTGCAGTAAAAGGATGTTCTTGGATTGAACGTCCACTGAAATGAATATTATTGACTACCACCTCAAGCAAGCAGCTCTGCAGCTTCCACAGCTGTAATACTGAAATTAGACTTAGGGACATGGCTTGATTTACATATTAAACAGCAGCTGCACAGGATTTGTTGTTGTTTTCTTCTTTCATCAGAAACCCTTACAGTGAATGCTATCACTGTGGGCTTTTGGAGCATCCTGGCACCGCTGCAAAGCTTTCTCTTTGTCCAGAGCCACAGCTTCCTTGACAACTAAAATGCACAAAATAGTTTCTGTGCCTAATGTTGCCATGGCTTTTAAAACAGTTTAACATGTGGTGTATCCTCTGTAGCAGCATAGCATTTTGACATGGGCTTGGTAATTCAAGTTCAAGTTTCTTTATTGTCATTCGCATCACATGTGGTACATGAGGTGGAACGACATTGCGTACTAAAGGTCCCAGTTACATCCAAAAATAGAAAAAATATAAAGTATAAAAATACGCAGTATATAAAGAGCTAAGATATAACTAAGAAATACGCTAAACAATACGTTGAAAGATCTAAGATATATGATAAGCACTAATAATGTAAAATAATACGATATAGTGGACAGCAACAATTGTGTCGGACTTTGGGTCGTACAAAAACACCTCTGTGTCAGACTGGCTGTATCATAAAAAGTGGTCTTACACAACATGCTATTGTGAACTATAGCAACATTGCTAAGGTGTAAAACAAACACAGTTTGGATTTTCTTTCTGTAAGCTGTTTGAAAAAATAAAACTTTTTCAATATAAGAAATTGCTTTACAAAGGCAGTGTATCTGTGCATGGTAAATGAAGCTGAAATACTTTCTTTATACCGGGTCTGTATTTGGATTGTAATAATTTTTTAAAATCCAAGAATTTAATCACTCTTGCCAAGTCCCACTTAACATTTTGAAGTCCAATTTACACCTCAGTAACAGGGTCTCTTGTCCTTTAAAATTGCTTCCATTAACTTTTGTACAATGTCCCTGCCTATCAAACAGAGAGAGGGATTTTTTGGAGTGCGGTAAATGCTTTTGTTAGCAGGAAAAATCAAAGCCTCGGTGGAGATAATGTGCCGTCTAACATATAAAGGGTGTAAAACCAAAAAAGGAAGGGGAAAAAAAAAATCACCATTAAATACATGAAATCAGTAAATAAAACAATGCATATTTTGTAAGTTTATTATAGGCATGTTATTTATATTCATTAATGTACCTCTTTATTTTTTGTTATTTAACATTTTTGTGTAGATATGTACATTTTGTGTTAATAATCAATATAATCTGTGTGGATTTGGTGCAAAGCTACTTTAACTTTAAGAATAAACGTATTTAAATTTCTACAGTGGTACCAAATTTACAGTCTTTTGACCTGGATGTTGTAAATAGAAGCCGTACACGCAATATGAACCTTTTGCTTTTTAAATGAAATGCTGTTTTCAGAGGGAATAACATTAGTGATCATTTCAATTCTGTTTGGTGAGACAGACCAACCAGAGATGAACATTTGACTTCCCTGCTGCGAGGCAAATATTGTACAGTCGATTATGCTGTAATTCTACATTTAATACGCTCTGGTTTGCTCTTATCCAGAGGCATAAGATGTTAATGGGTGATTGCACAACTGATGTATAGCCAAGAATGATTATGAATGCCTTTTAACAAATGAATCTTTCACTGCTCCCAAGTAATAATTCATCTTGAGATATTTCCCTCTCTGGCTGCAATCATTTACACCATGCTACAAGAGCAGTGTTTTTCATTTAGGGGAAAAGTGGCAGATGTATAGTCATACCACGGCGTGCATTGCAGGCAGAGAGGATACACTCATTTGGGGAGAAATGAAGTCATGCTCCCCGCAGAAACAGGCAAGGTTAAGACCCCTACTCTGTGCCTCAATGTGGATACTTGAAAGCCACAGCTGGAGTCAGAATTTAATAAGTGATCCTTCAGGTAAATCTGTGAGGCTTTGGGAGAAGTGGCTCAAGGACAATGGAATCATAGATGGGCTTCTGAGAGTGCATGATGATGGGACTCCATTGTTAAAATGTCATAGGCTAAGATGGTGAGTGTAATGGTATGTGTTGTCATGACTGTCTGGCTTTATGGTCTTTTCCCTAGAGAGTGGATGGACGTGCTCAGCCCTCCTATTATGCCTCCCAGCCAGCAGAGAAGGTCAGCCTACACACAGAACAATTTGGAAAGACTAGTCAGAGGTATGGTAACCTTCATTACAGTCCTTTTACCCCCGGACCGCCTTTTATGTCCTTGGGAGTTAGTAAGACAGCAAACAGACCCATGCTTTAACACTAGTTACACAAAAGCTAATGGAAACAGTCGCTGGTGACAAAGCTTTTAGAGATGTTACATTTCCGCCAAGGATGCGCCGCAAAGTGTGGTGAGGCAGCAAGTGAGAGTGTATCTAATTAGAGCTTAAAAAAAAAAAAAAAAAAACACCACGAGAGTGGAGATGTTTGTCCTCCACATAGGTCAGATGAGACAGACTCATTACAGGTCTGTGTCTATACTCACCACCACCACCACCACCAGACACATCCTCAAGGTTAAATGATGAGACTTTTCTAGTTTACTACATCATTTTTAAACCCTTCACTTCATGTGTCATATAATTAGTTTTCATTATTGTTGCCCAAGTTTCAGGTACAAGCTCTCATCCCGATGCATTCCATAACCTTTAGTAGCATTTAACTGCCTGTCAATTTAACAGCTCGATTCATGTGCTTTAAGGTAGTGAGGGATTACAGGAATCTCTTTACAGTTTCATAATTTGGTACTGTGTCTGGGTGTCTTAGGGCTTGATTGATTAGGGAAAAAATGGCAGTGGCAGAAAACTTTTAAATCCACATGAGTCTGAAGGTCACCTAACCACCAAGCTTCTAATTCCATTTTATTTAAAGCCGACAGAGTAGGGTTTTCTGGCATGGCAAATTTTGTCTATAATAAAAAATAAAAAGTAGAATAAATCATACATTCATCTTTTTATCTGTGCAATCTTGTTTCATTTTTATATTTTGAACATAAAAGGTTTCAGAGTGGTTTTTTTTTTGTTTTTTTTTTGCCTTTAATACAGGAAAGGATGGGCTGGTGAAAGAAGAGGAGAATGAAGATGAATATTTGAAACTGCTCTATGATCCTTGCCTCAACTGCTATTTTGATC
Source organism: Nematolebias whitei (assembly GCF_014905685.2). Lineage (NCBI taxonomy): Eukaryota > Metazoa > Chordata > Actinopteri > Cyprinodontiformes > Rivulidae > Nematolebias > Nematolebias whitei. The sequence goes on from NC_056504.1 coordinate 29,017,832, forward strand.
CTAAAACAGGAAAATACTATGAACTAACTTGAAGTTCATTAGAATCAGAAATAATAAACCACATTACCAGTAAATGAACTGCTTCGAGACTTTTTTTTTCTTAAGCCAAGCTTATTGCTCAAAAGCAGATTGCCCATTCATACAAACTCTTTCTGTGTTTTTGTTCTTGGAAACTATTGGCATCTTTGTGTTGCCATGTGTACTTTGTCATTCTAAGGTTTTGGGGAAACTTATTAAATCGAACGCTCGCCTTTATTCCAGGAATGTGATCATTCACTCGCACATCAGATGACAAAATGAGTTCTTTTTGAATAGTTTTGGCTAGGAAATGGATATGGAAGCTCTCTAAAAGAACTCACTGGAGCTTTTCTACATGAGGTGGATTTAATGGTATTTTTTAGTCAGAATTATGCAAAAACTCCTAAAATATGTTTCTGCGTGTTGTGTTTTTGTGGTATTTGGAATAAATGTTTTGACAAATGGACATGGTTCCAGTTTGTGTTTGTCTTTCTTTTTAAATTGGACAGTGTTGCTCAGAATACGGGGGAAGGTTGATTGATTTTAATTCATTTGAATGCATTTGAAATACTCCAGGCTTTTTCATGGCGTCTAACTGAAACAGAGCAACAGCAGGTGGGCTGCAGATGAGGCTGGCAGGTCTGTGAGCCAGTTTTGCCACAACGCTCGTCACACCTGAAGCAAATGTGGATATCAATTCATAATTTTGTGGCTGGTAACAATTACTGAGAAAATGAAACAATAAAAATTGGAAAACAACCGTTTTTGTGTTCACTTATTCCTAATTACACTAGATTTTGTTCAGTATCCCAGAGTGAAACATGATAGCATGTGCACAACTGGATTGTTTTTATGTTCAACATACAAGTTCATTCAACCTTTATTTATACAGGTTAGCTGAGTTGAGTTGCGAGGACTCACAAGTGAAACCTGTTTTAAACAAAGAACACAAATGAGGTACAGACAACAATAGACAATCATAAAAGCATATAAAATGAAAAGTCAATAAAAGAAATTAGATTTTTTTTTAAACAACACAAAAACTGCTACATTATAAAGCAATGTAAAACAGGAACATGTCTGCATGTTCCTGTTCCACGTTTCAAGTCAAGTAATAAGCATTATTTCTAATTTCAGTTTTTTGATTGATAGTGCAGGCCGTGAATCAGAAAAACCTCAAACCTAGAGTTAATAGTTTTAGAGATGTAATCTTCTCATGCCTGACAAAAGCTGGTGGTGGAGATTGCAGCAGGAGTCTGCTGAAGACCTGAACGTTACATAAGGAGCCGCCATGAATTAACCACAAGTCATACATTTTAAACATGAGCTCAATGTTTTATATCATAATGCCTGACTGCCTGAAGGATGTCAGGGGATCAGCTTGTGAATTTCACATCTCAAAGTTGAGCAGATGGGAGAACAGGGAGCCCGAAAATGGGCGTGGAAACTGACGTCAGAAACCCGGAAGTAAACAATCGCATTGCTTCGAAAGGTGAAGGGCAGTTTTATAAAGTATTTGAAATTGCTTTTAATCACGTGATTAAAATTAATCTTCACGATGAGAGGAGGTTAACAAATCTCTGAAGCTGTCAAAGATGTCAAAACCACAGGTAAACTATGTCGAGCTTTTAAAGTCACTAAAGTCGTTCACGGAACTTTGTTATTTGATAAAGCTAAAAAAGTCTGAGGTTAAATGGCTCAGGTGGTTTAACATTTAAAAAGAGTAGAAGCGCAAAGCTAGTCGATAAAGGTTTATGACACGAGAAGGTAAAGTTAAAACGATTTTGATGAACGTCGTTTTCACTGAACATTTATCGCTGGTTCAACTGGAGTCACTCAAGTTTCCAAATTGAGTTAAGTCCAGATCATTATGTCCTTAGATTTACATTAAAGAAGGCTGTGGGTCGTACATACAGGTTAGTGCAGCTAACTGAGAGGTGAAGATTATGTGAAGGTATATATATATATATATATATATATATATATATATATATATATATAT
>NC_056504.1:29019861-29021918 GCF_014905685.2 Nematolebias whitei
TATATATATATATATATATATATATATATATATATATATATATATATATATACATATATATACATAAAGAGAGAGAGAGAAAGCGAGCATTGGGACTTATGAATGTCTTACATCAGGGCCAGTCTTGCACAATCAAAATTCATTTCAGCCTCTTTTTCCACTAAATAAAACTTATTCAGAAAAACACAAAACTTGCCTGAAAATTGAAATAGATATAATAATGCAACTCCTATTATTTAAGTGCTATACATTACAAAGTGTTTGTTGCATTGTGAAATTATAGAAGTATAAATATTTATCTTTGGTAATAAAATTACTAACTAGAATTATAGACACTTGACATTTATGAGTGTTTATATATATATCTTTGGACATGAAGAAGAGAAAAACATTTATTGTCTAACCTTAAAGTATCATTTTCTTCTCATTGCAAAAAAACAGGACATGAAAACTGCAAAAATGAGCTGTTCCTGTTGTGGTTTGAACTATAAATATTAATTTATATGGTATTTGTGGCCAAAGCAACAAAGAGCTACTGCAGAGGAACCAAAGATCTGCATGTGGCCTCAGAGCTGTATGCTGCAGACCCTTGTCTATTATCAGTGGATCATTAGATGATTGCATCTTGAATATATTTAAAACTTTCTTCATCAGAAGTTTCTGATTAACTACTGGTGAACAGCACTTAACTACTAATGACTCACTGCTTATTGATTATGTAAACATTAGTTCTGGTTTGTGCAATCAATAAGAATTGTCACCAAGTGATTAGTCATTACAGCACCCATTAATTATTACTGGACTGAGTGAAGCTTTATAAGCTTAAGCTTTATGAGAGCTATAGTGAGTCATTACTATTGCATTACTGTGTTATCAACTAGTGGCCCATGGGCCTTATTCAGTCCACAAGCTCATTCCTTCTGATCTGCAAAATATTAGAAGAATTAAAAGTTAAAGACGTAGTAGTCAGTGTGCTCATGCGCAACATAAGATCAGACCTTATTTGGACATATACGGTAGTGACAAGAAAAACCTGCCACCAATCACTGTTGGAACTTTTCATTCATTCAACCTTTATTTATTCAGGTTAGTCTCATTGAGTCACGAGGACTCATTTTCAAGAGAGACCTGTTTTAAACAACAACAACAAAAAAAAAAGCAGATGAGGTACAGATAACAATAAACAACTGTCACGCTTTTTTACACAGCAGGATATGAAAAGTGTGTTGAAACAGGCCCTGGTGAAAGATACTGACGTTCAAAAACAGCTTTAGCAGTTTTTGGCAAACCTTGTCAAACATCACGTGAGAACTTAAGAAATGTCATGCTCAGAGTACGTGTCGTATGACACTCTGGCAATAGTCGTATCTAACTCATAACTCTCAGGCTGTTTTTTTCCTGTAGATATTTTTATAGGTTTTCAGTATTTTCTACGTACGTACAGTTTATGCCCAGGAACTCACAAGTAAAGTCACAACCTAAACTTCTCAGTCTGCCAAGAGATGGAACATTAATAACTTATAAAACATTGCGGCATATGCCTTTTTTGTAATAACAGAAACTTTAAAACTAAGCATTTAAAAAGCGTTCAATGCAAAAACAACTGGATTTATTTGTAACAGAAGACGTTTCTGTTACAAATAAAGTCCAGTTGTTTTTGCATTGAACGCTTTTTGAATTCATCATGTCCTGGATGACTGAGAATCTTGACCAGCTTAAAACTAAGCAGTTATAATCACCAAAAAGCTGCTAATCAATGGCCTGTTGTTACAGTGTCTGGTTAGGTCAATTTTGTCCACATTTTATTGACCACCCCTGCATTACTTCATGAAAACTGTTCAGTTTCTGAAGGAATCTCCCTTTTCTTTCTGTAAGAGTTTTGCTGATGTACGGTGGCCCAGAGGTTTAAATTATTTTGTTTTTTTCACCACTTCCGTTTTTTTAAAATGTTGTATGTTGAAACCAGGGGTTCTCAAACTGGTGTCCCTGGACACCCGGGGGTCCGCAAGCCAGTCCTTGGGGGTACCGCACCATCCAAAAAACCCAAAACACACACA
>NC_056504.1:29041918-29053968 GCF_014905685.2 Nematolebias whitei
GTGCTTTATGAAGTTCAGTCAGTTGACGGGCAATTTTGCCACATCCAATATGGCGGCCGCTCCGACATACCGCTGCAACGGGCCAGCCCACTCAACGAGGTGTCCACTAAAACTGCCTCACCAGTTCTCTGTTGTGAACGACCTGGTAGATGACAATAGCCAATCAGTGATGGAGAAAGGTCAGTGGAGCTTTGCTATGAAATAATGATGAATGATTGTTTGAAATGTGTTTAATAAGTTAACTCAAAAACCACCGATCTGACTTGAAATCCGTCCAAATTATCCCCACCCGCCCAAGGCAATTTTTACGTGCAAAATCAGCATGAAAACCGCCCAATCTGGCAACACTGATGAGGACCCCCTCCTCCCAAAAGAGAGATGTGTATTGGGCAGCTATGAGAATGTCGGGTGTGACGAAGCTGAACCTTTTGGCAGCATGAAACTCGTTACCCCGTCCAAAATTTTTTTTTTTTAAATATCCATAATTCTGTTCAGTGGCCTGAGACGACTTCTCTTGTGACTTGGCGCTATAAAAATAAACTGAATTGAATTGAATAAATTAGCCATAGCATTGTATAAGTCGCGGTGTTCAAAACATGTGAAAAAGTAGTGGCTTATAGTCCAGAAATTACGGTACCATAAGTTGTAGAGAAGCTACACATTTTCATATGAATCATCGTAAAGGCAGAAAACATTGTGCCACGTGAAAACACTTACTGTAAACATGCAAAAGAATTTGAAGGTGAATATATTTTTAAAACACACCCAGCCTGCCCTGTTTGTCCAAACAGGTGATTCCAGTTTACGTCAAGCTCAGGTTCTCCTGGGAGCTTGACCTCGACTTTAAAGGATTACTTTAGTTCGGTGTGACTAATGGCTTTTTGCTCGATCGACGGTGTTGCCTTCTTTAAAAACCGTGAACCCAAATACCTCTGGAATGACATGTTGCAGTTCTAAATATGTTACCTGCCAGCATACATGTTACTTTCCTTCCCTTTTAGGCACGCTTCCAGCTTACAGAATTAATTTCACATTTGATTCTATGTTGCTTTTAGTTTCTTATCAAGAAATGTGTTTTCTACAGCTTTGGTTTTAATCCTTTGATTGTTTTTTTTACTTCTTTCTTTTGGGTCTCTTGTGGTTTGCATGTGCGTGAGCTGCTTTATGCAGATATGGGTTTTACTCAAATTTACATACAAATAGAAAACCCTGACAACTGCTACAGTGATTCTTTAACCCCCTTTTTTCATAGATGTGTGCAATATGAAATATGAGGCCTTTGGCCCCATTTTTCTCCTCCTTTTTCTCTACTCACATGTCAGTTGCTTTTTATTTGCATACCTGTTCAAAGCTTGTGCTTCAGGATTTCTGGTTTTTGTTTCAGTTTTTTTTTTTTTTTTTATATATTCAAGGAACTTGACAATCAAGTTTGCCATGGGTGTGCAAAGTTAAGAGTTCTTGTATGATCTGCACATCCTGGTTGATGTAACTCAGAGCGCTGACACACATTTCTTGTCTTTTCTTTTTGCTGATACGACTGCTTGACCTTCAAGAGATAGTTATTTGTTAATTTCAGAGCGGAGATGACATCAAAGCTCTCCTGTAGATGTGAGATGTTTTTTATGGAGCGCATGAATTACATTTGAAAGGACTCTCTGACAGAAAATAAAACTTTCCTTTTTGTTGCAGACATGAGGGATCGAGGTAGACTTCACTTCAGAGCTGCTAGTTCTGGTTCTCTGACTCCCGGTCTTCATCTGTTTTTTCCTCTGTTTCCTCCTCTTGGCAGCTGTTCTGACTCTTACTGCTGCTGCTGTGTTCCTCTTCATCACCATAAGATTTTTTATGGATTCGGCTGATGCGCACGAGAAATCGAAAAAGGTTCTTGGTGAGAGAATTTTTGTTTTCTTTTATTGAATGTTAAACGCTGAACGTTTGGTGTTATCTCAGCTTCACAATCTTTGTTTCTCTTTAAGGGTTTTATAAAAAATGAACAATGCTTTTCCCAGTTTGGTATACAGATACACTGTTTTTGGTTTAGAATTTTGTTTTTACCTTTCTGATGTACTTCTTCAGCTTGGACCTCATTCAAGCCAAAGTGCAGCCTCCCCAGGGTTTGCCCTCCAGACCATTTTGCTTTTCGAATTCGAAGCGGAGCTGCTAACGTTGTCGGCCCGCAGATCTGTTTTGAAGGACATATGTAGGTATTAATTAATGTGGTTAATTACTGCAAAAGAAACATCCGTGCAGTGGATTTGCTCATATTTATCTGTGTCTCAACAGCATCATGAGTCACATCTTGAACAATGTGGGACCAGGACTGAACATGGTGATTGTAAATGGTAAAAAAATAAAAACAACTTGCAGCTGGAAAAACTACATGCTGTCTAGTTGTGTAAACATTTATGAAGCATTCACACTGTGATCCATTTTTCTTGCGTACGTTTTTCAGCATCTTTCTCGTTCCACAATGTTTGTGCTATTTCAACAAATCATATATCAAAAGCTTCAGCTCGTTCAGGGGAAGGGTACTAGGACTTTTAGTATTGGTGCAACTTTATCATTTTGAAATATTTAGCCTTTTCTGCTACTTTTATTCTCCTCGGATATGAATGCAGCTCATTTTACATCCTTCAAATCTTTAGATCTGTTTTCACCTTTTACTGCTCCTTTCATATTTTTGTGCTGGCTCAGCTTCTTTCAGCTTGTTCAAATTTAAACTTTTTTCAGCTACTTTCAGCTAATTTTAGCTGTTATTTCAGCTGCTTTGTGCTCCTTTCAGATTCTTTCTGTTGACTACATTCTGGGCTTTTTCTAATTTATTTCAGCTAATTTCAGTTTGTTATGCTCCTTTCACCTTATTTCTGTTAGTTTCAGCTGTTTCTGCTAATTCAGCAACTATTCAGCTATTGTTATGCAGCATTTTCAGCTAAATCCACATTTTTGGCACTCATTTAACCTTTTTTCAGCCTAATTCAGCAAAAAAATGTGCTCTCTCCACTTCCTTCTGGTAATTTAAGCTTCTTTTTGCTCCTTTAGCTACTATTCAGCTGGGGTTTTCTGCAAATTTTTGCATTTTTCTGATAATTTCCATCATTTTGTGCTCATTTCTGCTTTTTTCAGCCTAACTGGGCACAATGTGCTTGCTCCACTTCCTTATGGCTTCTTCCTGCCTTTTTAGATTTTTTTTTTGTTTTGTTTTTTTGCCAATTTCCACATTTTTAGCTAATTTACAAATACTTTTGCTAATTTCTGCTTATTTAAACCTAATTCAGCAAATATGTGTTATTTCTGCTTTCTTCTAGTTACTTAGTCTTGCTCTTCAATTTCAGCTATTTCAGCATGTTTTTAGCTCATTTCAGCTGTTTTTTCAGCAAGTTCTTCAGCAATAAGCATTCACACTGCATTTTGGTATAGGAAAACAATGTAATATTTTGTTTAAAGTTGATTTCTAAGGTTAAAAACAGTCTTGCCTGTTGTGTTTTTCACATTTATGTGTCTGTCCATTGCTGAAATATTTCCTGACTGTTAATGAAACCTGCAGATGTAATCAATGGCTGTGCATTAAGTCCAATTCAAGATGGCCACCACAGCTGAGCAACATTACAAACACAAAAATATATTTGAGACAGAATGCACAAAATGTTACTTTGACTAAAATATCCTATACCATTTTACTTATTCATGCTCAATGTTTCTGTTAGCTGTTTTCACACTTGACAGGATGATTTTTTAAAAAGTTTCTTTTTTTCTTTTTTTGTTCAAAAACAGGTGAAAACGGAGCTATAGAAAAAGTTGGCTTTCTCAACTTGATAGCAGGCAGTAAGAGTTAACAGCTTGATTTAAATAAAATTTGCATTTTGAACTTTATCTAAACTTTAAAGATTTTTTTCCCTCTTTCTCTCATTTGCTTGGACAATAGACAAAGAAGATATCCTGGCTTATTTAAAGGAGATAAAACCAGGAAAGATCGTACTGGTGGCCTCGTTTATCAATGCGGCAACAAAGTAAGACCAATTTGTAGCTTTTCAGCATTTAAAACGTGATCAGCACGAGTCACAAAGCGTGACCCGGTCTGCCTTTGTGCCGCAGAATGACAAAAGAAATGAGGGACATCTTCGTGGATATGGGGAGCAGTTTGATCCATTCTGTTCGACACAGAGACAACTGGGTGTTTGCTGGAAGATCTGGGACTTCAATCAAAAGCCTCTTTGAGAAGGTGAGCGAACCCTTTCGATGCTGTTTTACTCCTTCCATTTGTGTCGACTATTTTGAAGCGCACTAAAAAGGGAAGCAGGATGATTAAAACAAGTGATTCTTTCCCTTCTCACCTGCCAGCAAGTCGCTAATGATGAGAAAACCAACGCGTTTGATGGATGGCCACAGATGGTGGAGGTGGGCGGCTGTTTCCCAAGGAACCTGAATGCCTCACAATGAGCTGCAAAATATTAGTTTTCTTTGTTTTGTTTGGTTTAAATCAATGGACTTCTACGATTCTCCTGTACATAAATAAATAAATAAATAAAAACGCCTCTTCAGATGGTAAAACTATACCGATAAGCCAAACATGGGTTCTCAGAATCGTTGGCACCGCTGCTGTGTTGTAAGTACAAGACTTTTGCATGTTTAGACAAACAGGATTTATTTACGTCAATTCTATAAAATCATAGGTACAAATAGAAATTATTTGATTTGGTAGAAATACAATAAAATGTACTTTAAACACAATTATTTGCACAGTTTTGATTCATTTTATTTTTTTAATCAGTCCTTTTTAACTCTCTTGACATGTTCAGTCCTTGCCATCTGCTTTTGTCTTCCTGGTCATTAACAAAACATCAAAATTATCTGCATTTAAATCCATGATAATACAAATCATGTCCTAATGTTATGATACGTCTTTCTACCAGCCTGTTTTCTTATGAACAGAACAACTGTAGGTCTTCTGTTTGGTGTGTATGGCCTGTATAATCTGAGCACATCCAACTTTTTTGAAGGAAAAGTGAAGCATGTTTTGTGTTCTCTCTTAAAATTGATAATTAAACAACAACAGAAAAAAATATATATATATATAAATAGAGCAACAGCATCCATGCTGTTAAAAACAGGAACAATCTATGTGCTCGGTGTGTCAGATGCACATGTTGGACTCCATGCTGTTAGCATAAATTTTGCCCAGATTAAGATAATGAAATGTGGCCACGGCCTCGTCATCCCTGGATTGATCCACACCGCTTATCTTGGTTTGTATGTCATGTTGTCTTCATCTTCTGGCACTTTCTCCTCTATGCTATATATCATGTCAGGTTCCCGGCCTCTGTACTCGTCACCAGTGCGTTGATCCAAAATATGATTGTAGCCTCAGTAACAGCATACCGTTTGGTTGCGCTACCACAAAATGGGCTTGGAGGAAGATCTTAAAAGTCTTAGTGTACCAGAGCTGCCGAGGGAGTCCTATATATGATTGAAACAATGGCAAAGATTCTGTCAGGGAAAGAATGTGGCGGTTGCCATGGTAGCTAATAAGGGAGGTGTGTACCTGTTTTTATTTACTATTTTAGGACCTTTTCTAAAAGAGCTGAACTTAGGCTCAGTTGTCCTTATGTGGACTAAAGCCAGGTCCTAATACAGTGGAACATCTTTAAAAAAAATGTAGATTAGGGTTTAGGGCTAAAGTTGGAACTGAGTAATTATGTGACAAAATGGTAAATGGTAAATGGACTGTACTTATATAGTGCCTTTCTATCTTATTTCAAGATACTCAAAGCACTTTACACTACAATCTATGTCCTCATTTACCCATTCATAGAGCACTCTGCTAGATCTCTACAAAGCTAATGGAACAAATCATTCAAATGAGACTAATCAGTGCTTTAAGATCACATTCATACACTGATGGGACACACATCAGAGGGTATGAGGGGTTCAGTGTCTTGCCCAGGGACACTTCAGCATGTGACTGCTGGTGGATTCGAACCCCCAACTCTCGCATTGGAGGACGACTGCTCTAACCACTCAGCCACAGCCACCCCAAACTTATGTTGAGGGCCGCACTGGGTTAAACTCAGGGAATCTCTGTCCGACGCGTTGCCAAACTGACGTCACTCCAGGTCACTTCTCTATGCAATGATCGGTTTATTCTGCTTCAAATGTCCATACTTTAAACATTACACAGACTGAGACAGACTGACCAGCTCCCAACAATTGATAAATGCTTGGCATAACTCACTACGGCATTTTATAACACGGTCAACAGAAAATATGACGACCCCGGGCGCACCCAACTTCCTCATCCATACCAAGCCAGAACGCTGGTAAAGCACTCCATTTATATCTGGTGACAGTCACGCACACATCGACACACCCACCACCCAAGTGTCAAAGCTGCATACTCACCTGTCACTTCATCAATTGATTATTTCACTCAAAAGGCTCTTACACTTTCTGGGTGGAGTTTGCATGTTCTCTCTGTGCATGCGTGGGTTTTCTCTGGGTACTCCGGTTTCCTCCTACAGTCCAAAAACATGCATGTTAGGCTGATTGGTAACTCTAAATTGTCCCTAGGTGTGAGTGAGAGAGTGAATGGTTGTTTGTCTTGTTTGTCTCTATGTGTCCCTGTGATGGACTTGCGACCCATCCAGGGTGTACCCCGCCCCTCGCACAGTGATTGCTGGACATGGGCACCAGCGACCACCGTGACCCAAAATGGAATAAGCGGGTAAAGAAAATGGATGGATGGATGGATGGAGGCTCTTACACTGCACTGGAAAAAGTTTTGCACAGAGTTGTTCATTCAAGCTAAAAACTATTATTGAATACAATGTACAATAATTGACTTGGTTGTGAAAGTCTATTTTTTTGCATTCTGAGGTTTCAATTTTGATTCAGACTGAATCAATAACACTTTTGATGGGAAGAAAGCAAATATTTTGGTTCCTCTCAAAACATGCTGAAAGGAAATGATGTCATATTTTCAATCTGAGTCACGTGAGAAGACGTTGGGGAGAAGTGCTTGGGTAGAAATAGAAGAGAAGAGGATATTATATCTAGACTAAGATTTGGGCATACGGGGCTGAATAGTACGCTGAAAATAATTAATAAACATAGTACAGGTTTGTGTAATTTTTGTGGAGAGTCAGAAACGGTGCAGCATATTCTTCTAGAATGTAGTAAATACAGCCGGGAAAGAGAGTTGTTAATTAGAGAGATGAACAGTAATAAAATCAATTTAGATGTTAAAAATTTGCTGCAAAGATCTTCTGAAAATATAATTTTTAACAGCATTTTTAGGTTTCTCAAGATGTCAGGCATTATGGGGAGAATATAGTGATAGGACATCTAATCTATACTCCAGTCTGGAAGGTGGCGGTAATGCACCTATAAGTTGTTTGCCAACCGCCATTAAACATAAAAGAAGAAGAAGAAGAAGAAGAAGTGCTTGGAGAGCTTCGTCCGTTGCACAATGTGTCTGCAATGTGTCACCTATGTGTCAAACAATGTGTCACCTATGCCATTATACAGTATATAGTGATTAATGAGGTGTGCCATACTGCAGTTGTTCAGTTGCATATTTCGTATATTTTGCCTCAGGTCTCCCAGAAAGATCAAGCCGAGCAGGAGCTGGAGAGGACCATCATGGCAGTCTTCGTCTTCAGAGAGAATTCAAGCCTTCTACAGCAGCCCCAAGACGTTGGGATTGTCATTGATGGTGTGGAAGTCCTCAATGAGTTGCCTTCTCTTGCAGCTGGAGTGGCAATGCTCTTTGGACTTTGCTATGCTCTTAACATGGAGTATCCACAGGGTTTCAGGTTCACCTTTGAGGCCCTTCAGAAGATCCTGATGGAGCTTGGTTCCAACAAGATGACTTCCAAGATTCGCAAACTCAGTGGTGAACTCAAAACTGCACAGTAGTGTATATTTAAGTGTGTGCTTAATGTGTGTGCATGTAGTTGCCACTGGCATCTATTTAAGAGGTAGACCACCTCACAGCACTTTGTTATACATGTTCAGGTGGTCACTTTCATGGAGTGCTTTTGTTGGAATTTTAGTTCTTTCATGATGTTTAGAGATGCAACATTCCTTCAAGTTCAGATGTGTTTGAACAGTACAACAATAGTGAATGCTTTCTGTCCATTTAATTTTGCTTGATAAGCCATATTGTCTTTATGTCATTGCTCTGATCAACAATGACATGTTTATATTTGTTTGTCTGAACATGCAACTTTTTTTGTCCTTTTTTACTTGAGGAATAAATGGCTTATAAGAAAAATGTTGCTGGAGTGTGTTAAGTGTGATGTGAGTGATGCAGATTGTTTGACACCAAGTTTATGACATTTTAAAAAAGAAGACTTTCATGGTGCCAATGAATTAATTTATGCTAGGTATATATATTAGATGGGTTCAATTTAAATATATTAGTTTGGTTCATAAACTAAAATGTAAATTATTTAACTTGGATAAAGGTGAAGAATTAATATTGGGTCAAGTAGAGTAATATGGTTTGAGTCAATATTAAATAGTCATGTTGTACCAAAACAATTTATTTAGATTCTGTGGAGTCTAATATATTAGATGCAACAAATGGACATCAATTTTTTTAATTTAAGCAGGGCCACAATTTTTACAGTGTGAGTTTAGGTTATTGCAAGTACTGGGAAAGATGAGGCTTAGACTAAGGGTCAGGGTTACAGGGATGAATGAAAACAAATGCAAAATCCTGATGAGGATAAATGTATGTGTGACAACTATACATCTGAGGAGTCACGTCCATCTGCTGAAGCCAGCTTAATGTGATGTTTCACACATTATTTTCTAATCACAGAAAAGGTCAATCATGTCATCTGGGCAGTTTCTTTTTTGGAAGAGAATATTTTATCTTTCATCCGAAAGATTTCATCCGTCTGTGATCTGTCAACAGGATCTGTTGTAACCTGACCATTTTGGCCAGGTTGGCCTCAGGCTGGTTCCGTGAGTAGGTTGATTGTTATGCAGTGATGATCGATTGTTTTAGACTGATCATCCTCCATTATGCATGTGTAAATCCATGCTGGGAACTCCACAGCAGACTGGTTTGACACACGTCAACAAGGTGCTACTTAATACGACAGATCCTGCTGGCAGGCCTCAGACTGGTGAAGTCTTTCGATTGAAAGACGAAACGTTTCTTCCAAAAAAGAAACTGTCCAGATGACACAATTGAACTTTTTTGTGATTTATTTACCTGGATGATAGAGTGTATGTATGATTTTCAAATGATTGGTCACTTTTGATCAAGAACACCAACCGTCAAGGTCAAGGTGTCTTTGTTGTCATTCACATCACATGTGGTACATGTGGTGGAACAAAACTATGTACTCAGGGTCCCAGTTGCATCCAACAAAAAAACACATTGTAAAGAAAAACAGTAATGAGATCTAAGAATTGAACTAAGAATACATGAAGCACAAATAGTACAAAACAATGCGCCAAACAACAGCAGCACAAACATGAGTCTGTGTGAGCAGATGAGGACGAATGATGGTAATAAAGTAATAAAGACGAACGTTGTAATAAAGATGAACACAAAAACTTAATGAAACTTATCAGCATCTGTTTTATCTGTTCAGATGACCTGTGAGAACAAAGTCCTGGGATTTCCTATAAATCAGATAAGAGGAAATAACTTTTATGGACCTGTGAGACATTTGAAGTGGCCTTGTGATCCAAAAATGTTCAAAACTGGGTAGTAGTATCATCCAGCTATTGGTGCACTGATAATCCTGAGTTGTTAAAAGTTGGGCAAACAATTTTTTTCTTTTGTTTTGTGAAGATGTGGCACCTCTCCAAGACTTCTTCAGTTCTGAATTGTGTGTCAGTCAAAAACACGAGCAGCTATGGCACAGCAGGGTTCATGAATATGAAGTGTTGGTGTCACTCTTCGTAGGTTATCCAGTCCCTTCAAGAACCGCCAAGATTCTTCCAGGGCTCTTCAGTCCTGTTTGTGGTGGTCATGGATCAGCGCTGAAACACGTTTACTGGAGAGGAGAGCATCTGCTTTGCAAACCTCAGGGTCTCGTCTCTGCTTTTTGCAGATGATGTGGTTCAGGTGGAACCTTCGAACCATGACCTTTAGCCTCCACTGGAGTGGTTGGAGTATGAAGCAGCTGGAATGAGAGCTCCTCTACGGCTGAGCTCATAGTTCTCACCTGGAAAAGCCTCCCTCTGGGGGTTGGGGTTAGTTTCTACCTCAAATGGAGGAGTTCAAGTGTCTCCGTGTCTTGTTGAGGATTCATGACAATTTCGAATGAGAGACGAAGCGATGAAATTAATGTTCTTCAATACAGTGTAATACTGTCACTTCTGCTGCTCTATGTCATCGTTTTGTTTTGGCTGCTGCTTTTCTTTTTTTTTTTTCCTAATCTCTTTCTTCTGTCTACTGAAGCAAAGAGAAATTAAGCTGAAATGAGTGCAGAAACTCTGTCCTATATGAGCCGCAGCAGGTGTTTAAGCAGGCACTAAATCTGGATCCATGCTGAGGACGTGGCAGCCACCCATGGCAGGAAGGTAAGTTTGCCCCATCCTCCTCATTTAGCTTATTTCTTCATCAGACGTAACATGTCATTTCACAAAATAACATTAGGATAATCTTGCAGATGCATCCGTGTAGCAAAAAGAAAAAAAAATCCCCTCATGGGATTTATTGTGTTTTTGGGAAGATTATGAATACAAAAGGGTGGGGAAAAAAACAAAAAACAATTATAAAATATATTCTTTTCACACTTCTGTGTCATAATGACTTCTACATCCAGGATTATCCATGTATGAGTCGTAAAACTAATGCTTTTATTCTTTTTTTTTTTTTTTTTTTTTTTACAGTTGTCATCTCTACCTTTGACTTATTTCCCAAAAGGAAGTAAATGCTTGAACTCAAAGCTGGTCTTTATCCGACTGAAAAGACGCCCACTGAACTGTGGGCCTCGGAGACTGTTTATCCTGTCATGTCCTATTAATTCCTCTCCACACAATCTCCTCCGTGTGAGACTGGCCAAACAGCAGGACTCCCCCTTCATCAACCAAACAGCCGCTGGCAATGGTGTTACCATTAAAGCACTCCCAACACTTCTCCAGATTTGTCGTCTTTTAGGAGAGTGATTCGCTGCCGTCTTAAATTTTAATGTGGTGGAGTATCAAATTATATATATATATATATATATATATACATATATATATATATATATATATATATATATATATATGTATGTATGTATGTACCGGTATATAATTTGTATAATTCGATTCAATTCACTTTAGTTTACTTATATAGCGCCAAGTCACAACAGAAGTCCTTTCAGGGCACTGAACACAAACTTTCATAAATAAAAACAATAATTGACCATTATTTATCTGAGGAGCAGACAGCTTTGAGTTTAGCTCCATTACAGAACTCTCATCTTAAGAAAGCATGAAGGTGACAGTGGAAAAGAAAATCTCCCTCATGAGGAAGAAACCTTTAGCAGAACCAGGCTCAGGCCATCTGCTTCGACTGGCTGGGTTTGAGAGGAACAGATACACAATGGCAGGTCGAGAATCACATGTTAAGATAGAAATAGGATCAAATGAAAACTATTCAATTTTAACATTTCATTTTAACAAATTAGGTCCATTTGTCCTCTAGTAGTCTAAGCCTATGGCAGCATAACAAGCCAATCATAACTGGGATTTATCAAAAAGAAAAGTCTTAAGCCCAGTCTTAAAACTGGACAAAGTGTCAGCCTCACGGACAGAAACTGGAATTTGGTTCCACAAGAGAGGAGCCTGATAACTGAAAGATCTTCCTCACATTTTGCTTTTGGAAACTCTAGGAACCACGAGTAAGCCTGCAGTCTGACAGCAAAGTGCTCTATAAAGAAACTATGAAACAATAAGATCTGTAATATAAGATGGAGCTAGGTTGTTGAGGGCTTTGTAGGTTAGAAGTAAAATTTTGAATTCTATATGTATAAACGGACGGACGGACGGACGGATGATAGATAGATAGATAGATAGATAGATAGATAGATAGATAGATAGAT
>NC_056504.1:29054068-29066833 GCF_014905685.2 Nematolebias whitei
AGATAGATAGATAGATAGATAGATAGATAGATAGATAGATAGATAGATAGATAGATAGATAGATAGATAGATAGATAGATAGATAGATAGATAGATAGATAGATAGATAGATAGATAGATAGATAGATAGATAGATAGATAGATAGATAGATAGGGGGTGTGGTGGCACAGAGGTTAGAGAAGGTGAGCCTGTGATTGGAAAGTTGCTGGTTCAATCTCCTGAACAGACAACATAGCACAGCACCCACACCTGCCTCCACCCTCATTTGCCCCACTCTGGACCCTTGAGCAAGGCCCTCAACAACCCACCATCTGCTCCCTTGGGTGCTCTAGGTAGCAGCTGTCTGCTCCACACAGAGGGTTGTGGTAACTTGCTGGTCTGTGGTTGCGTCAGGATGGACATCCGGTGTAACAATAATTGTCAAGTCTTCATTCAAGTATATAAGTAGTGCCAAAAGATCATCCAGGACATTTGTGTAACACTTTGGTGTCAACTTATCTGTCTGTTAGCTACATGTCTCATTTAACCACTGGAGAGATTGTAATGAAACTCTTCCAAAATAAACCACAGACATACATCTACAACTCATTAACAACCCTAGTCAATCAGGCCATTGCAGCTAATGAACCTTTAAAAATACATATAAACTGGATATAACTCAGTCAGTTTTTCAGACACTGAGCTAAAATTTGGTGTGGTAGTAGCTGAGAGTTGTCCCTGACCCATACCCCAAGCTAACAGATCATGCATAACTTCTATTTAAAATGATGCATGCAAGGCAGCAGGTGACGTGCTTTCCTTCAGTGAGCACGTTTCATTACAGTTGCAGCTACTTTCAGTGCTAGTGCCCTGCTGCAGCACAGTTTCTCAGATTCTCCAAGTATTTATTCACATTGTGCGCCACAGATGATGGAGTTCTACACTGAAAAATATTTTGCTGTAACATGTTTCATTATTTGCCCACACGGTCTTTCACATGCTGGTGAACCAGCTCCACCTCTCTGAGATGCTCTTTCTTTTCTTATTATTCACGCTGCCAACTAATGTAGACAGTCTCAAGATTTTATTTTGTATTTTTATTGTGCATCTTTTTGGCATTGAACGAGCACTTTTAAAATGTGATTCTTTCAAGTATTACTGAAGTATTCACTGACATTTTTCATTATGTTTCAGGTTTATTTGACTTCACGCTGGTTGAATATTTTTATCAAGTGACAAAGACAGAAAGGCACCATCTAAACTGTTTATCCAGCTGTCCTGTCTGGATCCCACAGGGAGAATAATTCTTGTCTCGTCAATTAACTCTGCTCAAATTCCATCAAATGAGAAACTCGGGATGGATCAAACTGTGTCTTGTTAGAGCCTTTCATTAAGGAGCTGGCAGTTCACCTTAATGACACGCACTTCGTTGGGCCTGCAAACACAACCTACGTTTGTCTGGTGGTTTTATGACAGACCTTTGTTTTGAATTGTTTGTACATGCAGGAGTTTTTGTGTGTTTGTCTGTTAGCAAAATATCTAATTAACTACTGCACATATTTTAATGAAACTTTTAGAAAGTAATGTATGGTTGTATATCTACAACTGATTAGCTTTTAACGTAATTCCAGCACAAGATGGCCACCACAGCTAATCAAATTTTGAAAACACAAAAATCGCTATTGCTTTGTCAGTTTTACAGATAAAGAGCTGAATCTTGTTTTTTTTAGTAGCTGAGAGTCATCCCCAACACATACTTGGAGCACTACCTTATTGCACAAACAGTTTGATTGAAACTTTGGCATTAACTGTTGGAGTCAACCTGTTTTTTGTCTGTTAGCAAAATATTTATTATACTAGCGGACATAGGTTCGTGAAACTCTCGGGAAGAAATGATCAAAGGTACATGTACAACGGATTAAATTTTGAAACCCACTTGATTCAAGATGGCTTACACAACCACTCAAACTTGGAAAACAATCATAAAACAAAACTATAATTTAGATCTTCTGCAGAAAAATTAGTAGTAGAAGACGCATCCTCTGAGTGCTAATAAATGAGTGAGATCTTAGTTTAAAACTTTGATGTGCAAACTTTTCTTTTGTTTCGCTTACCCCATGTATTAGTATAAAATATGGCAAATACTGTGCTGAATTTTGAAGTACTTGACCTCTCTAGCTTTTACTGGGACATTGAAATTCATAAACATTATTATGAATGTAAGAATACTCAGTGCCTCTTGCTTTAAGGCTGCAGTATGCTAATTGCTTAGCCTGCCTGGCATCCATAATGCAGATTATCGTTCTAACGCTCACCCTGAGCTGGCAGGCTAAAGTATTTACCTCTTCTAAAATGTTTGTGTTTAAGCATGTAGGAGGAATCAGAAATAAATCAAAAGTTGTGTTGGAACATTTTTATTGATGTTAGCTGTTATTGATAACGAGAAAAAAAAGGTGATCTGTTATATTAACTGTCAAAAAATTTTCACATGAATTTTACTTCAAACGTGTAAGTTTTGCAAGAATAAACCAGACAACTCTTCGAACATGGCTGAATCACTCAGTCATCTCATATTTGATTTGATTTGTTTGTAACACACCAGGATATTTACTTTTTATGACAGTCCTGTCCAACCCAAGGGTCAGTATCCTGCGCATTTTACTTGTTTTCCTGCTCCAACACACCTGACCCTCTTGATGAGTAACCTGTCAATCATTCATTCATTCAAATCAGGTGTGCTGGAGCAGAGAAACCTCTACATGCAGGATTGTGGCATTCAATAATTAGGATTGGACACCTTTAAGATAACTTACATGGGTCATTTTACTTGGGGGAATTTAAATCAATAAAGGACAAAATAAAAGCATAAATAAATGCCAAATTTGCATTTAGCTATGACATAAGTTTAGACATGATGTGGCTGTGTATGGTTCTTCCACATGTTACTGTTAATTAAGAGAACAAATTGTTAAATTTCTGGAATATCTTGTTTCTTCAGACTACAATCATCCAATCCGATAAAACAACACGAAACAAAAGTCAATAGCTGCATAAGCTGTTTGGCGTAGGCAGAGAAGATTTGGCAAGTTTTTCATGAGCGCAACCCACAAACACAGCACCATTTAAAGAAAAATGAACAGGCTTTCTTAGAATGTAAGATTTATTGCCTAGAAGTGTTGTCACAACAAAATAAATAATCAACCAAACACAAATGTTCCTACTTTTTGTGCTATGTTTTCTTTTTCTTTGATTTAGGTATCATACCAATAAACCCGATTCACCATACTGTTTCCTAAATGGATGGATGCATGGATGGATGGATGGATGGATGCATGGATGCATGGATGGATGGATGGATGGATGGATGGATTGATTTCCTAAATTGCAAGCTGTTGTCGCAAAAGCATGTTAAATGATCTTGTGGAGTTTCATCTTAAAATTCTTTCTGAAGACCTTTTTTTTCTTCATCACATATTTAATTTCCCTCCTCATCAAAGAAGGTTCCTGTTCTAAAATGCTCTGGCTGCTTGAATCAGCTGTGTGGTTTCACAAGAATCGTTTTTAGTAGGAAAATTCACACAGTCTGTTCCTCCTCGTTCGCCTCCGTGATGCAGCTGCATCGATATAAACCAAAGATTGAGTTCCCAGAGCTTCAGCTGCAGAGTGAGGAGGAAGAGGAGGAGGAGGAGGGTAATCTAATCAGATTTTTCCAGCCTCTCAGTCATTTAACCGCCTCCAGGAAACACCAGGAGCTCCACAAAGAACTGAGGATGATACATATTAGGTTGAATCACACCCCAGATTTTACATTTCTGTAAATGACGTAAATATCTCTTTGTGTTTCTGATTAGAGCCTGGTCCTATAAGACAAAACGCTGAACTCCAGAGGCAATAGAAACATTTAAAATGTTAATGTCACGGAAGCAATTAAAAAAAGAGTGTTTTAATCATTCCACCAGGGCAAAAAAACACATACAACATTGTTTAATAACATATTATTGGGGATTATTATTCATAAATGACAAACTATGGTAATCATCATTTTTTTGTTCTGACTGCAGCTTTCTTTGAAGCACTAAAAAGCATGAAATATATATACTGCTAATATATATACTTTCTCTATATATTTTTTTGTTGTTGTTGTTTTTTTGTTTGGTTTGTTGTTTTTGTTGTTGTTGTTTTCTTTTACAGTTTGTGAAATATACTGTTGTTCCAGAGGAGACCACTGGAGGGCAGTCACATCCTGGCTTTGCTCCTGATCTAAACGTATTCAGGCTCAACACATCATCTCTGCCTTGATGCTCTGTTAAGGTCAGTACAGTTTCCATGGAAATGAACTTCGATGCACCACATTAAATGAATATGTTCATTAAAACTGCATTATGATGCTGTTCCCATGAGGTTCTGTCAGGGTTTTTTCTGATTTGAACTTCTTGGCTCTTTTAGGTTCTGTTACGCCCCAGAAACAAGGAAGTGAACATGGTCATTCACTCCATTGTATGTAGATAAGTACCTGGTGTTTACTTGGTACATATGGAGTACCTACTGGGTGTGTACTAGGCATATACAAGGTAAAATGGTAAATGGACTGTACATATATAGCGCCTTTCTATCTTATTTCAAGACACTCAAAGCGCTTTACATGACAATCTGTGTCCTCATTTACTCATTCATGCAGCACTCTGCTAGATCTCTACAAAGCTAATTGAACAAATCATTCTAAAGAGACTAATCAGTGCTTTATCACATTCATACACCGATGGGACACACAGCGGAGGCAACTAGGGGTTCAGTGTCTTGCCCAAGGACACTTCGGCATGCGACTGCTGGTGGATTCGAACCCCCAACTCTTGCATTGGAGAACGGCTGCTCTAACCACTCAGCCACAGCCACCCCTTAGGGCTTTTGTTGCTACATTTTTGTCATTTGATTCCAGCTTCCTATTTTATTTAGCTGAAACTTCCTTCTTGTGCATTTAAATGCCAATTCTGACTTTCAACTGGTTTGAATCTTCCAGTTTGCGCACATGTTCTATGTTCGTGCTCGCTTTTCTTCAGCATTTATACTCCCTGCTTTTCAGTTCTGTCAAACTCTTGTTCCTTTGCCTCCATGTGTTGCTCTTGTTCAGCGTGTTTCAATGAAACTGGTCTGAAGCTTTGTGTGCTTGCCTCCGGTGTGTCTGCATTTGGGTCCATCTCCTTCCACCATCCACCTCCTAACCACAGCAGCTATTGTGTCACAACACACACACACACACACACACAATGCATAGACAAGGAAGTTTTATTTCATTTCCTGTAGTCGTATCTTTGTGGGTACAAATGGTATTTTCTTACATCTTTTTCAATAACCCATGATGCATTGCATCCATACATTTGTAGCTCAAAACAGCTTTTACAAAAGAAGGATATACAATATATACTTATATTTATATTTATATATATAATATACATGTGTTTCTTTATGCATTTAGATGTGTTTTGATGGGTTATAGAAGCTTTTTAAAAAACATACAGCCGAGAGGAAAGAAATCCCAAGAAAGGTTCAACAGAAAGTCGTTACCAAACATGTGACAGCCAGGTTATCGAAGTCATTAACATTGGCTGTCATACACTTAACATGAAGCCCTTCAAACACAGTTTGCATATATTCCACGATTACAGTCATGTAAAACCAGAGTGGCTGGCTTCGTTCGCTGTGCTACGAACCCGCAGAGAAAAGTGTCACAAGTAGAACAGAACACATCGAAAACAAAGGATTAGTTCACGTTTTCTTTAAAGCTTTTTAAAAGATATACATGTTTTTTTTTATTTTATAGTGGCATGATGTAAATAAAATTAGGATAAAACTAATTTAGCTATGTGCTAAAGTTTAAGTTAATTATTTCCAGTGTAATTATATGTTTTTTGCAAAAATCATGGAGGTTCCTCAACTGAGTTGTAAAATAAAAAACAACTTTAAACGTCCTCATTTTTCTGTGTATGGCTTCAATAGGTTTGTCTTCTGTGCAGAAAGACAAATGTAGAGAGTGCATTCTGACATACCCAGATGCTTTTATGTATAACTGCCTGTGCATGAATTCTCGTGTCTGTTAGCAAAATATCTCGTGGACTACAGAATGAATTTTATTGAAGCTCTCAGTAAATAATCACTGGATGTAAATCTATAAAGGATTAACTTTTAGAGTTTGGCAGATTGAAGATGGCAGCCAGAGCGAATCGATTTTGGCAAACACAACAATGGCTATAATTCAGTCAGTTTTACTGATATTGAGCTGTAATTTGGTTTAGTCGTAGCTTGGACTTATCCTCAACACATACTCTTAACAGTAACAGAACACACAAGTTCTTTGTTTAAAACTTTGGCATGCAAAGCGGCCAGTGGTCTGCATTCCTTCAAGGAAGGCTATTTTCATTGAACTTGTTTTGCACTGAGGCCGATATGTTTTTTTTTTCTCCTGTTATTTTTTTTAATTATTTTTTACTTGGGCCTGGGTATCAAGAAAATGAGAGCAAAGCAAGCAAAAGCACAGCGTTGTAAACAAACAGAGTACAGGAAAAAGTGTCACTCAGAAGGATTTGACTGTCATAGTGAATGCAAATGATAAATCCACTGTGCTGTAATGTATTTTGTCAACAGCGTAACTTCTGGTGTTCATCACTTCACATTATATAGCTTAAAATTACATCTTTTTTTTTTTCTCAGTACAACATAGCAAGAATAATCGAGTGTTTATACTAATTGATC
The DNA here is from genome assembly GCF_014905685.2 of Nematolebias whitei. Lineage (NCBI taxonomy): Eukaryota > Metazoa > Chordata > Actinopteri > Cyprinodontiformes > Rivulidae > Nematolebias > Nematolebias whitei. The sequence continues at coordinate 29,060,796 of NC_056504.1, forward strand.
ATCATTCATGTAAACATATTTAACCAGGTCATGCAAACAGTAGACCAAAACTTCTTCCACTAGAGGTGCACAGCACAGAGCAGGCGGAGCGCCCAGACTGAGATCCCTCTGACACAACGTGAGCCGGACCCGAGCCAGAAGAAGAGACCGGCAGCCGGCGACTGCATGGTCTCTTGTCAGGAATAGAATGAGCAGAACGAGCGAGGCGCAACGTAACTAAAACCGTCCTCATGGCATGATGAGAGCTCTCATGGGGATCTCAGTTTGAGTCTCTGATAACAGAACAGCCATTAAAAACAAACAAACACAAGATTCTCCTTTTGATAATCGTACATTTCAATGTGTGTGTGTGTTTTCCCTGATAGGAAGCATGCAGACACTTCAGGTCAAAACCAGTCATTGTGAACCCAGTCTGAGCCAGAATATAGAATACTAAAGCCTCAAATTCACCTTCAAATAGTTTTTTTTTTAAGCAGCCTTTCAACAAAAGGGGATAAATACCTCTAAAGGGGCAGAAATAATGTTGGTTGAAATTAAATTCTGTCTCTACAGTTAGATTTTTTAACATCTCAAACATAAGAAAGTCATTAATTCTCATATAAATATTACAACCTTGTTATCACATTTCAAACTTTTGATCTCATTCAGATTTTTAGCACAAAGATTAAACAACTAAAAAGTATTCATGTGGATTATAATTACACTAAATTGGACTTAAAATAACTGGAACAAAGTGGAACAAAATGAAATAAAACAGGACTGAAATGGTTGTGAATTAGACTGATTCATGTAGACTCTTACAGAGACATTCAGATTGTTCAAACTGGGGTTCTGAGGAAAGGTCATCAAGAGTTAATATCTTACCTGCTGTAAGCTTACCAGCTCTTTGACCAGCCTAACGTTGAAATATTTTAAACTAACTGCAAGTTCAAGTAGAACTAAGCCCAAAGTGGATTTAAAACTTTTCTAATCTCACAAATTTCACTATAGTTTATGCAAATTGTATCTTGTAAACCTTTATGCAGCCAGTCAGTTTCACATTATACAGTTATTTACACAGAAATATCATGGTATTCCAATAAAAATTGTCCCAGTTCTCATGGAACAAGCTAGCAGCTCATTTCTTCAATGTGCTCTTACAAAACACTAAGTTCTGTGTAAATAATGGTGCAATATGAAGCTAACAGTGATGAAAACGCTTAATTAAAAGTGTAACCATAAACCACAATTACAATTTTAGATTTAGGTTAAAATGGTAGCAATCTATTTTTGTCTTGGCCCAGTTCAGATTAGCCATTAGCTTGTCGGTTTGATCAGAGGGAAACTATATCTCCAAATTAATGATGCTAACATAATGTAGATAACTGAAACGAGAGGCTAGCTGTTTATAATCTTTCCACCAACTCCATTTGAAAATATACGAACTACCCCTTTAAGATAACATTTTTTCCTCAGGAAGAGTTACTAAATGAGCTGTAATAAAAAAAACTCATTGAAAGGGATGAACAGCATAGACTAATAAAGTATTTTGTTGTTTATTGTTGTTGTTGGAGCTGCGTTACTGTAAAAAGAGTAAAACAACATGGAGGTGTAGCTTTTCTTTGAAACAGTAATTTTCTTTGTGCCCTTTCTGGTCAGATGTTTCTGAGAAAATTGACAATAATGTAGAGTGTGTAGCTCAGGGGAGTGTAAGCACACAATAATTATGATTAGAGGTAGAAGTGACGCATAATGGGATGATAATTATAATCGAGGACACAGCTTTGATGCCTCATCCTTGATTGAAACCCCCTCTGAAGTAAACATTCTGAACCACTCACAATGTAAACACTGCCCAAAGGCCACATGCTTCTTCTATGACTGCATGTTTCAGCTGCAGGGGGGCTTCTTGAGGGCATTTAGACAGTTAGACCCTCTTGAAAACAAAACAAAACAAAAAAACTCTGCATGCTTGAAGCAGAAACTTGTCCTTATTGTTCTTCTTTTTTTTAAGACTTGCAGCATATGTCGTCCACCCTGTTAGAAAGGACCTGACAGCTGGGGATGTGCTCTGGTGGAAACTACTTATTGTCTACTCCACATTCCTGGCCAGACTGGGTGGACGGGCTCTGGGTGCTCCAGGGATACACCATCACCATGACAACAGGAGGCTGAGCTCAGATGCGACTGGTCGGTCGGCAGCAGTAGGTGCAGCTTCTCAGGCTGTCCCGATCTGTGCTCCCCTCGTTGCTTCCCCGACGATCATCCTCGTAGGGGGACACTGGATGTCAGACAGGAGAGACAATGAGCTCAGAGATTAAATTTCTAATACTTTAACTTAGTGTAAACCAGTATTTTGACCTATTTGCTCAATAAGTCAAATAAGTACTGCTTGATAAGCTTATCTTTTCTGTGCACCCGTATGTATTTTTACCTCTGTATATCATTCCTTCGGCTGTTGGGTAATCCTGGGATTTCTGAGTTGGTTTTATAATTTGAATTATTGTGGAAATTCTGACCCATCAGTCATGCAATAGTTTTCACTGTTTTCATATGCTTTTTTATTTTTATGTTTGGCTGTTCTAATTCTACTTTAAGCTAGAGTAGACCATTGCTGCTTTTAACTTTTAGCTAACCTTATGTTACTATAATTTTTAGCAAAACTTTAGCTACTTGTAACTAGCTACATTTTGCTTTGTTTAGCAAGCCTTTTGAAACTTTAAGCCACCTTTTTGCTTATTTTAGCTTTTAGCTATAAGAAAAAACATTGTTACTTTTAGGTTTTAGCTAGAAGTGTTAGCCTTTTTTAAGCTAGACTTTTGCTATTTTTAGCATTTCACTCCCATTCAGCTATGATTAGATAGTTTTGCTATTTTAACTAACCTTTTGCTACCTTTAGCTTTAAGTTATAGTTCTCTAACGTTTACCTTAATGTTTGCTACTCAGAGTTTAGCTGTGATCTTGTGTTTTGTAGCTTTCCTTTTGATGCTTTCAGCTATCAAATGTATATATATATATTCAGCTAGCCTTTTACTACTTGGAGCTACTGTTTGATTACTTTTAGCAAACCTGTTTATACTTTTAGGTAGCTCTTTTCTACTTTGAGCTAGCATTTTTCTACTTTTGTTTTTGTATTATTTTTTCTGTTTACGACTATGCTTGTGTGCTGTTTTTTTTTTTTAACTTCTGCTTTGCTCATTTTAGCATAATTTCTTCTTGTTTTAAATTTAACAACTCAGTTTCGTCAGCTCATTTCAGCAGTCGTTCAGCACTCAGTTTTCACCCTGAATAATCGCAGACAATGGAAACATGTTTAGCTTGTAAATGTGTTTTAATCACCTGACAATGTTCTTTCAGCTCCTCTCACACCTGCACTTCATCTGCTCATCAGCTCAGCTGTTTCTACTTATTAATCACTCTCCCAGCTCTCCCCAGTTTCTGCAGTTCATTGTGAAATTGTACTGTTTACTGTCTGCTTCCTTGATCCCACTGGGGTTTTTGGTTTCCTCCTGTGTTTCCTTGTATTAAGTAAAAGTGTACTGTCTGCATTCTGGGTCCTCTCTGCTAATTTTACTCCTCTCAGGTCTAAATGTTTTGTGTATGTATATTAAAATGCGTCCTTATCTGCACATCCCTACCATCACCTGTGGTACTGATTCAATCAGCATCTTTTCAGTCTCCTCTCAGAGCTGTTCTCACAGGACAATCAAACAAATGTTGACCTCGTTCATAATCTTTGTCCTGTACAGGCAATTTTTTTTCTTGAAATTACAAAGATGGACTGTCAACACTGAATTAAAGCCAATATGCAAACGATGACTCATAAGTTTTATCACTGACCTGTGTGTATCTGAGCAGCTCTGCTTATTTTAGGATGATGCATAAAGGTTTGTTCTTTGTTTTTTCTTCTGTTATCTATTAATTTATTCCAACTTAGAGTATTTTTGGAGTATTTGTTTTAGATAAACCTAAGCAACTTTCAGGTAAAATGCACATTATACACTAAGTAAAGGCTCAAACCTCACAGTAAGTAATATTAGAGGTATATGTGACCTTTTTGTGTGTTAGAAAAGAAAAGTCAAGGATTTAATGGATGTTTGTAAGGGAAACATGCTATGTTTGATTACAACTCTTAATATTATGAATAAAAACTCCAGAGATCAAATCTAACTTTTTTCCCTAAAAAGAAAGAAATTACCATTACATATTAAAATGAAAATTTCTTGGAAGATTGAATAATGCCCGCTGCATGCATGCCCAAGTTTTATAAAACGGTTGTGCACATTCAGTTCATACAACAAATATAATCTCAAAATGTGTAAAACTAGCTGTGTTATAACCATTTTCATCTGGTCGGGCGGAATCAAGCATGTCATGGCAGTTAAAAGTAAAAAAAAAAAAACAATCTTAATATTTTTAATTGTTCATTTGTTTGAGCTTTTCAGATAAATGTAAAACACATCTAATTAAAGCAGGGGGGGTTTTACGTCATTTTTAAGAACTGTTTTCAAACACATAAAATGGTAAAATAAAAAATGTGTCCCTGTCAAAGTATTTGTGGACCTGAATAAAATTTAAAACACAGTTTCAAAAACTTTCAAACGCAGCATCGTCGAACACTGCGAACATCTAACTCACAGCTCTTCTCCTCCTCGTTCCCCAGTTCGTCCTCCTCTTCCTCCACCTCCTCGGGGAGCAGATGTCCATGGCAGGGACTGGTGGGAGTAATCTGACTGGGTCCCTCCAGACTGGTGCCCAGCTGCAACCGCCGCATGTGTCGCACCACAGCAGTGGCATTAAAGGCTTGCTGCAGCACAGACGAGAGACGGAGAAATATGAAGACAGGAACTTTTAACTACAAAGGCTTTCAGTCACTCATCATAAACGGGAAGACAGAGGCAACTTTTTAATTTTAAATTAATGTTTTGAACTATATCATTGACTCTAAGTGCTCTAGATGCATGGAAAATCTTTGAGGCAAGGAAAAATGATTTAAACCTATAATTAAACTTGTAGTTCAAATGAACACTTCAATAGTCTCTGCTAAAATAATGTGTTTGTTTTAATGTCAACAAGAAGTTTTCTGACACTGAAACAGAATAGAATGACAGTGTAATAACATGCATGGAGGTCACAAAATGTGTCATTCATTTTAGTATATTATGTGATTTTTCATTATTGCCTACCACCATGAAAAGGTCACAGATGTTGAGTTAGATCTTGGTGTGGTCGTAGCTGAGAGTCATCCCAAACATATACTCTGACAACAAACAGCTCATACCAGAGTTTTGTTGAAACATTGGCATTCAAAACAGTGGGTCATATGCAATCTTTCAAGGACTGCCAAGTAAATGCTTGAAGAAAAAATGCTGCTGCCAGAGTCTTAATGGGAGTTTGTAGGAGAGATCATATCTCTCCAGTTTTAGCTTCTCTCCATTGGTTCCCTGTCAAAATCAGAATTTAATACAAAATCTTACTTCTAACCTACAAAGCTCTCAACAACCTAGCTCCATCTTATATTACAGATCTTATTGTTCCATATCTTCCTAACAGAGCCCTTTGTTCTCAGACTTCATGCTTACTTGTGGTTCCTAGAGTTTCCAAGAGCAGAATGGGAGGAAGATCTTTCAGTCATCAAGCTCCTCTCTTGTGGAACCAACTTCCAGTTTCCGTTCATAAGACTGACACATTGTCCAGTTTTAAGAATTTCCTTTTTGATAAATCCTATAGTTAGGGTTGGCTTGTTACTAGAGGACAAACTGACATAATTTCTTAAAAAGAATTGTTACAAATTAATACTTTTCATTTGATATTATTTGTATCTTAACATGTGATTCTCGACCTGCCATTGTGTATCTGTTCCTCCTTCCTGTTCCTCCCAAACCCAGCCAGTTGAAGCAGATGGCCGCTTGTCCTGAGCCTGGTTCTGCTAAAGGTTTCTTCCTCATGAGGGAGATTTTCCTTTCCACTGTCACCTTCATGCTTGCTCAAGATGAGAGTCTGCAATGAAGTTAAACTCAAAGCAGTCTGCTCCTCAGATAAATAATGTTATTAACTTT
>NC_056504.1:29076833-29086274 GCF_014905685.2 Nematolebias whitei
AACCAGCAAACTGGTTGATCCACTCTGTGAAGGTGCTATTTAAGAGACTGAGCTGAAAACAGCACCTCAGACTGAGGAAGTCTCTTGGATGAGAGACGAAACGTTTCTAGATTTTTTTGCTTTGTTTTGTTTTTTGGTTTTTTTGAATGTCCAGAGGACCAGATTGAACTTTTTTGGAGTACACTGTAATGTTTATGCATACTGAACTGTTATATTTATAGTCCTGAGGTTGTGAATTCAAGTTGCATCAAGAAGAGCATCCAGCCAAAAACAATGCCAAATCTTTTGTGCAAATTCACATGGTGTGAACCGAACTCTGGAGATGGAAGCAGCCAAAAATAAAAATATCAACAACAAACTGCTTTATTTATAGACCAAAAACTAACAAATAAGCCAGACAAAACACCCATCAGTTGCCCTGATTAAAAAGAAAAAACTCACTGTAATGTTACTTGATTGTTGATATGTTCTGCTGATTATCCATGCTGCTGATCTCGTGCTGCTGATTTATTTCATGCTGCTGTTGTTTGGCGTATTGATTTTATACTATTAGTGCTCAGCGTATTTTTAGTTAATGTTTTTCTTAGTTCATATCTTAGATCTTGTTACTGTTTTGCTTTTGCATTTTAATACTTTTGTTGGATGTAACTGGGACTCTGTGTACTCGATTTTATTCCACCGCATTTATCACATATGATGCAAATGACAATAAAGAAACCCTGACTTTGACCTTGACCAGATTTCTAAAAGTATGTATTATAGTCAATGAAGAACCATCCATCCATTATCTTTTACCCACTTCTTCCATTTTGGGTCACGGGGGTCACCGGTGCCCATGTCCAGCAATCACTGTGCGAGGGGCGGGGTACACCCTGGACGGGTCGCAAGTCCATCACAGGGACACATAGAGACAAACAACCATACACTCAAACAGAGACAATTTAGAGTTACCAATCAGTCTAACATGCATGTTTTTGCCCTCTGGGAGGAAACTGGAGTACCTGGAAAAAACCCACGCATGCACGGACAGAACATACAAACTCCACCCAGAAAGGTCCGAGATTCGACCAGCGACCTTCTTGCTGAGAGGCAACATCTCTACCAACTGAGCCACCATGCCACCCCTCAAATGCTTCGATTTCTGGATATTTCTAACTATTTGCCTTGATTTTGTAAAGGATTGCCAGAGAACTTGCTGAGGTATTTTCTCCATGATGCACACAGAAACATGCCTTTGCATTAAAACCACTGTGACATCAAACAGAGTAAGTCAAGGTACGTTGTGTGATGTCCAAGCGACAAATAAATAATACAGAAAAAAATTAGATTATAGATTATAAGCACTTGATCAAGAAAGAAGAGACACACATAGATAAAGGTGAAATAAAGGGAAAAGAGCAGAACAAATCAACAGGTCAGAGCTAATGCAGCTCAAAATGAAGCTACCCACTGAGCAAAACAAGATGTGTAACCTCCTGGTTTATAGATTAACCATCAGGTGTTTTATTTATTTATGCTCAAAGCGCATACTTCTGAAAATACACACATTTCCAGTGTTAAACAGAGGGCTGGATTAAAAGACTGAGTCTTGCAAGTGAGAAGATGAGTGAGGTGACCTGCAAGTGGGAATAACATTTGCATTTTAACTGGTCCTGCAATATTAAATAAAGACCTAAAGTTACATCTAAGCTTGTTAAAGGCATTACGAGATCAAATCAAAGTCTAAGAAGAGAAAAGTATTTTCTGAAAGAGTGCTTGCTCATGGACAGAGGTTTTTATTTTAATGGGTAATTTAGTTTTTGCTTATAGAAAAATAGTTTTAATATGTGAAATTTGAAAAAAATAACCTTTTAGATGATTTGAATTGAAGAAAATTGGGAGATTTCACAGAAAACCTTTATTTCCTAACAGAAAGACATCAGAGCTTTTCTGTTACTTAACATAGAGTCATAAAAAGGGGGAGAAACGTGGACCTTCTTGTATTTAATTTACTCTTCTTAAAGACAAAAAGGAACTCACAGCTGCATGACAAGATATAGGTGGGATGTGCTCTCGAAGATATCCTCCAGCGAAACAATGTTGGGGTGTTTGATTCTGAGGACACAGGACAGAAATCACAATCAGGTGAAGCACAGATCACACACAGAGAGGATGCATCACATGCAGCTTAAAATGTTAGAAAAGAAAAGCTATGGGCTTTAACGGGGGGGGGGGGGTGCTACAACAAACGCTGCCCTGATCCCACTCATGAAACAGTGTGAACAGAGTGGCCAACAGACGGGTGAGCATCACTCCTAGCTCTCGAGTCAAGCTGAGAGCATATGAGCCATCAGTAGCACCACAGCAGCAGAAAAAGGCAAACACAACGAGTAAATCCACCCCTCCCCATTTTATTCTGACAATTTTTCAAACCTGTCTGACGCGCGTTTTAATTTTGACTGCCACTTTCAATATGTATCCAAACTCCCCTCCTATCGTTCCCTTTTCCTCCATCATCTCCACCCTCCTCGTCTCTTGCTCTTTCTTCGGCACACTGCTGCGGGGAACTCCACACCATCCCCGCCTCTGTGCGCAGTTGCCCCAGCAACAGGAACACTAAAAATAGGCCTATCTTCTTTTTTACTCCTGACATTTCCGTGTGCACAGTCCCAATGTATTTTTTACTGACACCGTGCGTTTAGTCATCATTTTTTAGGTTGACCCCTGTGACCTCAGCTGCACGCGCCACCCGACAGGTAGGCTCGCAGAGCTCACCTGTGTAGAACCGCAATCTCATTTTCAATGTTGTTCTCTTTGCCTTCCAGCGCTTTCTTGGGGATGCACTTGATGGCTACTAGCCTCTGGGTCCTCTTCTCCTCTGCAAGAACCACCTCAGAGAAAGCACCCCTGAAACAAACACACACACAAAATACTTTGAAAAAAGCTGTAGCAACTAACAGCATAGCATTCCTTAAAGAAATTAATATTTAGTCAAATTTTGAAAACATTATGTGAGTGTGACTCATGCAAAGTTGCAAGATGTCACGCTCAGAGTATGTGTTGTGAATAACTCTCAGTTACTACTCTGAATTTTAGCTCAATATCTATAAAAATATCAAAGATGCATCCTTTTGTGTTTTAAGATCAGTTGACTGTGGCGGCCATCTTGAAACAGGTTAACACCAAAATCTAATCAGTTGTACATGTACACTGAATGATTATATTTTTGAAGGTTTCATTAAAAGCTGTCCCATAGTTGATGAGATATTTTGCTAACAGACAAACAAGGTTGGGTTCAACTTAAAACCAAAGTTTTAAGCAAAGATTTTACACAAATTAGTTGTCCTCATAGTATATGTTGAGGATAAAGTTCAACTACTACCATCCCAAATATTAGCTCAGTGTCTCTTAAATTGGTTGGGTTGTGGCTATTTTTGTATTTCCTAAAGTCAGTTAGCTGTAGCAGCTATCTTGAATTGGGTTGACTCCAAAAGTTAATCAATTGAAGATGCACATCCAATAATTCCTTTCTGAAAATGTCATTAAATTTTCACTAGTGGTTCATGAGATATTTTGCTAACAGATGCACACACGCCCACCTAAACAGACACAAGCATTATTCATTGCTTTGTATTTATCACGGGCGATAAACGGTGAAATACGTCTGGACAAAGAAAAAAAAAACACTCACAGATTTAATCTCAACATTTGACACCACAGTGTTCTAAAAACTGCTCTCAGCAACATTTCTAACCTTTTGGGGTTTTGTGGCACATGCAGCTTGTGCACGTGTGTGAGCAGGCCGTGGCTGAATGAATAATTGAAATTGGGGACATTACTAAGTGGTTTCAAACGGGCTGAGAAAAGCCTCGAGAGGTGAAGCAACAGACTATTAGAAAAACAGCTGCTTGACAAAACAAACAGCTATTTTTAATCCAGTCAATAATAGATGGAGTAAATGTGAGAGAGACCAAACTGCATTATGGATCATGGTCTGATAACGATGACAGGGGGGTGCACGTGTGTGTGTGTGGGTGTGTTTACACAGTCTGACCACAGGAACGTAATCTTTTATGAGTTTTTATTTTTGTTTCTTTGCATTGCTGAAAATAGACATGTTTTTTTTTGTTTGTTTGTTTAGTTGCTCACTTCTTCAGTGGTTGCCATGACAAACTTACTTGCATGAAGACTTGGCAATTGTTCTTACTCTGGATGCTCTTTGTGTGAAAACCACAGACCACTGAGCTACCACAGCCCTCTGTGTGGAGCAGAGAGTTGCTATCTAGGGTGCCCAGGAGAGCAGATGGTGGGGGTTAAGGGCCCAGAGTGGGACAAATGAGAGTGGAGGCAGGTGTGCTTCACTTTTCACACCCATTTTGATGTTGTCGGTTCAGGGAGTTGAACCGGCGACCTTCCGATCACAGACCCACCTTCTCTAACCTCTGTACCATCACTCCCCTAACTATAGCTATGTTAAAATAAAGACTTTTCAGTTGTTTGCAACTAGTTAATCACCCACCACTGAAAAGAAAAATGCAGGTGATAAGATGGGTCTGTTATTTAAATATTGCATGAACCAGCTGGATGGACACTCCCAAAATCTAATCACTGACTTACATCTAAATATTTGGAGGGACCCAGAATCAAGATCCACAGCCAGCACATGCTCTTGAGTCAAAATGACCCCACGAGGCCTCATGGGTAGGGCAGGAAGATGATTACAAACTCAAAACTGGCAATACCTCAGCCAATTTTAATTAAGATGTGGAGTGGTTGTAGCCGAGCGTAATCTACAACACATACGCTGACAGCTAATATTTTGCACAGGATTTTAGGTGAAAACTTTGTCATTAACTGTCTGAGTCAACCTTGCCTGTCTGTTAGCAAAATATCAAAATCCACTGGGTGGATCCCATTAAAATTCTCAGAAAATGTTGACCAGATGTACATCTAATAATGATTATATTTTGGAGCCATCATTACACATACTCTGGGTGCAGAAAGATCTCCCACAGATCTTACATTATTGTGTGAGATTGTGAGATGTTTCTAGATTTGACCAAAACTGCTTTTACTTTAGCATAATGTGATTTTTTTTTTCTCTTTTTGGCATGTAGAGCAGCTGATAATATGCATTTCTTCAAGGAACAGTGGGCCGTTAATTACATAAATTGTGCATCTGCCCACTTCCCAACTTCAGCCACTACAAACAGGTTTTTTAACAATTCACCCTCCATGTGAATCTGTACTTTTGAAACGGCCGTGTACCGTAAACATCTTGTGCTCATGAACTAATGCAGCAAAAATCTATGCACACATAAAGCTGGAGATCATTTCACACCCATCTCTAGTTTCATTTTAAATACACCCTAAAATAATTTCACAGCATAACTCCATAAAGGTCTAGCTCTCTTCGACCCGTAAAAGCATTTTAATATGTTTACCTTTGCTGCATCTTTAGCTAGTGCTCCACCAGAGGGTGCAAATTACTTACACCTCATTATGAGTCGTATAAACTTTTTTTTTGTTTTTCAAAATCAGAATCAGCTTTATTGTCATTGCACCAAAACACAACACAATTACATTTCAGTAGAGCCCATTCAAGAAACAGAAATAACCAAACAACATAGACGTGGGAAAACGGGAGTGCCTGAGGCTGCTGCCTCATGAGAGGTGTTGCCTTTTTTCATTAGATAAGAAAAAGGCAACACAAGGGAAAGAAGAGGTAAAAAAAAAATCATATCTCACACTGTATCCCTAACAGGACACAGTGTAAGGTTGCAAAAAACCTCAGCACAAAAAAAGCAACATACAGATGGCACAATGTGATGTATGTGGAGTGGGTGAGGGTGAGTGGGGGGGGAGGTGCTCCCAGCACAGGCCGCCCAAGAGAGTGTCGCAGCTGCCTGACGCCTCGCATACCTATGTTACCGCACCGGGGGGGCAAAAGGAGGGAGGCCAGCGAAGAAGGTGGGTTGAGGGGAGTGTGTGCGAATGAGTGTATGCATGTGTGAAGTGACTCTGTGAACACTGTTCCAGATGTCAACCCCCACCTGCCATAGTCCATGATACGTGATGGTGCATTTATCAGCCGGCCTCGGTAGAGCTCTCTGAGACAGGTCCATAGATGTCCTTGGGGAAGGGCAATGGTGGTGGGAGCAAATCATCTTGTTCACATAACATCCAGGAGAATTTGAGATGGTCAGCCTTCCAAGTCGACACAGGGGGAGCCAGATTCAGATAACAATTGTTGTTTTATGTCAGGCCGACGTTAATTTCTGTCTGGCTTACAGTTCCACTGGCACAACTCAATGGTGACTCCAAACAGCCAAATCTTTGTGGTCAGTACCGCCGGACCGAGCTTGTAGCATCTCCAAGGTCAATTCCTTCCTACCTGTGAGATCCAGTAGCTGCAAGTAGCCTGAAATTCTCAGCAGAAATTGTGTCCAGCTTACGGCTGTCACAGCTCGGCACGTTCCTTCAAAGAGGCCAGGCAGCTTCACAATGGCCAGAACAGCTGCCAATGTTTTTTGAATTTGTTGATATGTCAGGTAATGACCGACTCCTAAAAGCAGAAATCCTGTTATCATAAATCTAATTTTGTACGCATCTTCGACCGACAAAATGGAAAGACACACCATCTTCCACTGCCCCCAGGAATCCATCGCATATCCAGCTACAAGTGTCCCGTCAGGACAAGAGGGCTCTCCTTCGCCCTGTCTTCTTGTCGAGAAAATTTGAACAATTGCGTAGAGAGACCAGCTGACCAGATCCATAGTTTACAAATCGGAAGATATGCAAAGAGAGGCTCTGAAAAGGTTCACAGAACAAAGAGCAGAAGCAGGAAGGAAGAAGGAGCGGGAGGGAAAAGTGTCCGCCTTCACGGAAAGCAAGAAAAAAAACATACAAATACAACATACAAATATCAACAGACTACAACTGTGAAAAATATATTTGGTAGAGTGATCAAATAACATTTTACTATATTGTAATAAACATACATTTTTTGTCAGTTAGCAAAACAGTGATATAGATGTATTTTAACATTTTAATGCAACAATTTAATTCAGGACAACTTAAAATGTATTAACCTACATTAATGCCTCCAAAATCAAATACCACAGAAAATAGGTCTCAACTTTTTTAATACTATATATTAAATATGGTGTTTGCATATTTATCCATCCATCCTTTATCTTTTACCCGCTTCTTCCTTTTCAGATCATGGGGGTCATTGGTGCCCATGTCCAGCCATCACTGTGTGTGAGGCGGGGGACACACTGGACAAGTCGCAAGTCCATCACAGGGACACATAAAGACAAGCAAACATTCACTCTCTCACTCACACCTAGGGACAATTTAGAGTTACAAGTCAGCCTAACCTGCATATGTTTGGTCTGTGGGAGGAAACCGGAGTACCCGGAGAAAACCCACGCATGCACGGAGAGAACATGCTTACACCCAGAAATGCTCTCGAACCGGGATTTGAACCAGGGTAACCAGCTCACTGAGAGGCGGCAGCTCTACCAACTGTGTCACTGTGCTGTTTGCAAATTAAAATGTTAAAATATTGTACTTTCTTAGTGAGAGCTGAGCAGCAAAAATGATGGACAAGGTGCCAAATCCTCCTTCTGTACAAATTAAAGCCATAATATCTATGGTTATTGGTGCCACCTTGTTATATTTTTGAATCCAGAGTCTGTGCAGTTGGGATGTACAGCTTGAAATCCTATCTTCTCCCCCACACATAATGTTTTTGTCTGTTTGGAATCAAATAACTAATCTAATTATGTTAGAAAAATAAATATTTTACAAATCAGCAAAGTAAAGTAACTGTGTGATTCATTTAAAGTAAACTTAGGGAAAAAAATCCTGGACGAATATTTGAATTTATTTATTTTACTAAAGCACTGTCTTATTCATTTTGGACTTAAAGCTCATCTACAGCCAGCCTGCAGGGGTCGCTCATTTTGTTTTGGCTTCAGCATCCATTGTCATGTTCCTGTGTGTATTTTTATTTTTTTTTATTGAAGATTTTTAACGGATGTTTTGTCACATACTTATCAGTCATGACCTCAGACATGGAGCAAGAAGAAGTATTCAGAAAAGGACAGCAATTTTCCTTCAGGCTAGGCTAATGGTTAGCCAAAGGAGGCCCCGCCTTATTTTGTTGTTTGATTTGTTTTTAGGGTCAATAAATAACCGTTCCTAAAAATCAACATAGATATTAGCTTAAAAGTATGCTACAATATCCAATATTAGCAAATAATAATAAAAAATAATTAATTTAATATTAAACATCAGCCTGGCTTAGACAAAGACTTCCACCTTTTCTCTACACTCTGTGTCAAGGCTAACAAGGCATTAATTACTGATAACTATGTGACAAAACAAAATAATAATAAAAATTACCAGACTATTTTTAGGTGTGAGTGAGAAAGTGAATGGTTGTTTTTCTCGTTTGTCTCTATGTGGCCCTGTGATGGACTTGCGACCCGTCCAGAGTGTACCCTGCCCCTCCCACAGTGATTGCTGGACATGGGCACCAGCAACCCCCATGACCCAAAATGGAACAAGCGGGTAAAGAAAATGGATGGATGGATACTTTAAATAATAAAAAGTGCAATAGTGTTTGTGATTCTAATGAAGAAAAGCTGATTTTAAAAAGAAATGCAGCATCATTTTCTTAAACATGAGAGAACATTAAATTAGATTAAATGAGGAAGCAAGAAATAGATGCTCATGGATGAGAACACACACACTTTTTTTGGTTGCCATTAGACACAGTGTAATTAACCATCCACTTGCACATTTCTCCTTGGAGACGTAGCAGGGGTGGGTTCTCATTGGGTTCAAGGAATGAAACGCAAAGGAGGAGAGGAAGCTACTGTAGCTATGGTTGCTCTGAACTAATGAGATTTTGTGAAGAGGTAATGTGCTCGCCTTACAGGAACTCTGGACAGCAGCAAAACAGATAAATGAGAGGTGTGTGCTGCGGTTGCACCTCATAGATTTAAACACACGTACGGTAGTTTCTCCACCAGCTGCAGACCAGTGAAATCTGTTCAATTCCCAAGTAATTCTGTCCATCACTGTAACTTACTCATGAAGAAAACAACTAACTAATAAATAAACAAATTAAAGACGTTTTATATTAGTTAATCCCAAAGCTCATCGTTGAAGACAGAAAGACAGACAGACAGACAGACAGACACAGACAGACAGACAGACAGACAGACAGACAGACAGACAGACAGACAGACAGACAGACAGACAGACAGACAGATAGACAGATAGATAGATAGATAGATAGATAGATAGATAGATAGATAGATAGATAGATAGATAGATAGATAGATAGATAGATACATATAGATATATCTATATATATCTATATCTATATATAGATATATATATATATATACTGTCTATTTTGGATTTATAGCCCCCTCAGCACCCCCC